>NC_057774.1:7263906-7581154 GCF_014825855.1 Bombus pyrosoma
GTATTCGCCATCAGACCTGGGTTCACTGTCACTACCTTCGCGAGCGCTCAATCACCGTGATAAGTCACTAATATTGTACCACTTTCATCGCGACAATAAACTTCACCGGTGTCGTACCGCACCGATGGCCAACCAGCGTGAAGATTCATTGAACGCCCACAACCCTGATCCCAGCGCTTCTCCGACATATATATATATTATAATATTAATATCTTTTACGCGTTTCAACGATATATTCTGCACGTTTTGCTTACGACGAAGCAACGAATGCGAATGGTTTGTTGAAATAAACGAAGCCTCGTTATAATATGTCGCTATCGACTGTTCCCAGGGCGCCATTAATAAGATAAACGGTCCATTGCGGAAGAATGTTGTCTTACATCGTCAATTTATTATTATCTTGCCATTATATGCTTTGAATAATAAAAATACTGCCGTGGCCTCCTCAGCGAAACGTGTGATTTCGGCGTGGCAGTCAAAGTGTTAAGCAGCGGTATCGTTAAACCTTGATACTTATTGCACCATCTGCAACATTAATTACTTGTTTAAGCCTACTACTGCAGTAACTGCGTACTAATCTTTCGTTAAATGTATATTTGCAAGAAACGGCTCGTAACTCGAGTATTTAAATTTAGTTTCAAATACTACCGCTATAGTCGCGATAATCTCATTAGGATGCTAACGATACCAATTTCAAGAGGTTTCGTGTAACGCCCGTAGTAAAGATTTTCTACGGCGAACGTTCGAATACCTTGCGCGAGACAGTGTAGGTTTCTTCGCGTGCAAAATCGATTTGCGGATAGCAAGCGGCAGTGTGAAATTATCGTGGGCAATATCAAACGTTAATTGGCAGTTTCGCAATCCGTAAACACGTCACGATATTCGTGTGACAACGGTGAATATCGTCCCACATGATCGTTTCTCAGGGACGACAACGGATTAGAATATATAACTGTGATTTAAGCAGTTGCGCAAACGAACATTGTTTCTATTTGCCATTTCTCGCACGAACCACGTGTTTCCTATTAATGGACGACAGGTCTTCTACATTTTTCACTCGTTTAAATCACGCCGTTGATAAAAATGGATCCGCCAACGCACGTGGCAGCTCGCGCGATCGATCATCGGTCTTTGATCTCGTCCTTTCTTCGCCTCTGATTAGATCCCTTTGATGCGCGCATAAATACTGACACGGCAGACGTTTGATATGATAAAGCGCGGGTTATCTCGAACGTTCGAGAATACATCGCCGCGCCGGATAATTTCCATAAAACGTCCTCTATGATACTTGTGTGCTACCTCGGCTGAAAAACGAAACGGACGTCCTCTATTTGCAATTCTCTCGAGTTACCTCTTTTCGGATTTTTCATTTCGTTCCAATGTACGTGTCTCATTTGCGCGATTGCACGTTTTTCTGTCCTCTGTCGCAGAAATAAAGTACAGAAGAACGGAGTTATTAACGGCGGAACTATACGCTGAATAAATTGTACAATTTTCTGCCCAAGGAAATGGGAACGAGAGGTGGACGAGAGGATACACAGTGCAAGCGAAAAGGACAGCTTTTATCCGCGTTTTACCATATAAATTAAAATTGTCTCGCGATTACGAGATACTTTGTACCTTGTTTGTAATTTCACAGGGGAATCTTTTATTCGAACCACTGCTATACTTGATCGATAGCGTCGAACGTCGAACACGAAAACGGTAAGACGATCAAGCGACCGCCATAACGTGGAACACGAAGAAGCATGTAAAGTCCATTCTGTGCTTGGTCTGTGCTTACATCGTCGAACGCCCACTTGTGACATCATCGTCTATTCAATGAAATATCCATATGCACACGTATGTGTACACGTAGATTGTTCACCTAATTACGTCGCTTGTGAAGAAAATTACCATTCTTTTCGACTGTTACAGCGAGGACAACACGGGTCGCGATTCGCTCGAGCAATTATTAGGCATGAGTGCACGCGTGATCGAAAATAACGAGCAACACACGCATACAAAGTTACAAAGCATCGACATTTAAGACGCATACGGCCACACTCAAAGACCGGATGTACCGACACACGCAATTGATTTCGTAAACGCACTTGAAAACGGCCGAGATGGCTTCGTGACTCACATGGTTTCTCCTCGTCCTCCGCTTGCGCGTGCTCGAATTGCGAACAAGGGGACGCGTCGTTTTACCCGATCAGCATCTAAGATTCGAAGAAAATGTCTGTTTTCGTAGCTCTTTCCAACATACTTTATCCTTCCTTCTTCGCTGTTCTTGTATTCCTTTTTGTTAGAAGTTATATTTTAATCGCGATCATCGCGAATGCAGGATTATTAAATCAGTGAAACGAGGGTACGAAGTAAGCACAACACTGTCGCAAGTCATTGAAATGTCGCTGTGCGGTCGATAGACTATGTAAAATGTTTGTTTTCTTTATTACATCGTTATTCGAAATCCGTATCAATCCATACAGATAAGATATAGCTGTACAGTGAACTACTTTTGTGAACCGATATAACGTCGACTGTCTTATGAGAAACTGCACTTCCTTTACTGTGATGGAATAAGCCGAAGGCTGTCCCCGGGCTGACTCGATTTGCGCTGCCTGTTGAGGTGCTTAGGTCGAAAGCGATAAATATGCGGGTCACCGAAGGAAGCAACCTCCGACCTCGCGCAGAACTGCTACTCCCGTCCTATCGGCAAAATATTCCAACGTAAAATCAAACTTTTCATTGTAAAATGTATAACGTTTAATTTGTTATGTGACATCGAGCTAATACGGCGTTGGTGCGTATAAGCGACTACGTAAGGTTAATTGAAAATTCCTGGGAAATGTTTATATACACGTAATCCAACTACTATCTACCGTCACGCTAACTCCACCTTCGTCGCGCTATTCTTATCTAAACCTATCATTCTAATTTCACTTATATCGCAGTACATATTATTATGTAAAAAAGAAATTACGCCAACATAATTTCCACGATATCGTTCTGCAAACCATCGCGCTAATACATCACCTGTATCGTAATATTATTAGGCGAGGCAATTACTCGAGCATCGTCTGTGCGTCGCAACATTTTTCCCAAACTCGTCGCGTTAACTCCACCTGTGTCGCAATCGCAGAAAGAAAATTCTCGCTCCATCTCCACCATCCTCAGCTTTTTTATTCTCGTAAAATCAATCCACCCCCGAGATTCCGGGAACGCGATCAACATCAGACACCCCGTGACGCGCGTCGTTCTGCGTCACGTTCGAAAGAGAATCTGGCGCTCCACGTATAATTCACGATGTTTCCGTAGGTTGGCGAACTTTCGTCGATGCTCGTAACGGAGATCCCTCGCGACGCCTCGCCGTGATTCCAAGCGGAATCACCAGGAGGGATTGAACTCCGCAAGCTGCGACGTACCGAGATTGCTATAAGGAAACAATCGGCATAGAAATAGGTAGTTGCTTGGGTGCCGGCGACAAACGAGAGACTCCGCGATTTAACATGCAAATTGTTGCGTGCTCTCGGTTAGTTCGACGCTGGCTCGGATCACGTGCAGGCGTCTATTCACCCACCATTTCACCGCCGGCATTCCCCCAAATAGTTTCGCTGCACTTTTCGAGAATATCCAAGTGACGGAAGTTTAATTAGTCGGCTAATTTTAGCCGGCGATCAACCGGTCAGACACGTAGCTGGATGCGTCGTGTCAGTTCGGTAAAATTTTCTGACGGCTGCGGCTTGAGGCGATAAAGTGTCCGATTCATGGTAATTCGATAATCGACGGTTTGCAAATTGTTAGATTTCGCAATTTTGAGCAGTTGCGATTGAGTCTTGCGTCTTGCGATCGGTCTGATTCGTCGTATACGTTGAAAGATAGAGACGTCCTTGGAAATTATTTTCGAACTTTGGATAGATGTTTGATACGTAGAAGTTAGTGGAACACGCAGAAAGTTGTTTAAGTTTATACTAAATTATCGTACACGATCGCGTGAAGGGATCAAGAAGTATCCACGTATTGTTCGTAATATAATAAAATTTAATCGAGTGCCGATTAAATTTTATGATATTACGTTAACCAGATATCTCGTACAAATTCACGTTAATTCATATTAATTTATTCGAAGCTTCACAAAGAAAATAGTAAAATCACGCGTCCAATTCGTTTCAACGTATTGTTATACCCAGAGCCGCATACCGGCTGTCCACGGTCACAGTCGTTAAAGCTAGAAAAAAAAAAAAAAAAAAGAAAAAAAAATGCTGCCAGCAATTAGCGTCGGTGGCGCCAAAGGTGTAACGAGACGTTGAACCCGACTGGACCGTAGATTGCCTTTGTGATTAAACAAAAGTAGGTTAACGCCGTGTACGTCGGATTCGCGCATCCGTAATGACGTTGACATCCTGGACGAACCCCCTCTGTTCCCTTGCTATTAAGAGAACAATAGCCCATACCGTAGATTGTTCGTTAACGCGTTCGTTTCTGTGCTCCTTTTTTCCCGAACAGAACGACGAACAATCGGAACTAGGTGCAGCCTCCTTTTAATTATAAGCGGAGGGCGTGCCTCCTTTTCGAGACTCGATCCGATACTTCCGGAAAACAGAATCTAGCTTCTCCGTTTCTAAATTACTGTTAGATATCAGTTTGTTCGTACGACACGATACACTCAAACATTGGACAAATTTCATTTTTTCTTTAACCAGAGAATTGCATGGACGATATTTTCTACCGCTTACAAAGACGTGTTGTAAATACGTTTCTGGGAAGATACAGGAATTTGTAAAAATTGTTCGAGAATTGCACGTCGCGGGAATAGATAAAGTTACTTGAATTTGTGACTCGAATTTACGAGACTTTGATTTCGTAATGTTTTCGTAATTTTGTGACTCACAGTCTACAAATTATCTAAATAACTTGGACGAGTTTCGTTGCTCGAGTATTCATCCTCGACATCTTTCCTCCTACGTTATTCCTTCTCTACAAATTTATACGTTCACATATAAAGATACCATGTTTTTCTTGTAAATCCTTGTAACAACTCGATCGAATATATGGAACAAAGTTCTCAAAATTTCTAAGCATCGCATCGAATTCCATCAGTCGAATCTTCAACTTTCGTCTAACTCTTGACATTACGTTTCGAAAGTTTACATGGGAAAATTCTCGCGATACAACTTCGAAGTTAGTTTTAAGTCGTACTCGATCTTCCACGTCGTCATTTCGTATCTCGGGGGATGAAAAGTTGCCAGTCAATTTCTCGAATCTTCGTCCGAGAAGCTGATTATATTCGATTATAGAGAGCAAACGATGTAAACGATGTTTCCTTGAGTAAAGAGACGTAGTAAGAGACGAGGCAATTTTATCAAGTGGCAAAGTAACGAAAATAAGAAATTCCACGGGAAAAACGGTCAGGCCTCTGCGTAGTCCCTTTTGTACCGAACATTTCTACGCCGTGCAGGGAACAATCGACTCGCTCTCCTTTTAATCGTATGCACGTTATGCATAAGCCACGGCCTTTCTCTCCACTTGACCCAGTGGATCTGGAAAACGCGTACGTCCGCGTTCTTTCGTCGACAAATCCAGCGAGAAACATCTGCGTCCCGGGAACTTCAAACGCGTCCATTGTCGTTTACTTGAATATGCATGACGTAACGCGAGATTCGAACGATTCTCACCTTTTGCCATTCGCACCTTCGTCTTTCGTTTCGTCCTTCCCTTTCGACGCGAGTCCAATTTTTCTTTCTCCTTTCTTTTACGATGTTTTTCTGCCAACTGTGAACTCTCCGCCGTTTGTAGACCTGGCGAAACTCCTTGTAATTTACATCTTTGACTACGACTCATTCTCTCTGTAACACGAGCGTGATTTTCATTTTTCCTTCCTTAGCGAGTGGTTTCCTTTTTGTCAAGTACGAATTGTTCATAATTTTTGAAATTTAACGAAATTTACCTATTGTACCGCGCGCGCCTTTCACTACGATCGTTTCCTTTTCAACGCAACACCGATTTTCCTTTCTTCTTTTCTTCGGGGCTGGCTTTCTTTTGTCAAGTACAGAAACTGTTCCCGACTTTCAGGTTTAACGAACTTTATCGTAGTTTACGCGTTTGTCTCGTCCCGGCGCGAGACCAATTTCTCCTCTTTATTTCTTTGGCCACTGGTCTTTCCTTTTGTACACCGTTCACGATTTACAGATTTCATGAAATTTATCATAATTTATGTACATGTTGTGCTTTCGTTTCGTTCAGCTGTATCATCCTTGCGGCTAAATTCCGTTTACGAAACGCGTATGAATAGGATTAACTAGGCTCGACAACGTGACAATGCAAGCGATAATAATAGATGCACGACTGTGTGTTCGAATTCAACTCGCGGAACGCGTTTATGAATTTCAACGCTCCGTCCAGTCGTAATTTGTAAAGCACGATCGACGCAATAGTGATCGCTGTAAATTACGTAACCAAATCCATTTTACGGACTATTTCTGTCATCGGCTAAGTTCCACACCTATCTATCGATCCCTCGAAACACCTAGTTTCTCGTACAATCTACACGTTTTATGTGCCTTTTCACGTTATCCGCGTGCTCTGCAATTTCCTACTTTCAAATTTCCTGTAAACACATAAAACTCCGCAGTCTAATTATACATTGAACGACTCCGTTTTTAGAATTATCGAGATTAACTCTGTTGTTCCTCGACATTCCCACGTAGACTCGCTTCTATTTAAAACTCGTTTAGAAACGATACGTCCGAGTCTTCCTCTTTTCTATGTAAATACAAATCTCTCTATGACTTTTAACCAGTTAACCGCGTCAAACGACATCTTTATTTCGGCCTGTTCGACGTGTATACTCGTCGTCGCACTCCCGGACCTAATCCCGCCAGAGATTTCTAAAACTAAATTGCCCGGTTAACTGGTTAAAGATCTTTCATCGATAATCCTATACCGTGTTCATTCAGACTGAACGACTGACACACGACTAACGGATTATTCGTCGAAATAAATGAACGTTGCATCGCAAGATTTAGTCGTGAGAATGGAAAATTCAATGAGGAATTTAGGAATATTATTGAAGCTTTTCCGAACACTACAGGTGCATTATATCCCGCTGCTATACATCCTTAAGCCGTAGAATTACAAAATCTTTTCACTCAATACAACCACTCTAAGACTCTCTACCGTGGCTTAACGAGGTCAATGCTGGAGCGTGGGTCGATAGTCTTGATTCTTCTTTATTTTAACATTCGTACTATTTCTCTGGGAAAAGCGCAACATAGATTCTTAAGCCTAGCTGCGAGATATCGTGGCAAGTCCATCTCGATCATCTGCCACGACTATCGATAATTTCCTCTGATCTGGGCGTCGCAACATCGGAAAATAGAAGAGAGCTTCGTGACATGCTATTTGCACGTACAGTGATTAATGCTGTCATAGACCGTGCCGATATTGTGGAGAGTTTTAAAATTAATGTTTCTGTGGGTACTGTGCGGCGCCATTAAATTTTCTACGTTCAACCGCACAACACTGAGCTTGCTTACCACGGCTGCATAAATCGCACGGCTATTAATATTAATATCGTATTTTCCACAACTGATATATTCTTTGAATCTTCTTCTGCCATCAAAAAGTCATTATACCATGCTTCGTTGTAGCTTTTCGTTCTCCTATATGTAATTATTTCTATATGTAAACACGTAATATTAGCTTCGCATATCCTAATGGGTTATTTCCGTGAATAACAAACGATAATAATCTTTCTAAAACTTACTTTCTCCACGTAGTATCCCGTTGAAAAGGGAATACCAACAGAAGGACACTACCAATCCCTATCGTCTTCGCTGGCTATTAGAAAAACATGGAGCAAACATCGATCGACCGATCCAGAAAGCAAAGAAAAATCGAGGTTTATCGCGAGATGGGACTCGTCTCGAGCACATTGTGCGGAATGAATCTAATTTGCGACGCCCTTGCAGAAATTAATAGCCCGCTCGGTGCTCGGTAATTAACGCTTTCGTTCCCCCTTTTCCTTGGGCCAGTGAGAAGGTTCGTAGCCCGGTCGATCTCGCCGGTTACATCGCGGAGGACGATCGAGGGTGGAGGCTGAAGCAGCGCAGCTCCGGGCTTGGCCTAGATGAAGCTCGTCGAGAGTGTCAGTCAACCGGTCAACAACCCGCTTCCTTGGAAGCGACGCGGTATCGCGTGCCTTCGTCCATTAACCCGGTTAATCGCGCGCTCGTTAATTCCCATTTTGCGAGCCGTTTCTGATCTAACGCCCAGTCGGTCGCGTTTCACAGAGTTCTTTGATAGAATCGTTTGAAACGCCGGACGTCTACGTCGACGTTCGCTCGAAGAAGAGTCCAGTTTCGACTCAGCTCCGTGTTAACCACGCCGGGGTGAATTTTTTTTACGGAAACAGCAAGGTTTTGTTTCGAGGGTGAATGCTTTCAGGGTGAAGACGGTGCGAGAATATCTGGTGGATGAACGATAGCGATGGTTGCAAACGGAATGCTTGGATCTTGATTGTTTGATTGCTTTGACGTTTGAAATGGTTGATTTATATTATCTGATCAGGCATGGAACAGTGGGTTGGATTCTTTGTACTATTAGTTGGTGCGCAACAGCTTTGGATGCGAAGGCAGTGCTACTCCATTTTGTTCGAATAATTTTACTTGTCCTACTAAAGAAAATATTTCTGCTCGCAACGACGATCGACATATGCAATTAAATGTGGCATTAATCTGATAGATACACATACGTGTGAACTTAATATCCCTGAACAGGTTCAGCGTATAATTTGTACATGCATAAATAGTCATATTTCATTGGATATCCCAAAGCAATGTTGTATGATTACTCTCGTGATGTATCTACTTGTTGAACGTCTCGATCCGATCCTACTGTAACCTCGTGTAAGTAAACTTTAGCGATCGTTATCGTATCTAAAAAATGTGATGTATTTTGTAACACGCTAATCACGAAATCTATCGCCGTGTAGAATTTTAAAATGAAAGATCCGAGGATCTTACACTTTGCTTAGAAACGTTGGAAGAATATTCGGATCTAAAAGAAGAATGAAAACCGTCCTTAGCTCGGAAGTTATATAGATAAGAGAGGATTTATACGACTGTTATCAGATGCTAAGTAGTCGTCTATACTTGCGAATATTGTATAATCGATGGACGAAAACAGAAGGAGATAGTACCAAGCTGAATGGAAGTTACGAATTGATTTACGACGGAAACTCGCAGCTTACGTAATAGAGAGTCGATTTAATTGATTGCAGTTAAATTTGACCAGGCGACTCTGCATTTAACTATATTCGAGAATATCGAACAATCGATTGGCGGAAAGGAAAACCATGTATATAGCAAACTAAATTCAAGACGTTATAAATTGGTTTATGATGCAAACCTCGAACTCGCGTGATAGGAAGTCGATAGGAATGGATGGCGGATAAATTTGATCGAGCGATTCTCCGTCTCGCTATATTTGAAAATGTCGGACAGGTGGTCGAGCGACGAAAACGGAGACGAGATGGATATCAAACTGAATCCGAGATATAACGACATAGCGATGATCGTGGTCCAAGTGCCGAGAGAGAGAGAGAGAGAGAGAAAGTGTCCGATTACAAGAAACAGATGTCTCGAAGCGAACTGTCCTGGCTACTGTTTGCCGCCAGTGTGTGCAACTTGCTCCACCTGTGTACCAAACAGGTGAAAGAAACAGGAAACTACGATGACGCAACACGCTGTACAAACTGAGCAACCCGATGCACATAGTTGTCCGTGAATATGTATATGTGTATATATGTACACGTTTCCATTATTCATCGGTGGCGCGATATTAAAAGAGACATCGAAAACAAAGTGCTATATATTCTGGAACAAAATGAGAACACGTTTTGGAAATGGTTTGCACATGGGGATACACTGGGTGAATCAGCGGCCAGTGTCAGGATGAAGGGAGAATTGAAAACGGAAATTTATCAAAGCGGAAAGTAACCGGTAAGCTATTTCGGTCGTTTCTGGTTGTCGCGTCTAGAATTCGGTATCGTTGCACCGTGGCTCGCCGTGTTCTCTATATTAAGAGACACCCCGATATTATTCATTCTAGTGGTGGATAATCGAAATGTTCGAAATAATTGGATGGTACATTCTCCAGGAATAATTTCGAACATTGCGTGCGCTCACATTGTGCAGACGATACATCGGCAGCAATTTATTTCACAATATTACGTTAGCGAACGTTGTTTCTTCAAATGAAACATTTTAATCGTCGATAATTTCTTCGAGATGCGGTACACTTAGCGAACAAAATTTCCACGTTATCGTATCCACCATATCTCGCGTATAAAGTCAGCTAGTCGCGTATCCAAAAATGTTTTCTAATAAATTTTCTAATATGAGTGTTCGTACGTATGTAACAGCTTGAAGAAGATATGAAAATTCGTACGAATTAATTAACGCAGTGTTATAAACGCGACTGGTAAGATAGAATTCGATGAATGGCGTTAATTTGTAAATTTCAGACTTCACAAAAATGATATCGCATACGCAGCCGCTGTAATAAAGCCGCTACAAAGTTGAAAATTTCGTTATCGACGAGAAGAATATTGGGTTGGCAACTAAGTGATTACGCGTTTTGTCATTACCACCTAATGACAAAAGCCGCAACCACATAGTTGCCGACCCAATAGAATTATTTAAACGGATTGGCCGTCCATCGCGCAATGGACCTCTCCGCCTTGCCGGCGAGACGTCTTTCTCGTAAAACTCTGTCTGTCGACAAGTCCGTGGAAATTGGTGGAAATAATCGAAATTACTACGGCAGCATCGAGCCGAGAATGGTCTGAAAAGCTGGAAACAATCGAGTTATAGCGAGCCGGTAATGGGGGAGAAATAGAGATGAATTGGATCTTAATTAGACGAGAACGAGTGGAGGCCAAAAATAGTCGCGTGAAACGTTTCAATTTATCGTGTGACTCGTTCTGAATTGAAACGATCGATGGATGTATCTTTTACACGTTTCTATCCACCATGGCGCGTGCTCCTTTCGTCGAAGCTGCCTCGAGTTATTAGTACAATAATTTCCGTGCCGAACGAAATCATGAAAGGATGTAAGTACAGCAGGCAACGGTATAACAAACCTGATCGCAGGAAGCGTAATCGATTTGCATTCAGTACAAGCATCCTGTTCTTTCGAAGTTTCCATTCATATTTCCCATAGGTTGGTTCAGGGCGGCTCATTTCGGATGACAATCACCGTAACATTTCCCGTAACGGTCAGGATACGCCATGAATGAAAGTAAATTTCACACGTTCTATGCTATTGACCGTTCGATTTTACGATCCACTTTTTTTTTTCTCCGGAATTCTTGCAGTTCGAGGGAAAATTGCGTTCGGAATGGCAGCTATTTCAGCGGATCCATGTTGCCCACGCGTAATGATGTTCGACGAAACGCGGCTGGCCGTAATTTGTTAATTGAAACGAGCCTCTGCGCCGACAGTTTATTCTGCTCGAATTATTGTCACGAAACGAGAGGCAAATGAAATATTTACCAAGCGATATCGTTGTAGCGAGATTTGTATATATTCGCGCGACGGCAGAAATTATAATTTCACAGTTTTCTACAGTCTTCGTACCATTTATCGTTTCTATGATAAGCTACTTGTTCTTTACTTTCTATGAAAGCGCAATTTTCGAATTTACCAGGCACCAACTTGTCGCTCGTGTTACCAAAATTATCTTTTTACTTGCTACGTGGATCTTGCGTGGAAACATTCAGATTGCTTCCTTTCGTCGACGCAGTGTTTCCTTGCGGTGTCGATGAAATTTCAAAATATTTGACGCAACGGTTTAACAATTTTCTACGATATTCGAATACTTTGGCGAGCCGCTTGAATCGGTGGACAGGATGGCGGAATGAAAGGATCGTTCGTATAGAAAAAGGTTAATCCGCATTAAAATACCCGCAACTTCGGTGCCTGCAGGCGCATCAAGGCTCGCTTTCGTTCGACCTAACCCAGACCGGAGTTCGAGTAGATTCCGGTATAAATAACTCGAGGAGAGTCCGCGCACGTACACGCAAATAGGCACGAATAGTCTCCTATACATGCTTCGGATCGTTTCGAATATTATTTGAAATTACAGGAATTTCTCGGGTTGGCCGAAATCTCGCGAGATGATCGAACAGCAAGATGTAAATCAGCCGAGTTAGAAATAGCGTCGTTCGTTGCTGGTCGCTTTATTCTAACTTTTAATGTTGTTTTGCTCGCTGCTGTTGTGTAATTCCGTCGTATACTCGGCGATCTCGTTTCGCTTCCTTAAACTTGCGCGCGATTTAATTCGCATGCAACAAGCTAGTCACAGGGCTAATTTCAGAGTCAATTGTGAATGTTACTTCGCCGTAATCTCGCGAGTTGTACGTCGTTCTCCGTTGAATACGAAAGTCCATGTAAACAAATCGATTTGCATCGATGAATTCTTTGATATTCACTTAAAATCGCCACACTGTTACAGACGTTTACGTTCCATGTCCCTGAAAGCTCGTCAAGTATCAGCTTTTCCATTGTATCTTTCAGAGCGTAGCAAACATTCGTCGCATTCGACGATGTTCGCTTAACGAGGCGAGGCAAATATCTTGTAAATTCTGTCTGGTATTTAATTATCGATGTCTAGCAACTACTTGCGACCGATACAAGCGAAATATAGTCCTTGCTACTGGCAAAGAAACGGTCTTTAAAAAACACGAAATTCTCTGCAGAAGTTGGTACGTTCCAAAGTGTATTTTACAAAATCTACGTCTGAATTTCCAGCGGCAGTGCATGGCCAGAATGCCCAGAGGACCAAGCGAACTCCTCAACAGCGCAAACAAACTTGGCAAACCTTTTTACCCGAGTGTCCCCTCGAAGATCCTCGAAAGTATCCCAAAATCTCAAACAGCGTCCGAAACAAACAGCCGAAACCTTTGAAAACGTTGTCGCCGGTGTAAATCGGCGTGAAACCAGGCACAGAGTGGAAATGCAGTGGTTTCACTGGTCGATCGACACGTAGATGGACGGAAAACAGACATGCACACGATTTCGTGTGTTCTGGCGCGCCATGCGAATCCATGCGCTGGACTCGTGCCAGGATTAGTCATCCGAGACGTGGATCTCTCTCGGCTACGTGTGCGCACTCGACAAGGAAGTCGAGCTCCGTGTTTAGATTGTCGAATTTCAGGTGTGCCCACCCCTTCGAAACCGAAGGGAAAACCGAGATACATCGAGACGAGGTGTAATCGTTGCTGCGAGGATAAAATATTTCTCAGCATCAACGATCCGCTCTGTTCGTGCGATAGAATTCCATTTATCGAAACGAAATGGTCATTGCACGATCGAATGAATTTTCATCGATTCCAGCCACTCGTTTGTGCGTCAGCTTTTCCACTTCGCGAACGAAAAATAATAAGCGGCGGAAAAAATTGTGCAACTCTTGTTGCACGAACTCCAATCCCGGTTATATACAAGTTGAGGTGGAATTGTTGCGGAGTTTGGTAAAAGCTGGAAATTTTGCTTTCTGGACTCAGACAGTCGCGTAATGATCGGAAAGGTGATTCGCTTGGTGCTGCGGGTTCCCGTAGGATGTCGGATTAGTCGATCGTGGAAACTTGGTTGAAATTACGGTAACATCGCGTTGGCAAGCGATCCATCATTTTTCTGCTTGATTTATGCCTGGCTCTGGCGGCGACTTTAATTTCTAACTGTACTGGAAAATTTTCTCCGCTGTTTTCCCTTTGCTTGTTTTTCCAGCGGAGTAAAACTGTTGGCGGAGGTTCGTGTTTTTAGGTGGCTTGTTTTCTTCGCGTATAACATAATAGCGTCTTCCGAGTCGATAGAACAAATAAAGAAACAAGAAGAAAGGAAGGAAAAAGAGGAACATTGATATTGTCTCATACGGCAGGTACGCGTTTATTCAGCATGGAATATTACAAACGCTGACTGCTTGATTAAATCAATATCAGCGGTCGACGAGGCTTCTTCTACTTCTTCTGGGGGCGGAGGTAGTTTCATAAAATCTACTCGATGTCTCTAAGAGTATCTTTGTTCCTCTTTCTCCATTTTCCTTTCTCTTCTCTTGCTTTTCGTTTCGGGTGTAAAAATTCGGTTGGTATTGTTTCGCGTCTGGCCAACCGGTGTTTCATTAAAATCTTCCACGTTATTTGACGACTTTCGCGGCGGGTTTTGTTCTTTCCGTTCGTCGTAACGCCCTTCAAGAAAACCCCTTCCCAGACCGGAAAACGAGCCACTCAAACGTAGACGAGTGCTGCTTCTCTTCGTAACAGACGACGAGTAACGAGGATGGTCTTGTTACGTTACGTTTCCTTACCAGCCTTAGTCGTCACTGATCCTACGCCGATACTCATTTTCCACTATTTCCACGTTTCTCCATCTGCTTCTTCGAAAATTCTACTACGTAGCATACGTAGCTCTTTTTATCGATTCTTATTTTCGCAGAAAGTTCAGTGTTTGGTTCAGCCTTTTTATCTACGTTGCTGTTAAGTCCGCACATTGTACAGGATATTCTACGAGCAGCTTAAAATTCAACAAAGTTAAAACATTTTTTGAAGCTTCGCTCCTCGGTTCCACTTGTTACCGGTGCGCTAACTATTTTATATACTTACCTTTGTTCTGAAATCCTACATTTTTTACATTTTCCATGCAGTTTCCAACGTTAAATTTTTCATATTTTCCCACCTTCTTTCAGAGCGCTGGGTTTTTTATAATTTCAACGTTGCCCTTGGCTACGGAATCTGCTGCACTTTCAACCTCGTTCAAAAGCGCAAAATTTTCTCCTATTTTCCACGTCGTCCTGGAACGTTCAATTTTTTACCCCACAACTCCGACATTGTTTCGAAATCCTAAGTTTTTCATATTTTTCCACCTTCTTCCCCAATGCTAAAGTTCTCGTAACTTCGGCATTGTTCCCAGCTACCCAACTTTCTTTTCACATTTCCCAGCTCGATGAATTCCAAATTCCTGGTCCTCGAACGCTTCATATATTTTTCTTTTTTTTTCTATATTTCAACGCGCTGTAGGTTCACGGGCGGGATATTTTCAATCGTAGGCGCACGAATAGAAGTGTCGAAACAGCGGAGAAAGCAATCGGGGCGATAACGCCTCGCCCTCGCTGATTATCCCTCTGTCACCGTCCGCGCGTTTTCCTTAATATTCCCGTATTTTCGCTTAATTTTCACGGTTCCGGGCGAAATTTCGATTTCGCCGTTAGCTCGTAGGCGGGACGTTCGATGAAGGTCCGCCAGGAAACCGAGCGAAATTGAATAGCGTGCCGGCTACGTGGACTAACGAGACTGATAAAGCCGTACGTAAATATCGTTTTCGTGATGGACACGGTTTCGCGTTCAGGGATGCGCAGGCCAATAAGCCGACCGAAACGCCAACGAGAAAATAATTGTGAGGTTCGTTCTGTGTGCACGCTCGTGATGTGCGTGTGTCCATGTGTGCACGACCAATTAAAGGCCTTGTAGAGCACGTGGTTTTTGTTGTAACGCCGAGCAACAGACGTTTTAACCCAATTAACCGTTCTCGTTTTTCTATGCTGAAAACAATTTTCTTATTCTCCTCGTAAAGGGATGGGGAAATTTTCAGCAGTTCCTTTTAGTTTACAATGTTTCTTCGGATTGGACAGTTTATTCAGCCATTTTACTGACAGAATGTTTCGCGTTCTTTTCTTTTTATCGAACTTTCTCTCCTCGTATAATATCGTATCCGTTGGAAAATACAAATTATTTTCTTGCGGGTGTAAAGCTCGTTGGATAGGGGAGAATTCGAAGTATCCCAAGCGGAATACACGACTATCCGTGGCTTAAGCTTGGGATAATTAACTGGGAAAATGAAACACGTCGGCCACCGTAGTAATTAACCAGGCCTAACCCAGTCTCTGAGCGTTTAATTAAATTTAAATAACGATAACCGTGTGGATCTCTTAAGACTAGAACTATCACATCAGTCAAATTCACTGGTTTTTCAATTTTATTTTAAAATTTCTACTTGGTGTTATATTTTTTCACCCTCAATCGTGTAATGACTTTCGCAACGATAACTAAAAGAATAATAGAATGAATTTTATTTTGCTTTTCATGTATTCAAACTGAAAATAATTTTGTATCGAGGCTACTTATACCAATACCAATCAAAATGATACTTGTCAAAGTGTAGATGGGTCCTACAATCTGTTTATCGAACTCCAATTAACCAGTTTCCTCGTTTTCTACGACTTCCCACGCGTTTTTTAAATTTTCACTGCCTATCGTTCGATACAACGATGTCGGTTATCAGGAGAATTCCGGATCGATCGCTAGATCGCTAGATGCCAACACTGAAATACCACAGCAGTCAAAACGACTGGTTCTACAATTTTATAAATGTGTCAACCCTCGTTTAGGGAATAATCTCAGATGGATTAAAAATACCAAAAATGTACTACATAACATGGAATTCCTTCCGTAAGAAAGTAATAAATCAATAAATACGCAAATATTCTATTATTACGTATGTTTTAAAGACCAATCATTTTCACTGGTTTTGCTTCGCGTCAGCTATCGAATATAAAAATTTCTCAGAAATGTATAAACATCCGCACAAGTTGGATTATCAGTCGGTGCTACCACAATGTTTTCCTGTTTCCAACGTAGCGCGAGCATGTAAAGTTTCGTGTTTAGCATTCCAGTTGCGTTTCTTAATCTTCTGAAAGAAATTATTCGTTCACGAACGATTAATCTGAGCACAGTGTCAACTGCGCGTCGCGCACCAAAAATCACGTTTCCCTTTTAACAAAGTCTCTGTATTTAACGCGCTCCTAGTGCGCCTCTCAAGCACCACCGATGTTATAAATATTGTAATCAAAATTATATTACTTCTGAGATGGATAAACATTGTTTTGAATGACTTTAATATTTTCACTTACACGTCATTGTAGCGTTTAAAATCTGACGCTTAAAAACTTGCAAGTCAAAGTATGATGAGAATAAGTTGGAGTTGCCGGTCGATATTCGCAATTAAAAGTCAGAGCGTATTATTTATATTTTATATGTATTTTATACTACACACATCCTATTATATAATATATAATACTTTCAAATTAATACAAAATATCACAACATTATTATACCATACAAGCCCTAAAGAATATAGTAAAATAATTATATAATTCAACGATACAATTCATTATTAATACTAAAAGTATTCTAAATATTCTAATTAGATAAATAAATTATATATATATATAAATATTAATAAATAAATGTATTACAATATTATATACTACTAAGATAATAAAATTTAACTCAAGGTTTATACCTCACTATTTTTATTTTTCCAATTCCGAGGCAAATATGATAACCGCGCTGAAACTTGCGGCCAAACACGTACATATATCTGGTATCAGTGTCGTTGTAATAAAATTCAATAAGTGGCGAACAGTCTTATTATGTACGTGGCAGTGGGACGACCGGCGAACATCCCGACAAACACCGTGTTCCACTCCATTCACACGTAACGAACCGATCTAATCTGAAAACATCGTCAAGCCACCAACCGTTTCCCATTTCGTCGTATAGAAAGCAAACGGGGGCTGTCTCGAAGTCGATGCAATTCGTCACAGCGTATTACGCTAACGATGTATCAATGTATTTATCTAGCACGTGAAATTGTACGCGTCATCCGCGTATAATACTCGGCATAGAAGAGCGACAGCGGCAGCTATTTAGCATAATGATAATCCATTCGCTAGCCGCTGGTATCTCGTAGGCAGGGATTTAACGTTTGTCGACATTATCGATACTCGCGACTTGTAACGTCGTTCGTTCCTCGGTGGAATCGACCACCGGCCACGGATAATATCAATCCTTGATACTTGAAATAGAACGCGGTAATGCCTGGCGATCGAGTTACCGTCGGATTAAATCGGATTCCAGCATCGAATGTAATTCGGAGTCGTCTCGATCCACGTTTGTTCCACCGGCTGTTTACGTTGTGCTCGTGAAACACGCGGCTGATTGAATTACGTTCACCGATGATGGCCATTATATCGCGCGCATAGAAACGTTCGTTGCAAGTGTCTGTCGCGCGTTTTCCAGCTATTTCTTTTATTACGGTAGTTGCGCTCCACGAGATATCCGAGAATTATGCGGCTAACGCTGTGCGTGTAATGTAACGTTCGTTTCGGAGGTTGACAATCTAAATTCGCAGCATCGATACGATTCCTATTCGCGTTTTGCGTCTACACGTTCCTTTTCTCTCTTCTGTCCTTATCCCGATGTCAATCTTTTCGTTTTCATTCGCTCGATCGGTAGAGTAGAATCGTCCGATTCGATTTCAGCGATGTAGATGTTTCACACAAATCAAATATATCAGGAGAATTCCTATGGCACAAGGAGAAATAGTTTACCGCGGTAATGGAAGCAATCGTAACGATGCAACTTCTGCAAACCTGATAGAACCGTACGATGTGAACGAAGGAAAAAATACCGTGCACTTCTTAACATTCTTGCTCGTAATCGCGTTGCTATAGAAACGGAGAAAAATAGAAAATGAAATGTTGCATTAAGGTAACATTAGCCCTTAATGGCTCAATATTCGATATCAGTGGAGATCTGACAAATCGATTCTTCGAACGACTACTCGGCGGTCTCGTGGAGATAACTCGCTGCACCGATCCACTTGCCTCGACTTTCAGTCATTTCTAACGGGAAACGTCTAACGTGCAAACGAATTCCATTTATTTTCAGAGGATACTTGGCATAATATTCCATCTACGCGCGCGCTCGCCGATAAAGGCACAAGACACAACCGAAGCGATATAAATTCCAGCACTGGGATCCTCGAAGACTTGTACGACGTCACGATTAATTAACCCTTAACATGACTCCGTGCAAACACCGGTTACTGTGGATTCTCTTGGAACTTCATCCGCGAGTAAATCAGAGACGTCGAAACGCGCCACGGGCGAAAGCCGCGAAGACAAGATTAATTGACTTCGAAGCGACGAAATCACGAACCTACGTGAAACCATCTTCCAAACTGTCTTCCAATGCTGCGCTAATTTTCAGAGTTCTTTTATCTCCCATTGATCGAAGTCTATGAACGACTCCCCCTTTCCATCGAACGAAAGACTACGAGGAAAGAAAAAAAGGTACGCGTGTAGGTTGTTAGGTCGGTGGGAAATTTCAAAGTCGGTGGGTTCTCGGGAGAGGACTAAAAAGATCCTAAAGAACAGTTCTTTCGTTTTCTTCGCCGTTCCTTCTGTTCCGTGTCATTTGCTATTGAAATTTCTTGCCATTTCCCATGGAAAATCTTCCCTCTTTTCCCCGTGGAGCGCAAAAACCGCGAGCGAGGAAGAAACTCGACGCACGCAAGATATGTAAATCGATTGGCTCGATCTTTCCTCTCTTCCTTCTTCCATCGATTCTCGATTTTCATCGGTGATTCTGCATCGTTTTCCGATCGGCGAAAGTAGATCTGAGCGGTCGGGTGAAATCGGGACGCGAGAATGGCGAAACAAGGAAACGAAATCCGCTCGACGATTTCGGCAACGAGTCGAATTTATTCTGGACAAACATCCTTAAGAGCTGGATGGAACGATCTTCCGTACCGCGGAAAAAGATACTCGAACACGCGAGGAGCAAGAGGGTTTGCTGAATAATCCAGAAACCCAGAATCTTGGAAGGCGAGACATCCTCCTCGGGCGGAATACGTGTCGCGTTTTAAATCCGCTGAAAAAGGTGCACGAGACGGAGAAAATAAAGCGATGCGAGGCGAAATGACGGGAATTCGAGAGCCTCGTGGGACGTCGAAACTAAAACTCTCCGCTTTACTGCGAGGCCATAAAATACTATGCTATCGAGGGATGATTTACGTTTCCAGATTTTTCATTCCTACCATTTTTTCGTCCTTTTAATCGACATTAAGCGGCAAATGGGTTCTTAGACCCTTTAAATTTTACATTTGCATTTCTACATCAGATCGCTCCGTTTGAATGATATACAGATCCTAAATACGCCTCTCGTCCTTTCGGAAGGATTTTACATTTATCGATTTTTAACGCTCCTTTTATGCGAACGTTCCTTGCCACTTTGTTTGCACAGTGGGTGTGTTTAACCCTTTGCACTCCTATGTCGAGTGTAACTCGACATCAGTTTTTATCTCAGCAGCTCCTTTGTCGGGTCTCACCTTTTCTTGTGAAACGTGCGAAAGAAAACTAGGATTGCGTCCTGGAAATTGTTTCAGGATATATCATACACTTAAAAATTAGAAAATGCAATAATAGTGTGAATAAAACTGATATTTAAGTGAATTTCTTTCTTCCTTTATTCATTTAAATTGTCTCACTTTTTAGATAAGATAAACGGTCCATTGGGGAAAAATGTTGTTTTACATCGTCAATTTATTATTATTTTGCCATTATATGCTTTGAATAATAAAAATACTGCCGTGGCGTCCTGAGCGAAACGCGTGATTGCAGCGTGGCAGACAAAGTGTTAATGAATAGCGAACATCAATACGATTAATGAAGGCTATGCTAATTAAACGAGGCGACGTAACAAGAGTGGAGATATTATTTTGAGAATTATCGCGCGGGAAAAAATTCAGGATTATCTACGTAGCTGCGACTATCGTATTATATAATATAATATACGATTATATCATAATATAATCAAATTTGATTTATCAGAGCAGACTAATTCGTATTAAATGAATAATACCGTATGGTACAGTTGCTATTACGAAACTATTACGGATATGTATCTAAATGACAATACCAATAACGATAACAATATGGAAATGAACACCGCTTATATAGCAATTAAAAATATAACATTACCAACAATTTAACAACAGCGGTCGACAGTATAGTTTAAGCCTATTGCTTCTAAACCTTTGAGTACTACTTCCGTTTAAACGAGCCGCATACGTCATTCGTAACTGGAAGACATACGATTTCCGTCATTCGTCGTTCCCTCGCGATATTTAAGGGAAGTTCGTTGGACCGGAAACTACTGGTCCGAGGGGCACGCTTCGCTCGTCTTATTTATCGTTGAACCGGAACTGGCTGGTTGCGAAATCGTCGCGAAATCGCGAACCTACATACGCACCTAACGCCTGTGTATTTCGTCTGGGAATCTAATGGTATTTCGATATCCCCTTGAAACACATCGATGTGTATAACGTTGTACACTTCACGATACGGTAGAATCATGTTGCTTTCTCTTCGCGTATTTGACTGCAACCTTTGGAGGGATGAGCGTGGAATATTCTGGCGAACCGTTGGAAACGTGAAAGTATCACTGGATATTATATGTCTGTTTGGGATTCGTTTTATCTCTCGCCTGGCAATTATCGCGTTGTTATCCACGGTTTATGGTAAATTAGAAAATACTAAACTGTCGTCGGTCATGACTATTGGCATACCATAATCAGCGGTTCACGAAAGTATTCGAACAATTAGCATAGAAAATTGCAAATGTGTGCGTCAGCAAGCATTCTCATTACGGTGTTAATGAACTTTCAAAATGTTTCGTACAAGACACACGTTACAGTCGTAAAAGGTTTTTACAAGTGTGAGGGTACATACTTACGTACACGCACTATACGACAACGTAAGCTACCGTATATGATGCAAATGAAATAACCAATTTGCAATAAAGCAACTAGAAGGTAGAGGCAACGAACAACATCCAATTGGAACCAAATATCAACACGTGTCGTAATGCTCGTGGTCAACGATTAAAAATTAAAAATAGGTAATATTGCAGTGAACGTTCGGTTACCATCGATCGGCCATGGTATTTTTCCATGAAAAGTTCCGCTTGCTTTAATACCACGGATCCCATCGAAACAAAGGCATCGGATTGTTACCAAGTACTTCTCGGACTTCGATACGAAATTGCAGAGGTTCCAGCTATTTCCCGATGAACGTAACAATTTCCCCGAATCTCTCTGTTTCCTCCGTTTCTATGTGTATGTGTGTGTTAACGGCACGCCCTGAAAGTTAGAATTTAGAAGAAAAAAGAAAAAAAAAAAACACAGAATTCGGAAGAAGAATAAAAGATGGGTCGGAGAACAGGGACGAAATTGTTTGAACTTAACCTACGTCCCTGACGAAAGATATATGGTACTTTTGTAAACCGGAAGTCGTTTACGATGCTAGAACACGTTCCCAAAAGAGAAGCACGTACAGAGCGTCCATGAATTAAAGAAAATAATTCAGACGTTCCCACACGATGAGTAAACCGCAACAATTTACACGTAGTTGCAGATAAAACCGTGCTTATAAGCGTATACATGCTTTTTGATTCAAGAATAATTTCTTATCAGGATATATTATAAATTATAGATTATCTTGGAAAGTAATTTATTAGGCAAAAAAACCGATCGATTAATCGATTATCATTTGGTGGAAATCTGAAGATCATCGAGCTCGTTCGCCGTTCTGTTCAAAGTCGTTCTAGATCGTCTCAAGGCTGTTCACAACTGTTCGTTTCGAGGCCACGTAGAACTTGAAAGTAACTGCCAGGCCGCTTGCACATCGTTCGACGATCGTCTCATGGTCCAATCAATAACACCTTTCGAAGTAAGTGGAAGATGGCGTGAATCTGCGGTGAAACCATATATTTTTCAATTTAGTTCAATCGGATAGCGTTCTTCCGTTAGTCCGTTGCGAGCATTTCCTACGTCAAGACTTATTGGCGGCAGATAACTCGCAATGGAGACGTACAACGTTGAATCGATGGCTTTGTGAAAGGAGGAAGATCGTAATGGAAATAATAATGTAACAAGGATAGCTTGCTGGATGGAAGACTCTGCTCAGACAAACGTACGGCCACTATTTCCTTCACGGTTCATCGAGATTTTTCGATTTCGCCGCATCACGACAAATTTACGAAGCGCACTTTCAGCCGGAAGAGACTCCGGCAAAAAGACCTCCCTCCGCGTGCAATTGCTTGTCTTCATCCATCTTTTGGCCGACTGCTACTACCTATAAAAGCTCGTTCCCCGCGGTTCCTTTTTGCGACCAAGCCCTGCGGTATCAGCCCCGAAGAGAAGCGCCGCGCCACTAATTAAAGAAGCCGCTGTTATCGTCTGCCAGCTTGAGACCAGTCGTCGTTTTGTCAGCTAGAAGAACGCTGCTCCGATTGATATAGTTGCTCCTTGCGAGCCTTCAAATTCATGTAATTTTTCCGCGGCTGTTGCACGCTGTAAAAGCCAACGACGATGAAGAATGATCGAACGGAACAGGCAAAGATTATACATGTCTAGAGCGGTGGTGTATGATTGCATCTCGCGGTCAATAATAATCGAGACTTGGAGCAACTTCTCGGATCTTATTCATCCTCTGACGCATAATGTCAAGCTATTACTCGAAAGAACCACAAAACCACAGACGCTCTATCCACCCTTGGAGCGCAGCTCTAACCCTTAAACGTACCGTAAACTATCAAACGTCTTTAATGGGAAACCGACGTGCTCGAATATACCAATTCCGATAAAATCGAAATGCGCGTGTAATTATAGAAAAAAACGGAACATCCAATGTACCTTCGTATTGCGCATACCTAATATGTAACGCGGTGCAACGTTCTGCCTTCGCTAACCGATTATCAAACTCCATTTCGATATTTTTCAATGGCAGGCAAATTACCTCATACATGAGATGTATCGCTGCAATCGAACTACGCCAGCTTCCTATGTGTACATACGAGGAAATGCGAAGGCGAAGGTCTAGCTGTGATGAATCGGGCCCATTCACCTGCCCGTCTTCCATGCATCCGCTTCTACCGGTTGACCATAGAAAGCCAGGGTAACCAGTTTCGTGACGCGGCCGCACGAATTTTTTGGCATACTTGCTGCTTTCGATATCCGCGCTCGTGCTTCTCCGAACTTTCGACAAAAAGTCAGCGAGCCGATGCGCAAATACGCTATAACGATTTATCGCTGAATAGAAACTGCTTGCTGTCTGCTTGTTCGTTTTTCTTATTTCGCCTTTCTTCTTCTTTTTCATCTCTCTCTCTCTCTCTCTCTTTGTTTTTAATCCACGAGCTGCGCGATTCATCATCGGTCGATATCCGACAAATCGATGCTTCAACCGAGTATTTAAAAGATAACCCGTTTTTTTGCTCTTCTTTTTCGCTTTCCATTTTTTATTCCTCTGTTTCCCATCCCGTGTCGTTTCTAACGTAAAAGTTGCGATTTGGAGAAGCATTAGACCGCATTACGCCGTATCGATCGTGTGCGATCGTCGGCGAAAAAGTAATGGAAACGACGTTACACGCCGCGAAGTTTCGCGGTGGTGCTGCAACAAGATAAACTGAACAGGTTATCGGCTGCGGTTACCTGCGGTTGCTGTACGCGCATATGGCGCGCACCGGTCGATTAATGTCGCGGCCACGGCCGCTATACGATTTCCGTGCGCTTCAACGATTCCACCGATCCAGCAGTAGTTTCTCCAGCGAGGTATTTTGTTGGAATTACGTCTAAGCTATGATGTATGTATTTCGCTCTTAAACGAGTGGAGAACAGAGCGTAATTGTATCGTAATGCCAGTTGATTCATGCAATTGAAACGTACAATTGTTAGAACAGCCGCAATAGCCAATAACAATTATTTATGTAGCTTTGTAGTGGCTCGCGAAAGTATTCGAAATCTTTCGTTATACGAGACATTTTGAAATTTCATTAGTATCGTAATGAGCGTCGACTGCCACTAAAATAACCGGGCAATTCGCGATGTAAACTACTTTCTTATTGAATTTTTCCTGTATCTTCTAACATCTACGTACATTTTCAGATTGCTTTCAAATTTGATCGATATAATCGTGTGACATTACGGTGCTAATGGAATTTCAAAATGCTTCGTATAACACGCACAATTTCCACGCAAAAGTTTCCTATCGTAAGTGTTCAAATGGTTTCACGAGCAACTGTATGTTACGGCAGAGAATGATTTCCGTACTCGGTTAATTAAGAAAGAGAATAAATACATTCACGAGTCGAACGATTATTATGAAACGTGTCCCAGACGAGAATCTAAAAGAAGACCATACTATACTATCGTTCGCATAAATACGATTACCACAATTTCACATTAATAAGCATACGAGTCTTAGCCGGAAAGAAGCTGCAATTTTCCGTACGGCTGAGATCGGTTGCGCGGGATCGTCTGCGGCGGCAGAAGCGGCTCGTTTCATGGCCTAATTTAATGTTTCACCAATAATCGAATCGGTCGATAATAAATTTTAATACGAGCCACGGCCTATGATACGCCTGATACAGTCATGTATAGCAATCAAGGTCTTCCTTCCCTATGGAAAGATCGATCGACATCCGATCCTATCGTGAACCTCGGTAATCGTGCGATTCGTTCGTCGTGTATCCGTAATTACGTTCTATCGTGAGCGAGATTAAGGAATAATACGTTGTCGTTACTTAACCGATCCCTCGAGCTGGTGCGTTCGAGCCTGGCTCGAGGCTGTGTTTACTCGAGAGGCGTCGCCGTCGTGGCCATGCCCGAAGCAGAATCAGCCAGCCCGGATTTCCATGCAATTACAGGAACAGGGCTGTCAAGGTTGAGGATCGCTGAGGGTCTGCATCCATGGAGATGAAAGGGGACCGACCGAGTCGAGACGCGGCATCCCCATGCAGCGCCTCTTATTTCGTTCGTTCCTCGTTGCTTTCTATTAGCTCCGATTTGAAATTCTCTTCAGCGATATTGCTGCCGTCCGGTGACCGGCGTTCTCGCGATTTGTACCTCTTTCTCGGGTCACCGTCTTCTTATTCTTGCTTCTCGCGAGACTTCCTCCCACCCCCGTCACGACTACCGCTCCACCGATGTGACTCGAGTTGTTAAATAAAAGATTCTACGGTAGACATCGACTGCTCCCTGGACGCTCGTTTTTTCCGCGCTCGTAATCTCTTCCCTCCGTGATTATCGCGGCGAAATTGGAGCCAGCGTTCACCGACAGGTTGCTACGTTCTCGCGCACGACACCGTGTGGCAAACTTGTCTACGATCGGAAACTCGCCGGCAACTTGGCGAGTTTCGGCGTTATCGAATCTTTGTGCGTTCGACGGCGGAACGTTGGATCGCGATCGTTTTAACCGCGCAACTCGCTTGTCCCGCTGGAAAAAGGAAAACGCGGAATAGATCTTGGCATCTCGAAGCAACGAGTTTCGAAATGCTGGAGATTGGAAATGTTTTATCGCTCGTAGAGATCACGGCCGAGTCGAACGTGGCTCGCGCAAAGAAGACACGCTCGCTAACGAATTATACGAGCAAATATCGCTTCTATCGAGACAGTCGCTCGAACGAAATCAATATTCCGGCGCAACTTCCGTGCAAACGTCGTGCTCCGCCGGCTGAAATATCAGAGAAAATCAAGCGTAATCTAACGCGTTTGCCTTCGCGATCAGCTTTATTAAAAGAGACACGATTTTCCGTGGGATACCAACGAGACGACGAGGTAATGACACCGAAGAGGATCCGGCGATCGATGTCCGTTATCGGGGCTATGATCGATACCTAAAATTAACTTAATTCTAACGAGGCAATTAGACGGCCGAGTATGTAATAAAACTTAATAAGGAGATTAACTGGCAGATGAATCTTACAAGGCGACACGGTGCTTCGTTTAACTGCGATTAAACGTCAACCATATATCGATATGTCGGTTATATTTGCTCGTTTTCTCGTTTCTGGATATTTACGTATAGCCGAGCTACTCGTTTCCACGAACAGGCTCCATATCTTCTGTTATTTTTCTGCTGTTCCTTTTTCGTTAATATTCCGCACGCAATATAATGAATCATCTATCCTGCTACGTTCACGCTTGTCTTCGCTTCCCTGGCATTTTCTACATCACACGGATGCCCACGTGGCCCCAACGCCTACTCCGTGTTCTTCCACTCGATCCGTCCGCGAGATTTTCCCTCCTCGATGTTAATATCCGTTTTTAAAAATCCTCGCATAAAATTCCTTCCGATATATACGTTAGCCATCCTACGATCTCGCATAAATGTAAAATGTTACGTTCCATAAACCGAATGCAGTAACAATCGCATATCTACAAACCCTTAGTGTAACAAAGTAAGCGTACACGTTATTTCTTGCTATTTCTATGCTATCGATCAAAGCATAATCAAGTTTAATTAACGTAAAAAACGCTGAATCACTTTCTTAATCACTTTGACTGTTTTATTACTAGTTTGTGGACGTTTGTATACACTTATAGGAATAAAGAGGCCGTAGTACATAGAATACACACTATACTTACGGTATATTTTCTTTCAAGAAGTAAACAAATATCAATGATTTCTTCTGCGAAAAAAAGATATTTAATCAACGTTATTCTATCCGAGTACATCGCATATATTGTATCTACCTTTCAGGTATGAGTCAACGACTCAGTTATGAGACGAGATACCTAGATATTTTCGGGTCGATCGACCATCCGATTTATCCGGTCAATGGTTCGGTTTCACAAGGACTGGTTAAGGATGAGTCTCCATCGTGTTACTATAAAAAATCTTCTCATACTTTCTACAACGATATTCTTCCTGTTTCGCAACGTGCGCAAAAATGCAGCGTCGACAGACAACTTTATCAACACCTTCGACCTTTCTCCCCGCGAAAACCGCGCCGTTCGTTTCGCAATCGGCTTCGTTGGCTAGAAAAGATAAAAATGGGCATGGCCGATGTACGATCGCGATGCTGCAGCGGGTGTGCAATTCCAAACTGTTGCGTTTGGTTAACGCGAAGCATCGGCCGACGCGATACGGCGCTGCACAGGTTATTAAAGACAATCGATCTAATTTTAATCTCATCTCTCGCCCACGCTGCCGCGTTCTCTGGGGGAAAGCGAGGCGTCTGGTCGCGCGACCTCGCAGGGGACACTGCTCCTGCTGTGCCTCCATTGGCTCGTCGCCGACGGCGCTAACGGAAAGTATCCTCGTCCGTCTCTGTTCCGCACGATCGTCGCTGTCTCTCCCCACTTTCAAATCGCCAGACGTACTGGTGGGGAACGCTGGACGACGAGTCGATGGAGGGGGAAGTTGGTTTGGCGAGAGAAAGACGGACATACGCGCGATACACGCGAAAGGGAGATGCTCGATACTCTTGGTGCTGGGTGAAACGAAGGTGCAGCGCGATGAAGAGACTTGGTTGAAGAAGGATGAACTCCCGAAGAGAAAAGGAGAGAATCCTGGCCAACAGCGGAGAAATAGAGAAAGAGCAGCTTAGCGGTGCGTCGAGAGAGACGAGCGACAGAGCGCACTAGATTGACGCGAGAGAAAGAGAGAGAGAGAGAGAGAAAGAGGCTTGCGAGTGAGCGATGGGTTCGAGGAACGTCGAATTGGGTTCAACGTATGACAAGGGTTTACATTCATTTGGAAAGATATCGAAGGTAAAAGAGCGTCAAAGTACGATGATTTTATAGTATCTGATTCTGTATAAAAGTTTTCAAACCTAACACGGTAAAGTTATTTAAAATAACACGGACGTTAATCGACGAACCTCGTAGATACCAGCGATCATTTCTTAATCCGTTAAGAACTGGATCGAACCCTCCATAAAATTGTGCCATTGGAAAATTTACGACAAAGGTATTCAAATGCCCATCACTAGGGGTAACGTGGTGGGCGCATGCCGCGCGACAGAGTCGGACGATCCATAACCTATACGCGTATGGGAGTGAGACAGAGATAAAAAGAGAGAAGGCACGTAGCTGGATTATGGTGGGAGGGAGACGGAGGCGCGTGGAAGGGGACAAAGAGGAGCGAGCGCGCAGCAGGAAAGCTGCCGGGCGCCATACTGCTTTCGTTGGTTCGGCACAGTACGCGCCCAGCGCCTACGCGGATCGTCGCGGTGCTCGTCGTCCTCGTTTGTCGTCGCTGGTGGTGTAGTTCTCTTTACATTTTTTCCGCTCTGTTTTCTCCTCTGTAACGAATATTTCTGGTAACGGCGTGCGTGTCCGCGACAAGGCCGGTCGAACGGGACAGTCGAAAGCCAGAGAGAGAAAAAGGGAGCGTGGTTTCAGTTCGGCCGCAGCCGCCGCTGCTGTCGCTGTTCTTTTCTCGACCGGCTCGCGAGGAGCGTGCGTCTTTCTCGTCGGTGCGAATAGACACAGTGGTGGAAGAAGAAGCACACGGGGATTTTACACGCTCGCGAAGACTGGACGCTGCACGTCTCCCCGTCTGGCTTCCGGAGTTCTGGCCGGCTCTACGCGTCCCGCTAGGTAAGTGAGAACACTCAGAGAGAACAAAAACCGCGCGATAGGTTAAGGTTAGGCGACACGTTAGACGACTCTTTCGTGTTTCTATTTCCGCGACCATAGATAACCGTGATCCGGCCGCTGTGTGGACACGTAAAGATAGATTCCTATGTATAACGAACGCGATTGTAGCCGTGATCCGTCGCGCCGATACCGGTTACGGTTACACGCTTTTACTTTCGACCGAGGCCAACTCGGCCTCGAAACCAGTCCGCACTTTCGGAACAGCTGCTCGCCGCCCGGACCGCAGTTTCCACCGACCGGACGAAGGTTAACGATGCACCTTCTGTTTCTTTGCTACCACCATTGTGTCTGGGTAGCGATTTCCTTCCTTCTATGGGAATCCCTCCTCGAATCGCTTACGCGGCTCTTTGTATCGGAAATTATTGGTTATCGTGTTTTTTCTACTTACATATAATGTAACTGTCTGTAATGATTATGTATCAACGCATGTTAACATACTCGTGTCTAATGGTCTTATTAGCTTAGGCTTCGGCTATTCGTTATTGCAGCACCGTGTCGCATGCAAAATATCGAAACACGTTATATTACACGATGCGTAGCTTGTATTTGTTTTTAGTCGCACCTCCGTTTTTTTTCGAACGTTACGTTAATGCGGTTAAGGTACACGAACTCGAACTCTAAGGTCAATAATCTTGCGTCGACAACAGAAGCTTGGGTTATATATTACAGCGGAATATCACGATTCGCAGTTGACGATCGTTTGCAATTTTGTCACCGCGTGTCGAGAGGCTATCGGTGACAATAAAACAAGACATCGACTGTCCCGAATCTACCGTTAACCGATTGATTCATACCCATCGATAGGGCAATAGCCGATCATTCGAAAGACTGCAGTTTATCATTTCGAACGGGACACGCTCCACTATATTTCACGTTTGCGTTCAACAAACATACGCCTCGTCATATATGTTTTTTCATTCTTTCTACGTGTTTCTTTCATGCGCGTCTTTTTTCACTTTTGCTTTCCTTCTTGTCGTATAAACGTACGTGAACTTGGTAAACAGATCGAGGAGCGGAACTGCATTGTACTGGAAATGATATCGAATCGTTCATTCAAGCGAAATTGCCGATATTTCAAAGGCTATCGATAGCGTGTATATATGTATATTGTATATATGGAACTGCCATTCACTGAAAACCGGTACCTATTAAAGTATAGCTAGAGTTCCTTCAACTCGCACTTGGCAGATGAAGTATACTAATTAGTTCGATAACTACGGACAGGCCGATCCCATTCAGCTTTCAAACTTGTGAGAAAATTTACGATATTTTTATGGCCAATAAATATCGATCCTGCGTACAAGTCTTTCAGAAGCCAAAACGATCAACTCCGCTTCTCGTAAATTTTTTTAATTCCACTATCTAGTTACGTGACTGGTATTGATCTTCTTAAAAAAAAAAAATAAAAAATAAAAACTGGATAATATCGGATAATATAAGTTATCGTAAATTTCATGATAAATGTTAACAGCGAAATCGATCGATTTGGCTTTTAAGATCTCATTGATTTTTAGAGAAACATATTGCTACAAAACGCGTGACTCTTTCTTACTTCGTTAACTTTATTATAAAACTGTGTGGAAATTTATATCGAATGTTATTCCTCGGGAAAATAATAGTTCTATTTATACATTTGCGATAAGAGGTCAAATATAAAATCCAGCTAAGTAAGATTACAGTGGTGAACGTTAAGAGCTTTTTTTATCGTCGAACTAATATTTGTCTTTCACGAAAAATACATGAAACGTTTCGAAGATGATCCTCAATGGAATTTCCTTATGAAACGGAGTCTGTTTTATGGTAACTCGTTATTCCGTCTGCGATACGTCTCTTCACCCCTCTGTCACGGTCGTAACAGAACTTCCTGTTTACTTGGCACGAGTTTTTCTCTTCTCCGCGATGTTGCATCGATCTCGTTGCCACCGAAAGTGAAATGCGCCGGTGGCCCGGGCTTGCAAATCTGTTTTCGCCTCCAACCCTTTTCGCTGCTGCTTCACTGTGATTTGCATTCTATGGCAGCTTTCTTGCGATTCTCAGCGTCTACAAGCTAACACGCTTGCTGAATTCCATGGGAAATAATTACTCAGCAAATGAATCGAGCTACCTACGGTCGTCCATTAAGAAACACTGCAAAGGCAAATGTCTATTTTATCGATTCGGAAACTAATATCAACTTAAATAAAGGGTTCGGTAAAAGGCAGATATAATTACAATTTTTCTAAAAACGAGACCCATATTTATCTGAATCTTACGGAAGTATTGGGTTGGCGACTAAATGATTGCGGATTTTGCCATTAGGTGGTATTGACAAAATCCGCAACCACTTAGTTGCCAATCCAATACGTATAAAAATGTAAGTATCTTAACACGTGCAAGCATACAGGTTGTAAGAATCGAAATACGACGAAACTAAATTCTCCCTACAAATATATAATTACCAACATATAGAATTACGCTACGTAAGATGATAATTATCGAATAATAATCGTAATAATAGTAGAATCGTTCCCAACACCCACGTTTCATCATATTTCTTTTTTCCCCCACGTTTTGTACGTTTATCGGAAGATAATGTACGGAAAAACGATGACGTTTATCGAAGATCGAGCTGCACACGGTCCGTGAAGCGTTAATCGTTTTTTAAAGTGACCGTGCAGCGAATAGAAGGCCGGTCGGGATCCCTGGAAGAGTAGAAGCTGGTTCTCTCTATTCTTCGTTCGGTTACACGGCATACCTACCACGCCGGTGGCAGATGTTTCTTGCGGACAGAAGACACGAATCCTCCGCCATGAGTCCTCGTAACAACGGGCTTCTCGTCCTCGAAACATAAATTCCGAGTTCTAGAGCTGTGCATTATGCATGCAGCGCGATGTACGAAATATTACCATAAGTGGCGTTCTTGGTGTGTACCAAGACGAATAGCTTTTCGCCAGTTCAAACTGTACTTTGCTACTCTTCTTGGTCGACGTAGGCAACGTCGTAGACTCTAGTTTCTCAATTTCTGGACACGCGACGTTCTTCTGACATCAGTCGTTACACTGGTTAACAACATTCTTTATGCAATTTCTTTTTGCTACCAGAATATGCGATTAGGTCTTCGTAACGCCAGGTAACTCGGAGAACTGTGCTTCTTAAATTTTAGCTTGTATCCGCTTGTTGTCATCGGATTATTGTGTTTTATTATCGTTTCATGGCAATCATCAGATCCGAGTTTTCCGATTAAGCTTCTGGACCGTAACGAATTCTAGTCTCTTTCTCGCACACAAGCGAGCAAAATTGTAATTTTAAAGGGTTCGTAGATGTAGGGAATGTAGGTTCGTAGAAGTAATCATTTCGTTTGTTTATCGCCGGGTTATTGTGTTTTATTGATACTCGCTTAATAGCAATTATAAGTTTCTAATCTAATTTACAGACGAAACCGAAAGTCTGCTGGATTACGATAAGTTGACCAAATTCTAGTTATAAAGAATTAATGTTGAATTCATCGAACATGACAGGATGAACTTTCATAAAGTTAAAAGGACGATGTGAATCCTCTGTCTACAAGCGACACTAATTTTTCTTTCTATCGTAAAGAAATGAAGAGCTAAAAGTCTGGCGGATTGTGTCCATTCCTCTTACCAGCTTCGACGTTCGCATATCCGAGGGTGGGTCGATCCTTCGTAGCATCCAATTCTCTTGGATGTTGGCTGAATTGAAATTTCACCGTTGAAAAAATTTTCATCCAGCATCTCGTCGCAATTTTCACCTTCGCGTGGATTTCGTCGAGTCTCTAGCGGCAGCCGAGAATTTCATATATTCGCAACGTTGCGATGCAAGGCAATTCATTCGCGGTGTCTATACTTTCTCGCATTCGTTTTGCGTGGGTTTGGTAGGTGTGAGATCGTTAGCCGTGTGTTGGTTGCTGGCGAAAACGTGCGAGAGGTTCCCAGAAGTAGCAAACGGACAAGAAGAAGGTTGAATTTCGTAGAAGCTGGCTCGCGTAGCAAGAAAGGGGCGAAGAAGAAACGGGGGTTAGGATGGTACGAAAGGGATCGCTGCCAAGCAGCTGATGTAATTTTCTTTTTCCTCGTCCCTCTTCTTCTTCTTCTTTAAGTCGAGTCGGCTTCCTCTCCCTCCGCTTTCATCGCCTTTCCAGTTAGCCAGATCGAGTGAAATCGAACTCTTTGTTTGGCCGAGGAGAAAAATCCTTGGTCGCTTGTCAAACTTCCTTTAAATCGGATGGCTCGTGTCTGAGTGTCGACCTGTGGTGCCGATTCGCACGACGCAAAAGGATGGAAGGGAAAGAGCGAGCAAAGGGTCGTCGTGTTGCCATGGCGAATTTCGCGTGTCAATGGGATCCCTCGAACCGTGTTAACGAGAAAATGCCGGAAGCTGGGGAGATGGCTGCCACCCTTTTCTTTTCGTACAATTACTTTGACTTCTATCTGTTTTCATGCGTTTTCGTTTTTCAAAAGGATGATTTTCTGTAATGTCGTAGTGCACGTTGCATAGACAGGTCTATTTCGCTTATTAAGTTTTATCCCATCGTCGATCATCAACCACATTAAAGAAGAAAAAGTTTGCTATAAATCACGTGTTACGTATTATACATGTAAGAAAATTTGCAACAAATTAAATCTCGTTATTGATCTTGGGAATAATCGAAATATCAGTGCGACGTTCTTACGACTCTAAATTCGAGAAGTTAAAGACAATCTTCGAACGTAATAAGCTATTTGATAAGAGACCGATAGAACTGAAATACATCCGTGGGAATTTGTACCGTCTAATAAATAACGCAAACAGTACGTCACTCTGAACATTTTACACGTTTTTGCAAGTTGGAATTTTCCGCAAATATCAGTAATCAGCTATCGTAATTATTTTGGCCTTCGAACGATTCCGATAACCTCATTTTTCCCTACTGCCCGTTTGTCCCATTAATCACGAAACTTTCGACGATAGATACGCCAAGAGAATGCAATTTATCTTCGTACTCTATCAAAAAAAAAAAAAAAAAAAAAGAAAAAGGTTACTCGCACGCGAGTTGCAACCGGGCGCAAAAGGGTTTATGTCATCTCTTTCTTTCTCGAGAGAGCAGAAGCAATTACATTTTTTCGTAGAACGTCCAGTGTCGAGGGACTCGACTCACGGTAGACCAGATATTCAGCACTTCACTGATGTAATTAGGTTACATGCAAGTTACACCTCTAGTTGGACGACGAACTTACGTTTAACGAGCAGCCACTCCGACGGTATAACGTTTTAAAAGGTCCGACATTCCGTCAGACAATAAACTTTACATTTCATCCTTCTGTGGAATAAAATGTCCAGAACTTAGTATCTCTCCGATTAAGACCAGTCTTTGTTCGAAGGTTTCATTGTACGATAGAAACTCGCCATAAAATGCAATTTTCCCAACTACACGATAGTTACGTATCTATCCATCTGGATGGATATTCAGCGATTCTAACAGTTTACGTATAACCGAAATTAAGTTATATTACGAGAATCGGTGTCTTAGTTCAATTTAGTGCAACTCCGCTCAGGAATAACCATTATAGATGAGAAACTTGTTTCTTTGTGGTAACCGGTAACCATTGTTAACACTTTACCGACCGATAGTCGAGTTAATCGGTTTTTGGTCGCCGACAATATTTCTCATTATTTGAGCAGTAATTTGTTATTTAGCACTAAGGTAGCTTGCTCAGTTGCGTCAGTTGCGTTGCTTTGTAAGCTCCCACAATTTTATACCAATTTGAAAAACTTACTGTTCGCGATGAAAGAAAAGAACGGTGTTGAAGAGTCTAAACCGAAACAGAGCCGGCGCCAGGAGAATCTGCGCCTGAGCTGTCGGTCGGACCGGCGTACGCTGTTGAACCGCTAGCGGTCAAATAACGCAAGTTACTTTTAGTTATGAATAACCATTAACACTTTGATTGTCGCGCCAAAATCACACGTTTCTAACTGTCAATTTTCATTCAATTTTTACAATTGCAAAAAGTTCACGCGCTCCGGTCACCAATGACCTCCGTGGCGTCACAGGAGAAACCGTGGCCGGCGGTCATATGTGACCAACGTGGCAGTCAAAGTGTTAAGAGCGTCGCTTGGTAGCTAAGGTCGATGCTTGTCCAAAGTAGTTTAAAGAGTCTTCCAGAAGTAGGCGATAAATTTGCTATACTCCCATAATCGATATTTTTGAAACGTTCCATCTTCTTTTCCTAATCCCACGATCAAATGAAGAGACAGCTTCGGTAACACGGAATTGATTAATTAAAATTGCTTATCAATTTTATGGATTCCTATGGAAACAGTCGATCTTACAACTGTCCAAAGTAGTTTTTTTAAGATGCAAAGAAAGTTTCAAGGTATAGTTGTACAGTGATAGGTGAAGTTTCGATCAGTCAAAGTGTTAAATAGATAGGAAGAGCGAACAGAGACGAAGGATCCATTCTTAGCCTGCCATTTAAGAATTGGAAGATGTCTGACGACCGTTGCATCGTCGGTGCCCTTTCAAATTTCACAAGAAACAAGAACCTTCCGACGAACCGCGTGTTCAGAGTGCCCTTATCTATCGCGGAATTAACATGGACGCCGTGGAGGGCATCGTCGCGTCGTCGTACGCTCTCACGCCCGTTCATTAAGACTCATTAGCAGCGCGGTGACCTCCGCAGATCCTCCGATTACACGGCGCGTATACGTCAAGTCCTCTGAACGCGCACATGCTTCAGCCTGACACGTCCGCCGATATATCATTTCGTATATCGGAGGGTGAAACCCCTCTGGACCATCGACAACCTCCTCTAATCACGATCTCTCGTGGTCAACATCGCTCTTTGTGAGCGTGACTCTCTCTGTCTCTCTCTCTCTCTCTCTGCCCCTAGCTTCTGCTCTTTCGCTTGTTCGTGTCTCTCGATGTGTACATAAGTACACGTGTCGAAACGGTCTAGCAAGAGTCGTGTGTGAATCCCGCGGGCCAATTAGCAATGAACGAGACTCGAGTCATTTCTATTCGACGTCCGTGTTCTTGGATCAATGACGTTGCAGACAGACCTTAGAATTCGAAGATAATATTCGAAGATAGGATCTGCGGCTATTAGAGACGTTGCGTTTTGTTCCGACGTTTTAGCGAGGATTTCAGCGTAGGAAAGGAAAAAGAAGATGAAATTTCTCAAGGATTTTGATGCATCGATATCTATATTTTAGTCATCGTGAAAGTTTAAAATTTAGAATACTCGAAAACAGTCCGAAGAAGCGATACGACGACGAGATATGATTCAGAGTTTGGGCTACTTTCTTTCTTCCGGGTGTGATGAAGAGCGAAGAATTTGAGGTAAGAATTGTGAAAGTATTTTAATGCAAAAGTATGTTTACGTGGAAAGCCTTCGAAGAGAATACAAACGCAAGATAACAACATCGACGAGGAAAGAATATTCTACGAAACGAAGTCGACGAATAGCAGCGACTCGAACAACGATACTTGGAGTTTTCCTTATAGATACCACGTATCTAGCCGGAAAGTTGGCGCCGTCTAGATTGTACCTCGTCGTTTTACGATGCCAACCTGTCGTAACAGGAGACTATTTGCCTAGGTCGTCCGCACTCTTCGTCGCATTTTACGCGGCAATTTTACCGAAGTATCGTTTGATTAAGTGTCCCGTAACTTATGACCTACTCCGTACAATTCCAAGATATCTGCATCGCCAGAGCAATTATCCGCCATCCTAATCTGTTTAACTTCCACGCGGCTCTGATATCTCACTTCTGTTATACCACCTTCTATTACAAATTAAACCACACCTCGTGCACTAAAAGTCAAAGCTACACGGTAAAAGGTATCTTTCTTAAAAGCAAAAATCCAAGTCACGTTGTTGCACGAAACACCACACGATACGGCGAGACCACGTAAGACGGGAGAGTAACAGCGACGGTGGTCTGCTTCTCGAGAAACGTCGCGACTATAACGCCGGTTGTAACATAGCAACCTATCAAGGCGTATTAGAGCAGACACGTTTTTTTCGAGACAGTAGGTCGACCGTTTAGACTTTTAGACGGCATCCACTTCAATTTTAACTTACGCCGTGGCGTCGTAAAAGCAGTCCCCTCGGCATACACCGAAGCTTTTATATACCGCGAGTCGCAGAAATGCTCCGGTGCTTTCGATGCGTCTTTGCGAGGACGATGGTACGCGGATTTGTGGAAGGTGGAACCGACCAGCGATGCGAAAGCTTCTGGTCGTGTCTGTAGCCAACACGGTCCTTTGTATACCGCACCCTGCTACTACATCTCTGGACGTGTACGTCGTCTACACGCGTCGCAATTAGCCGGCCAACATGGCTCGTGTGCTGGCACGCATGAACATCGCGATATTATGGTCACGTAATGGCGATGACAATGGAATTTGTCAGGAGTCCATGACGAATCGTCGATACGGATGGCATCCTGTTTCGAACGTGCAGCTTCGGGTTTGCAGTTTAGTCGTCTTGTTAATTAAATCTAGCAACATTCCCTGCAACTTTTCTCGATCGTTCCCGCCGCCATTCCTATATTTATATCGTAATTTCCTATTTATATGTTCTGCTTTTAAACTTGTCTGTTTTATTCCATATATATCTTTATCTGTTCTATTATTATACAGTTCATCTTTAAATAGCGTTGATTTTATAGAATTCGACAACCCGACTAATCTCGTTTTAGTATTCTATCGAAATTTTTTTATTTATAAAAGTTTTATTTTCGATATTCCAGTTTTTAAGTGAATTTATTTTTCGACCTGTGATCTTCAGTCGGTATCAGCTTGATTAAACTCTAATTTTACCGGCTGGATTAAACATTCCTTTAATTAAAAACTGCTTTCAGGATTAATTAAATTTCGTTTGTTTATTGGCGAAAGGGTTCTGTTGTTCTTCTTTCATTTTGCTTACACGTACGTTTCTACGATTCTCAGCGTGTTTGTTGCTCCTGTAGCACACGGTTTTTCTTTGCTGGCAATAACTTGCAGCTCGAGGCGGTCGGTACGCGCATTGTCGTGGATCCGTCCAGCCTGCACGTCCTTGGTAAATGGACACAGGGGTCCGGGGCTTTGTCTCTGTCGCGCCACGTGTGTCAATGTAATTTACTGCCTTCAGCCTGTGTCCGCAAACATCCTCCACGCATATGCGTTCATCGGCGAAGAAACGTCGCCGCCCTTTAACCACCCCTGATTTACGCTCGAGAGGAGGCGAGTTCGCGACGGAAGCTCGCAATCTGCCGGGAAAACGACTTACAGCGAACACGTGTAATGTGCTTTCTTAATTTTCTCTTTCCTTTCCTACCAAGCTATTCCAATCGTTTTACCGAGATTTACGATCTATTTTCTGTTTCTTCTTTGCCCTACGTACACCAATTTTAAATATTCCCAACACATTACGTTGGAGACATAAATACGCATTTTGTACACACACACACATGTATATAGTATTAGGTTGTCCGAAAAGTTTCTTTCGTTTTATAAGTTTTATATCAGTTTATTGAATTATGCACGAGCATAATAATAGAAATATAACGAAATGGATCGTATCTAATTCAATAAAATAATATAAAACAGAAATCGTTGCTCATCTATCATCACCTTATGAAACGAAAGAAATTTATCTGAATTTGATGCCTTAAAACAAAGGTCTTATCCCTTACACGTTCGATATTGTGCATATGCAACGTTGTACGTGCAAATTGTTATTTAATTTAACAATATATTTATTTATTCCTGGTAAAATTGTCTCAGATTTTTGCGCTTTATATCGCGTTTAGGAAATTGTCCGGAAAAATGATCGACGAAAGGCAATTTTTACTCTCACAGGCTAAAAGGATCCGGTTTTGAAAAGTTCAGCAGCCGATTGAACGGACGTCTCCTATTGGGTTGGCAACCAAGTGATTGCGGATTTTGTCATTAGGCGATATTGACAAAAGCCGCAACCACTTAGTTGCCAACCCAATAGTAGAAAAATCACAGGTAGCTGAAGTATTTAGCGAATTCTTTATGGCAGATGTACGTCAACCGATAGATTCGCCCAAGTAGAATTCGACCGTCATAGTCAGACGTTCCTTCGTTATATTGCACGCTTGAAAAGAGTATGGTAACACGTAATGTTTGTTCAACGATACTCTTGTTGGAAATTGCTGCAAATACTGGAAGCCGAAAGTTGAAAAGAAACGGGTTATCTTTGTAAGCTTAGGAATTTATGACAAAATCCTTTGCGCAATATTATCGTTACGTATCGCTTCTGGGGAAAAATGCAGCTGTGCCATGTTTCAGGACAATCTTTTTGCCGCAAGATAACTATAATATGGATCAAGGATCAAGCGTAGAAAAGGAATCGAAGGCATTAGCGATTATTCGCATTTATTCACCTGGCTCCGCGGGAGCTCGAAAGTGCTCTTAAGCTAAGTTTCGCAATTAAAGCGTCCCCCGTGGACGTTTCTTTTCGAATTTATACAGCGCCGAGTCCTGCTCGGAAAACGAGTTCTTTTTTGTTTCTCGTCGTACTACTAATTACAGTACCGTCTACCACTCGCTATAATCTCGAACCGTTTCTGCTACCAGCGAGGATACATACTCGCGACATACTGAAATTGTTGCTTCGTGTCATAAATATGCATCGTGTATGATTTGATCTTGCACGATTTTCAGATTCGTGATATTAACTTAAAAAAAAAGGAGACAAAAAAATAAAAGAGCGGAGAGAGATTAGATTCCAACGTGAACATTATATGTTACTCGTTCGAAACGTAATATATGTAGTTTATTCGTGGAAGCTAATTCGTACGTCTGTAATACGTTAATGCAATCTTTGCTTCAATTACGAACGACTTTCAAACGCGTCGAATATTACACAGTTGCATGATTCTTCTAATAATCGTTACGATCGAAGACTACGGGACAAGATAAATACTTTTCACGAGAAAGCAATTTTGTGGAAAATTCAGTGTATCACCAAAAACGTTTTCCCGTTGTATACCGCGAAATAAATTTTATGCCAGTTCCCACACGTTTCTACAAAACGTACCAAATCGAATAAAATGCAAAACGTTGATCCGTGTCATCCGTCATTCTCGCCTTAAAATCACAAATTCAATAAAAAAGAACGTATTTGTTAAATATATTTTTCTTCTACGATCTATGATGTAAAACGTTAAGAAAAATCGCGAGTATATCGGATTTTCTTCAAAAAACTACGCTACGTGCCGATGAAAAAAGTAAATACGACTTGAAAGAAACTTGCAAATATAAAATCGGTTTCTTATCCCCTGCGGCAATCGACCGTCTGGGGAATTGTTGGCAGGAAACGCGCGAACGTTTGTGCAACGGCGTAAAAAGGCCAGGGGATCTCGGTTGAGCAGATTTATGCGGTTGAATCGCAGTTACGCGGACGCGCGAGAAGCGCACACTAGTTTCGCACGAGCGAGAGTAGCAGCGAATCGTAGGAATTAAGCGTTAGAACAAATCAACGCGTCCCCTGCGCATGCCCCTTGGAAAGTCGTTGTATAAATTTCATTTATACAGTCGTCCTCGTCCACGATCATATACGCCGTGCTTCTTGCACGAAATTGTCGGTTTAATTGCCATTTGTGGCTTAATACCGTGCTTACGTATATTTAGCAAAGTTGGTTAGAGATGAACTTTCATCTCACTTTACTCCACTGTCGTTATCTTTCGGTAAAGTAAACCATTTCGAACCGCGATGGTTCGTAAAGGGAATTTAGTAGCTCGATAGTTTAGAAAACGGAATTTAACTTTCGAAAATTTAGGTTTATTATCCTACGGTCTCCTTATAGTTATTTTCCGCGGATTTTCCATAATTTGTTACAGCATCTACACACGCGAGAAACTTCGAACGAAGTAAAACAGGAGAAAGACGAAAGATCAGGTAGAATTAATGACGCGAGTTAACACGACGTTTAATACGAAGTTTGAACAGCTCGGATCAAAAAGCTTGCCATTGGTTTGCGCGCTCCAACGAGATACGAGTCGCTTTAGCTCTTTTATTTCTCTTGTTTTATCTCAGTCGGACTTTTTGTCCCTGGCCGAGGTGAAATTAAGCGTTGAACGCGAAGACGAACGGTTACACAGAGCCCTGGCCGGACATAGCGGGTTCATATTAAAAGGTAGAAAAATTGAAACTGTCTCGAGCAAAGATTACGCATCCTGGTGCGCCTTGTTGGACACGATTTCATGGGGCAGACACATTGTCGGCCAGGCTCACGGTGTAATTTCAGTTAAAAAGAGAGGGGACGGACCATTTAACGGTGTCGAGCGCACTGTCTCCTCCTCTGTTGCAGTGAGCGCGGCATTAAAAAGTTTCCACGGCGAGCAGCACACTGCCTCAGGTAAATCGTGGCTCGTTCGAGCTCCGCTGGCTTTGCCTGGGCTAGCTCCCAGCTCCGAACTTTCGATGGCTGTTCGCGTTAATGGTATTTTCGTGGCATTTTAACCCGGAACCGAGCGTGTTGCTCGACCAACGCCCGCCCTGGGGAACACGCGCGGATTTATCTTCCTTCTGTTGACCCTTTTTCCTGGCGTTCTTATTGGTACGTTGCCGGATTTTTATATATCCCTGGAAAATTTATTGCTGGTACTAGCGGTGCGGTTAAAGCGGTCTATTCATATTTTTTCACAGAAACTTTATGAATTTACATCGGCTGCCTTGTTGGACATCTGAATTTGTGGACGATCCTTCCTTCGAAGCTTTGCGTTACGCGTATCTTTTTTATTTTCTTCTTTTTTTTCTTTTTCCTTCCGTTTCGATTTTTCTGGTATGGATCTTACATTTTAACCAATTGCGCTACCAATAAACTCACGGTTGCGCGTGCTGTCACACGCTCAAGGAGACCACCCGCTCAAAAACATCCCGCATACCACAGCCATCGAAACAGTAACCAAATAATAACGGAATAGGCGCCTCTGAAGTGACGCCTCATCAGACGGCAACCCCTCCAAAATAATATAAAATAAGCGCAAAATAAGCGCTCGGATCAGTCTGTTAAAATTTTGACCCAATCTCCTGTAACACTTTGAACCGTCACTCTGTTGAATTTGCATAATAAATTCCATTATCATGTATAAAGTTCAATTTCTTCACTTTATTCGTGAAACGTTCGAACTGCGACGCGAGGAAATCACAAGGCGATCTATCGGTTTCGTGATTTATTGCGTCTGCGACGTGACAGTAGCTCAGCGCGTTGGTAGAGTCTTAAGGAATTTTACACGGATATGAATAAATACTCGCGGCAACAATGGCATTTTATTTATTAATAATCTACCATACAGTGGTACAGTGGTACATACAAACGAACGATCTGACTGCTGTCATTTTTATTTCTGCAACAAATGCCTATCGATGTGGTATACGTTGGCGATTTTGCAACAAAAGCACGTCTTTCTAGCGCAAGCGGTTGATCGTTTAGGTCTACTAGAAGTGTATGTACGCAATACTGTTCTTCAGATATATCATACGAAATGATAAAAGTATAATACCACGGTAAAACTCCATTTGTTGGAACGAAATTTTAATTAGTATCTGATTATATGAACTACCGGTTGAATCCACTCGTGCCACTACGAATTCCTGTTATTCGAATGAAGAGCAAAGGTAGCTGGCAAACTTGGTAAACTCTAATTACATAAACTTGTTGTTGCGTGAAAAGTTGATGTATAATCGGAATTCTATCGTAGTTGTAATATGTAGAGGTCGATAGTCTCTTCTAGGTTCGATCCCGTTTCATCCTGAATCTGCATAAACACCCATAGTCTACTTATTAGATTGCCGACATCTCTCAATGAACGATCACAATGACTGGTTCTTTCTTTGCTTTTCCTCTTCCACTTTTTCCTTGATAAGATAGGAATGCTACTACCTTCATCGAACAGAATTTGCATTCATTCGAAGATGATATTTAGGGACGAAGCGAGGGATCGAAGTTCTCTCGAGGCTGTTCGTTTGATATTGAAATAAGGACGATGGAAGGATAAGGCTTCGCTTTGGACAATTCCATCAGGAATTGTATGAATTGATATGCAGTCGAGGTCCCGTACACTTGCCTTTCAAATTTTCAACACACACGCGACCGTTCGAGATAAAAAAGTTGGCTGGAATATGCACGCTCCACTTTCGCGATACGATATAAAATCGAAGTGCAGGAAACACCTGTTGGGATACTTGGGTGCAGAAGCGAAGTTTCGCGTAACACTCGTTGAGTATGGGGGACTGTGTTGGGGGTCGGAGATGTTGTATTACTTCGGCACGAACACACGCCACTTTCCATCTTGTCTTTCGTCGTCTTTCATCAAAACTATCTCGACTGTTACACGAGCGACGACTGTCGTCCAGGACCAGCTATCGTTCGCTTAGATTTAACTTCATTCACAACTGCGAATAACTGTAGAGAATTTCGCCTATCGATACGTTCTCTGATGATCAATTACTCTTTTTTATATTTTCGGCTACTTGTAGGTTCCCATGTTTTAATAGAATAAAATTAATATTAACATTTGAAACATTTAACGTAATAAAATTTTAATTTCGGTGTTCGTCATGCCTATGGACAATTGAAAATATGTTCTGATTCCTAGATTTTCCACTCTTCTTAAATCTAATATTTCTTTTTGAATAATTTCTGTGCATACCTTAGCTTAATAGTACATTTTCAATACAGACACCGGGTATGTAATATATCACACACGCTATGTTTATTCGTAAGGGACGTCGCATTCTTCTTACGGCAATGGAAAACGTTTAGTTGCGTTTGCTTTTAATCACTGTGTTAATCACGGTATTGCCGCATTTTTAATCTTTTCAAACGACTTTATGAAAGGAATGGAACGCAAGAAGAGGTCGCAGGGGGAAAAAGAGCAAGGGGAGGGAGAGATATTTTTCGCACGATGCGCCACCCGCATCCCGGTCACGATTAATTAACCAGCAACCGAGCGTGTCCTATTTACGAAGTTAAATGGAAAATAGAACGGCGAGGATTGAACGGTGCCAGCAGGAAGGGACGAAAGTCGATGGCTCCTTCCGGTGAGTTCGCACGATCACGCGGAAAAAAGTGTCGATCGGACGTGCGGAAACTGGCGACGCGGCTCGACACCTTTTCGTCGAAAATTGCTTTTCCATGCTATTCCCTGACGTTCGTGTCGTTGATTTTACTATTTGCCGCGACTGGGTTATGAATTTTCCAACGGTTCGAAAGATGGATAGATAGGTGTTCTCGCCGAGGTGCGCAAAAGTAATAAATATTTCAAAGCTTAGCTCGTTGCAGCTGCTAGCATACGTATCGCATTTTAATACACATTATATTTAACCGTTCGCAGCCGTGAAACGCCTTAACGATTCTTTTTATCCGCTTGAACGAATCAACGTTTTTCCCACAACATCAACTAATTCAATCAATTCGAAGGTGTGAAATAAACGAACACGTACAAGCAACCTGTTGGAGCGAACAAAATAAATAAATCGGCGCACGGTTATTAGCTAACACAGTGATAGCAAATCAACTTTTAAGAAACGTTATAATTAATCGCAAAGTAAACCTAGTGTCTGGCCTTGAAACAAACGTTAAAAGTTCACTGAAAATATCATTTTTGCAACAACGATTGATATTACCTTGACTTTAAAGATAACACGTTTTAAACGGTTTATCGTCGCTCGACTTCGTTTGTACGAGATTAGATTCGCCGAAATTGATCGAAGCAAAGTCGAAGGCCGAATTTGAACGAAGAACGATAACAATTTGGCAAAGTAGAAGTGTTGGTTGGCTTGCAATAATCCATAGTAGCGTACTATGTTCAGTGTACGTCCTCCATCGCGAAGATAGGACGATGCCTCGAAAGGAAGCGGCTTTATACTCCTTTCAACTTCCGGTCACACAAAGCGGACCTTGTCTTTCTTTCTCTCGAGCGGCCATCTCTCGACGAGCTGTGGAGAGATATTAAAAAAAAGAAGGAAAAAATGCACTCGCCCTTATAGTCGAGCGGAAAGTTCGAACTCCGCCTGCTTCATTCAAAGGGGACTTTGTCGAAAATTAAAAGCTGCCCGTTTCCGTTGATTCTCTCGCGTGGAACTCAAGCGAGCTACTGTTTGACCCGAACAGACTTAGTTTCTCACAGCAGTGGGAACTCAGCCTCGAAACTTATCGAGCGATGCTTCGAAGCTTTTCGAAAATTTCGTGAAATACTCTTGTTTCTCTTCATCGTCGTTGGGAAGGTAGAGGTTCGGTTTATTTTTTCGCAGCCTTGGAAATTTCTAGATACTTTTGCTTGTTTCCAGTACGAACTTGCCTAGATGAAAATAAGTTTGGATTTCGATTTGTCGTTCTTCATACTTCAAAGTTAGAAAATATCGAGATATGGAAAGAACGCGTGACAAGATGATTAAATTCAAATTCTCCATCTCGTTCGCGTTTCAACGAGCAAATATAGCGACAAGAAAAATCGCCGTGAGATTAAAACGGGGTATTTTCGCGAGCTTAACCGTTTGTGTAAAAAGCGTTAATTTATAAATATTATTAGTTCATAAATATTTCAAGTTCTGTTTAATAAAAATTCCTGAGAAGATACTAACGAAATACAAAATACCATCAGTCGCCCATAGCGTTCAAATGTACTGGCACTTTTCCACACAAAATCTAAACAGCGCGATCGCTCTGATTGCGACTCGAACGGCTAAGAAACTTTTCATCGGGAACGCGAAAAATGCAACAGTATGAAAAGAAAAGCGTGGAAAGAATGCAACAGACTCGAGAAATATATTCGCCGGTAATTCCAACCTGACTTTCTTACCCGAACGAAAGCACAAGAATTGAAGATCTCGAGCCACCGAGTTTCTAATTCACCGGGCACCTTCGGTTTCGCGAAGAAGAGAAAAACAATCGAACATGTTCGTACTTAGAATTCCAAGCAGAAACATGAGAGAGGCTGCTGAACGGGAAAATCATCAATATTAACGAGGAAAGAGAGGACGTTTGTACATTAACGTACATCTTGTTCGAAGATAAGACGAGCCTAACCGACGAGTTCCTTGTCGTTCGTTTCCGTTCCGGCGAGTTCGTTTCGAAAGTCAGTCACGTCGATCAGTCCTCGTCCCGTATTTTCCATCAGCTGACGGGTCACACACGAAACCACTTGCAGCGAAACGTTATCGCGCGAATACTCGCGCAAATCTACATTTGGGACGGTGTGGTAAAATCGCGATCGCGTATTAAAAGATAGTCGCGTACAAAGACTTGGTGACGCGAGATTTCTACGCGAAAGCTCTCCAGTTATACCGGTTAACGGTTTGCTGGCCATTTTCCCGGAATCTTCGGAAACGTTCGTCAAACGAACTTCCTACTGCCGCCGGAAATTACAATTTCTTTGTTTCCTTCCGTTAGCCTAAGTCGGATTCCACGAACTCGCTGCATTTCTTTTAGCTTCGCCGTCCTTTGCTTTCTGTATCATTGGGATTATTGAAATACGCAAGTGGCAGCTTAACAATAGAACTACCACACCAGTCAAAATGACCGGTTCTACAATTTTATAAATGTGTCAACCATTGTTTAGGGATCATAGTCCTAGATGGATTAAAAATACCAAAAATGTACTACATAAAATGGAATTCCTTCTGTAAGAAAGTAATAAATCAATGAATATACAAATATTCTATTAGTACGTATTTTTTAAAGACCAGTCGTTTTGATTGGTTTTGGTTGTTATTTTTTAATCAGAAGAGTACGGCGTGTTCAATATGTAACGATATTTTAAGTATCCTTTTCTCGAACGAAAAATATTGTCGTGTTTTTAAGTGAATTATAAAGTCTGCGAAATATTAGAATTTTCATACAATTACCTCTGTAAAAGTTATTATTAGGTTGTCCGAAAAGTTTCCTTCGTTTTATAAGGAAATAATAGACGCACTATGTTCGTTGTTTTACGCACTGTGTTCTATAATAATAGAATTATAACGAAATGGATCATATCTAATTCAATAAAATAATATAAAACAAATCGTTGTTCATCTATTATCACCTTACGAAACGAAAGAAACTTCTCGGACAACCTAATAAAATCGATCAGACGACTGTCTTTTACCGACAGTGAACTTTCTGTCGTTTAAATTGAACAGTTAACGTAATGGTAACGACGAGGTGAACGTCGATCGATGATCAACAAGACGATGTACTTGTGCGACGAAATTAAGGAATTGGCAAAAAGCGGAATCGATCGGTTCGCTTTCTGACAAGCGGAAGCAACAATTCAGCAGATTTTTTCGCAATTTGAGTTTTTCAAAGTTTCAAGCGAACATAATAGCAGTAACTGTTGCAAGACTTTTTAACAGAGATACTCTCGATGATCGAAGCTCTTTCGTACTTCCTTCTCCGCCATCGTCGAACCGACGTAGCTCGTTTCACGTCGCCGGACAGCTGATTAACGGAAAGTGTTTCTGTGTAAAAGGAAGCCGCGTAGCGCAAATGGAGAAACGGTACCCGACGTTAAAAACGCGAGGGTACGCGCGCACCAAGTTGGCCGGCAATGATGGCGTTGTAAGATTGATAGCTCGTTGCAACCGCTTTTTACAGGTTTTCAAGTATTGGCTTGGCAACTAAATGACTGCGGATCTTGTCAATAGGTGGTATCGAAAAATCCGCAATCACTTAGTTGCCAATCCAATACCTTGGAAATTTCGCGGCAATTTCAGCTTTCCTATGAAACGGTAATTCTACTTGAAAAATGCGTACAATTTGAGCTGCATAATTTACGTTAAGTAGCGAAGCCGTATTCAAAATAAACACTGTCGTAGCACATTTAAATACGAATACGAACGTGCGTACTTACAGCGGAGAAAGAAATAAGACGAGAACAGCTTCCGTCTCGCTATAAAGGAATCTGAGATGGAATCTTGCTCCGCGGATTAGATCTGATTAGGGTTGACCGAAGGAAGTGCACAGCCTCATTTCTTCGTGAAATGACCACCTTCGTGAAATGACCACCTTCGTCATTCCTCGATGTACAGGTAACCAGTCGCGATCTGCGGCTCGTGCAAGTAAAAAACCATGCGATCGTTCGAATAGAATATTAAATGCGTTAATAAACATGAATTTTCAAGCTACGAGCAATTATCGTTGACTTGGAATTCTATTTTTCCGGTGACTCGGATATCACGTGGCCGATAATTCCTCCAAGAGTGGATCAATAAGGTCGGGAGACATCGCTATCTATATACCAACTATAAATCCCAAAGAATCGGTGCTGCAACAGCAGAATCTTTTGAGAATTTTATGGTTCGGACGTGCCGTGGATTATCTATGGCCAATTGGTTTCGAAGGTAAACGAGGATGATCATCGCTGGTTTCTCTTAAAAGTTGCAGCTGTTCCATTCTCTCTCTTTGCGCTACAGCGAGTACGAAAGATATTCGCGTACCATTGTTCTCGTCGTAACATTTGCATAGCGATTAATTGGGACGAAACGTATGAAATTTCACATAATAAGAGTTTCACGCGAGCAGAAAAATTGAATGCAAGGAAGATTAACCGCGGTAACGGGACGCGCTTTATTGGAAAATATTTGCAAACACAAATCTGTAGCTACGGTATATAGCGAGGTTAATCTGAAATAAGATTGAAGGTAAAGATTTATACAATTAAGAGTACGATAATACAGGGAATTAATAGAAAATGCCGCAGCGAGATTGAGAGCAGAATTGAAGATAAACGTTTACCAAGGGAACGATTTAAATCCGTAGAATAATTCGTTGGAAGAATAATTCACTCGTTGTTAATGGTAGATCAACAGTATGTGTAATATCTCGTTTAATATTTCACACGATCTTCGCTGTTCGTTGTGCAGCGTTTAGCACTTTGATTGCCACACAGAAATCACATGATTCGCTCAGAACGCCACGGCAGTATTTTTATTATTCAAAGCATACAATGGTAAAATAATAATAAATTGACGATGTAAGACAACATTCTTGCCCAATGGATCGTTTATCTTATTGGTGGTCACGGGTGACCACCGTGGCGCCTTGGTAACAGTCGATAGCCACATATTATAACGAGGCTTCGTTTATTTCAACAAACCATTCGCATTCGTTGTTTCGTCGTAAGCAAAACGTGCAGAATATATCGTTGAAACGCGTAGAAGATATTAATATTACTATATATATAATAGTAAGGTATGTGCACACTTCTAACTTCGATTATACGATTATAAAGCAGCATTTACGATTATTTTCTAAGGTGTGTTTATAACAATATTCGTTTAGCCCTCAAAGATATGGATGCAAACACAGTGCACCGTTAGATGCGAGATTTGTTCTCATTTTCTTTTTATCTAATAAAAATGTTTAATCGTTCAATGGGGCACTTTTTATTTCAAAGTATCTTTGATTTATCGGTTATATTCAAAATGCCCTAACTATGAATTTTCATTCAATTTTTACAATCGCAAGAAGTTCAAGCGCTCCGGTCACCAATGACCAACGTGGCAGTCAAAGTGTTAGAGTTGCGTAAGAAGTGGGTAAAGGAGCCTGTCATTTGGTCTCAAATACAGTGGTTATCGCTTTATTCTCGATGACCGGGATTTTTGTTTTCCATTAGAGCAACTTTATCGACAACTTTATCGCGAGTCGGCCGTTTCTTGGAAGTAAATTTTTCCCTGGTAAACGGTACTATTATCTCTTTCGTTCTTGTTAAACTCGCGAGTCGAGAGAAACTGTTGGCGAAACTCAAACGTCGGGGAAGGGTCGACGAAAAAGTCCCAAGTTCCTTAGACCGACTTCGAAAAGAAATTTTGTCGTGTTCTTCCCCTTTTTTTCTCTCCCTTTCTTCTTTTTTTATCTTCTTCGACGGAATTTCCTACGACAAGTAGAACGTGAAAGTTGAATCGTTTCAAGAGCCCTACTCGACGTCCCCCTCGATCCAAGTAAGTCTTCCTTCGACAACGCTGGACATGTCGCGAGCTAAACTCCGAACATCACGCTTTACATTCGTGAAATCTTCTGACGATATCGAAGGGATGTGGTTCGGGACGCTTGCCACGCTTGTTTAGACACCGTCTATGCAGTATTTTTTCCAACGTTTCTCTTATTTTTCTGTCGATTTCCCTCGGTCAAAATGTTTCTCGAACAGAGAAATATCTTTCGGAGACACATCTGTGTTTGACAGATGTTACGCCCTTCGGTTGCAGCTCATATTTTACCAGTTACGAAATTCTCCGGCCTTTTTAGATTTACGAGCGCAACGGACCCACACCATTCGAGTAGATGTTTATCATTCCGTCACGGTTTCTACGGTTTGTGATATAATTAACGAAATCGGAGTGAAGAAGGGAACAAGTGACAACATCTGTAATGTGAATTTCTATGGTAGAACCTAAAGACATTGGAGAAGGCTGTATAAAGCTGATACATCGTTCAAAACTCGTAAGAATCGTTCAGATACTTAGAAACGCACGATTGTATTAGGTCGTCTGGAAAGTGTCTTTCTTCCGCAAACGTGTTTTCAACAACAATGCACCCTCGTACAAACGTGAAACCAAGTCTGTGAAATGTCGCGGTGTTTGTCTCGACGGAACAAAATGCATCGTACGTAATTCGACAAAATAATATGAAACAAAGACGTTGTGCGTCTATTATTTCCTCATAAAACGAAAGGAACTTTCCGGATATCCTAATACATTGACCAGGCTGTAACGCGAAATTATCGTCATCGAACGTGGAAATGTATTTCCACCGGCGAGGGCGTAAAAATTCAGCAGAAGATGTCCCAAATAATTATTTAGAAAAAAAAAAAAAAATTAAAAAAAGTACATTATATTTATCCACCAAATCTTTATCGATGCTCTTTGCACCCAAAATATCCGACAATAAACGTTTTAAAATTGCCGAGCGTACAAACGTTCAAAGTTTATGCAAAAAAAAAAGGACACGAGGCAAAAGGAAAAGCGAGATGATTGATTAAGTGTTCAAAATTCCACGTCGATCAACGGTCGCATAAATAAAACGCGGTCTAAATAGCGGCGTCGCCATTAAAGCGACATCAAATGTACATTAGAAAACGGCGCTATCAACGTCTCGTAAAAATCAGAAAAGTCGTTCACGACCAGCGCCATTAATATTCCCACTCGACGACGATAATACCAAGGGACGACGCGGCGGTCGACGCTGGAGCTACGACAGAGGTGGTAAAGTCATTTCAGGGGAAGAAAATAATGCAAACGTTGATTCAGAGGAGGGGGGGGGGGAAACAAAGGGTGGAGTGTATTGTACGCGTCGAACGCGGTGAATGGAGTTGGCGTTCGAGAAGTTATGAATGAGCTTAAGAACCAAGTGCGTGCGCATATGTATGCACACTTGCGACACACGCGCGCCTGTGTGCGTATACACTGGGTGTTGAGAAAATAACGAAGGATATTTTTGTATAGTGCGATGTTAGAGGCACCGAGGCAACGAAGAAAGTTTGCGTAGAAAAATGTGGTCCGAGGCTCATCTTTCAAGACGTACGCAATTTAATTTTACCGTAGAAGTATACCATTAGGTGGCGTTAGGTTGACGAAACTTTATTTCTATTTCACTCACGTTTCATGCTTCTTGCTTTTTCTTTCTTTTTTTTTTTTTTTCAACGGGAAGTAGTTTTAAAGTCGAACGCGTCAAGCGACGAAAATTGTCTTTTTATCTCGTTTTGCAGCGAAACGAGCGAACATTCGTCAGCGTGAAACGAACCTATCGATCTACACAGATATCGATGTATCTTTAGCGTAAAACTAAATTGCTTATACCTCGAGAAACAAGCGTAAAAGATATTTTCGCACAAGAACCAATATCGCCCGTTAGTTTTCTTCTCACCCTGTATAAACTCGCTTATTCAGCCGCTCGTCACCGCAAAACACCGCTGAAACCTGGAAGCAATAGCAGCTTGTTCTGAAATATAATCCCCTTACATGTCCTGTTTCACCCTTCCTTTTCAATCGGTTTATCCAAAACAGAGGGCACGCTTTTCTGTTTGTCTTCTCTCCTTCTTTCTTCCCTTTCCTCTTCCTTTACGCTTGTTCTTCTTTTCATGTTTTTGGAGGCCCGGTATTGTCGAAACGACGAGTGAAGCGAAAGAGGAAGGGAGGCGCGCCGCTCTCGTTTCTCGTTCGAATATCTTGGCAGACGTGATTGCGACACACCAACAGGGGAAAGTTGGAAATTCGAAGGAAGTAATTATTAATTGGAACAGGCACGGGAAACGAGGCTTATCGGTCCGTGATAGCTGTCGCGTAATTACGCAGCCAGATTATTTTTATCGGAACCGGGAACGCTGGAAACGAAATTTCGGTGAAACCAGATCGCGGCACCTGCTTCATTTTCTCCAACCACTTTCGTACTTTTAGCCAGCTTCGCGTTAAATCGTATAACCATCCGAGCGAGAAACTTTTAATTGATATAACCTTGAAGCATTAAATAAAGGTGCTGATATATATTATGTTTTTGTAATATATTTATTTATATATTAAATAAACACATAATTATTTATATATTAATGTTTCCCAAGATATATATATATCTCAAGATTATAAAATAATTATATTTTATATAAATTATTCTATTTAAATATTTAATTTTATATATTAATTAGCTTTTTTCAACTTGTGCCTTAAATACATATATTTCAATATAAATTTTTATATTATTTAAATTAATATATTTATATATACTAAAATGATATATGCTGGGTTAAAAATTATGATGTGAATTAATACTTTCGCGATTTCAATTTAGTTACGTAGTTTTATTTTCAGTTTCCTAATTGAAAGTCACAGGGGAAAGTATGACGAGGTCAGAGTTTTCGTTAAAATCCTTGTCGACTAATTTCTGAATATTAGCAGTGTACGACGCTATCATTTCCGGTTCTCTATGTTATATTAGTTCTTCCCTTTTTTTCTTCATTTTTTCTCATCGTGCAGGATACAAAGTCACGTTTCATTGACGGCGATGCATGGGCCGGTTCATTAATCCTAAGATTCCACGGCGACAGGAAATTTGTCTTGGCTGAAATTATCGACCCCAACGTCATCGACGTTTTCAAAGAACCGCCACGTTGATGAAGAAATTCCTGAGCCGGTGACATTCGCCTGGCTTCACGCTAAATGATGATAAAGTTGATGCACGAACGAACTTGATGCTGATGAAACTGTGTAGAATATTGAAGCTCATGGACCTGCCGTGATTAATGATCCACGTTATTTCGACTATCAAGCAGATATTTAATGTTCCCTGGTTTAATCTAGTAAAGGTTTGTCACAAGCTCTATAGGTAGAAAATCAGATAGCACGAGTCTTTTATACTCTAATATTTACTTTATTGCTAATTCTTCGAGTAATTAGGAAAAGTCTACGTCTTTTTCCTTTGTATATCCGTGATCTGGACATCGGCGTTACGAAGAAAATAGAATTTAGCGAAGCAAAAAATTAAAAAAGGAGACGTCCATATTATTGTGCCCTTGAATACGAATGTTGTTTTTGGGTCACAAGGTCTAGAAACAAAAGAGCTATACGTAGATCTTTACTGCTGTTTCTTGTAACCTTCAGCTAGAGTTACACACCGATGTTCATTTTTTGGTAAATTTTGGTCTTTTGCTGTAAATGTAGCATCAACGTGCTGCCTATCATATTTTGTTGTAACGTAACACTGTGAGAGTGGATCATGAGAGCATGTGGATCAGCATTCACTATACATATACTTGTACTTACTTCGATATATATATCAGATAATCCCAACACTAACTATTTAGATTATATACGGTGACAGAAGATCATCGATGATTCTTTTTAAGTTCGCGAAAAAGTGACACGCGGATGCTAAAAAAGGTGTTTTTACGATCTTCTTCTCTTCGCTGCGTGTTTCACGTTGCATCGATCTAGCACTTTTAGAATCTCTGTTTGGAAATCTACCTTGCCTCGTCGATAAAGTCAGAATTTCGTGTTCGTTTCACATTTAGATCGTACGTTACGTTCATTTCTATTCCTAGAATCTTAATTTAGAAACGAACCAAGAAAAGTATACCCTTTTTTTTTTACAAATAAAATTCTTCTTGCGTTTCACATCTGGATTTTTACATTGCAACCGCTTCTGTCCGTAGAATCTTAATCCGAAGATTAACCAAGAGAGTATCCTTTCTTGTAAATAAAATTAGTTCTCCTCCGTCGTTCCACGGTTTTAATTTACATCCTGCCGACTCTTATTTTTAGGATCTCCGTTTGCAAATTGGCCGGAAAGGTATCCTCTGCAAAGGAAGTGTATCAAAGTAGAATTTCTTCCTTTTCCTTCTCTTCGATACCGAGAGGAACGAGAGCAATTGTGATTTATACGATCGGCATCGTAAAACCATGCTTCCTCCGTGACAGTCGATTCGTTGATTGGGATTAGAACAATTTACGATTCTCCATCAGCGTGACGTGTTAGTTTTCACCGGGACGACAAAGGGAAAAATGGTGTAGGAGCGGCGGCGGAGACAGATCGGCAGCGGCGAGAGAACAGGTGAAATGAGGTAGAGAGAAAAAGCTCGTTCGGTTGGCCTGGTTATTTGTCAGCCTGTGGAACTTGCTGTTTGCTTCACCGACGGCAAATAAATGTTGCAGGGTTACGTGACAAACACTTGTCGATTTTCAGACGCGCCGTTCTTCCCTTGCGTTATTATTTTGCAGTTAAATCAGCGCCACAAATTACAATGTATACGCGGTCCATTTACACGGTATACGTTCACCGTGGAAAAATAACCTTGTTTTTCCGATACTCCTTAAAATAACAAAAACAGAGATCGAATCGATGGAAATTGAAAAGAGAATCCTTCGTTATTTGCAATTTAAATTCTACGACAATGCGAATGATATTTAATAGGAGTAACATTTTAGTTTCGATTATTCGCGTGCAAGCGTGGCGAATGGCAATGTCCTGCGAATATTATACCGCGATATCCTCTCTTCTCGCTCCTTCCTTTCTTCCTTTTTTCCTCTCCTTTTTCACGAACGTGAGAATTAATTGGCAATCCCGTTTCTGCGCGGTGAATCGAAGATGCACTCGAGCCGCAGCTTCGCGAACAGGTTTTCTTTTAAAGCACGAGCTAGGTCGACGGCTTCTGTAACGCGATCCCTCCACCGCGTAACCTATCGTCTAGCCCACCGCTGGTGGTTCTCAATTTCACGGCAGAAAACGTGGCCGGCTTTCTCAAAAATCACGGTTTCTCGCCTCATCGTCTTCCCTTTGTTCCCACTGCCGCCGTACTTGTTTTATTGCATTTCAGCAAAGTGTCTGCCCGACCTGCCCACTTGTATTCACCTTCCGACATCATGTCTGTCATTCTTCCCAAAAATCAATTTATGATAGTGATATTTTCAAACGTCTGCGAGTCTCGGAATCTCTCGTAAAGCGTAAAACTGCCTGGCGCTAAATGGCTGATAAACATAAAAGTTGGAAGTAACTACAAGGCTGGTTCTCCCATTCTTCGCTGTTCGTCTTAATACACTCGAGACTAGCGTACTTGGCCGAAACTGTCTTTGCGACAATCTTTGAGTGATCTCTGCAGCTATAATTTGTATTTCGATGAATTAATAGCCCCGGAAAATTGCATAAACATTTGCAGTCCACTAATAGCTGATAATAGCTTCTAACTGTGCTAAGAACCATCGAGTTCTCGGCCACTGAAAAGAGAAATCATCCGATTCAGCGTTTGAATCGGCAATCTCGAACGAGTTAAAAACTTGTATCTTAAACATACGAAAAGTTTCTTTCGTTTTATAAGGAAATAATGGATGCACATTTCCCGTTTTATTTAATTTTATCGAATTACGTACGGCCCATTTTGTTCTATCAAGATAAAAATCACAATGTTTGACAGATTAGGCTTCGTGTTTGTACAAAGATGCGTCGTTGTAAAAGACGTGTCTGTAAAAGAAACACACTTTCCGGACGACCTAATAAATATCCTAAAGCTTCTCCGAAAATCGTTACACCTCACGATTGTTAATTACACTGATCTGATGATGATTACGCTCATCTCGCGCCTCCTATTTAACGAGCCAATTACCATACCGATGCGTTGGAAATATTTTCCTCTGCGTATCCGTAGCCAGCTGCAGCCGGTCTCTGACGAAACGAACCACGTGATTCCTATCAATACGCCTTCTATCTCCGGTCCAGTTTTCGTAAAAGTTTCACCGGGTAGCTGGTTGACGCGCGACCGCGACCGATCGCGTCATATATGGCTGTGTTCTTGAAACGCGAACGATCGTGCCACTTTTACGGTGTTCTCTGGCGTGTGCAGCGTGTACACGCACCGCGTTCCTCGCCAGCTCTCGCCGCTTTTCCTTCCAGCGTGTTCCTTCCTTACACGCTAATTCCCCTTGATTAATTGGCCAACAACACGGAAATAATCCGCGAGGCCCGTTACCGACCTTCGCAACAGCTTTTTCTTCCTCGCAGCGAACATAACCCGTTAACCCATCGAGATTACGCAACGCGTGTCCAAGAAAAATTTGCACAACGTCGATGTTCCCTCGCGAGAAACACCAGCCGCCGCTCGCTTCTCTCCAGTTGGAAAACGACTATGATTCTTCTTGGCAATCCTTCTCTTGTCGCGTTAAAAGCGCGTGAACTGCATTCAGACATTTTCTCCGGAGAAGAAAAATCTGTTGGTCCCGAAACAGACGTGGCGTTTCAGAGATAACACGGCATCTTCAACCTGACAGCGACTACGTGGCTTTGTATTTTCGGAATTTTGAAAAATGTTTTCGTACTGCATTTTACGGTCTTCTGTCTCGCAAGCTGCAAGTTAAGCAACCTCTCGTATCGTATTGCGACGTGGGTGTTCGCAATATTTTTTGGAGAAATTCTAACAGCAGAAATCGTAACTTTCTTTCCGCGTTTCTGCTCCTACATTATATTTGTATAATTTATGTTACGAAAATGATCCGTACCAGAGAATTCTAGTATTTTTGCTCTCGAGCGTGCGGCATTTCCGGGCGATGCAAGGCTTCAACCATACGATTGTTCACTTTATTGCTCAAGCAGGACACAGTTTATCAAAACCGTTTCTACGTCTTGCAAGCGTGACGAATCACCTTAACGCGAGCTTACGACCAGCGGTCTTTATCTTGGACAGTATTTCTGCTTGCGCGAAGCAGATATTACACCAACACATAGCACGTTTACTTACCGTTGCCACACGGATCGTGAAGATTCAACCCTTGATTCGTATGTTTGAGCTAAGTTAATTATTAAGTCGTAATCGTAGGTGAGCCATAGAACTTGGAGTCAAGTTACTTGGAATTAGAGCGTTTCATTCGTTCGCTGCGGAGCCGAAATCGCGTGGCGAAACTTTTACAATTTACCTTGCAATTTTTAAATAAAAATGAAACGAATGTCTCTTTAACTTCTCCTCTTTCCCCGATCGTGTTGATAAAAATAGAAATAAAAAATCCGCAATCTAACCAGCATCGCACCGCCAGCAGATCTGTTTCGATACGACGATGAATTTCACTAACATCGCTTATCTTAAAGTTGACACATTACAATAATCAACCTGTGGAATCTCTAAGATCCTCCTGAACATAGACTTAATAACTTTCCTGTCTTAATTCTCGATTGTATACCTCACCTTCTTCTTCCTGATTGCTGTTTCTTATTTCGTTTCATTATCTTCTTAGTTTATCTATCTTCTCTGCATCGTATTTTTTTCTTTTTCGCCAAAATGATCTTCCTTTGCCGCGAATCTGATAATAAGCGAATTAAATAAATAAATAAATAATACGTTCATTAAAGATTTCTATTGGGTTGGCAACTAAGTGATCGCGGATTTTGTCAATACCACCTAATGACAAAATCCGCAATCACTTAGTTGCCAAGCCAAACAAGCGTTCGAATACTTCCGCGTGGTTTTGTTTAACTCGAGCTGTCGTGGTTGCTTACAATTTCACGATATCGGTCGAGGGTTAGACTCGTCGGTGCTTTGTCTTACGACATCGAGCCCTGAAATTCTACGAGGATCGCGAGATATATCAGATCGCGGTTACTCATAGTAGATGGAACGATCCTGGAGCGATTGCGCGGATGTCACGTACCGCTTTGCATTCATCCCGAACGTTTTCTATCTGGCTGCAAGAGCAATAAGCGCATTCTTGTCCGCGAGGCTCGCGTGCATCGCGAGATAAACTGCAGATGAACATAACCGCGTGGAAATTGCACGGTTCTTTCGTAATATCTGACCGTTAGTCTCGTGCCACGACACATGATTTTGATCGCGATTACGCCTTGCTCTGGGCGTGGCTGAAAATCGCTACGATTGAGAAACCTGCCCGTTCGATTGACCCTGTTACGATGCGAGTTGTTGTGCCGGTAAACGAATTGTAGAATTTCCCAGTACGTAGGAACCTTTAAAGTACCTTGATTAGTATAGTTTCGCACAAGATTTCGCGTGCAACGTGGATGCAAATGGATTTTTTGGTCAACTACACCAGGTTGCAGCGGATTGTGGAAAATGCTAAACCGTTGAACGCGTAGGAGTTTCTATGCCACAAGTCCGTAAAGTGTAAGTTGAAGTGTATTACAATACATCACGCGATATCTTACGCTAAGATCTATGTTCACGTACATATAACTTGTTATCTACGCTTTACATTACTTCGAATTATTCCATCCTAATTGAACGATAATTTACATTGAGTAATCAGTTTCGTAATGCAGCTATCTTATCAAATAAACGAATGTGCATGATGCGAAAGCAGATTAACGGCAGCAAAATAGCGGAATGAATCTGCGTGTTCACTGTAGCGCTAAACGGAAGAAAATTATCCCATCAAGCAGTTCCAACGTTTATATCGAAAAATCAGAAAATCGTCGCCCGTAGCATTGCCAAAATAAAGAACGATTCGATCAACCACAAGCATTTCCACGTGTTTCCAGCCGCAGCGGTTCCCTCTGTTCTTTCGCTGCGATCTGCTGGCGCGATTTAAAGAGATCCGTCACGAGGTAACTGGATTCACCGGCGGAAAATGGACGAGAGTGGATTAACGGTGTGCCACGATAGCTCTCCTTTGGCTACGGATCGACAAACCGATCAATGGAAGCGATAGTAGTCAACAGCCAGCAATAGCTATCCAGATACCTGTGCATGATAACGTCTGCGTGTCATTGACTGCTATTTTCTTTTTTCTTTTTTATTTCGTTTATTTTTTTGGAAAGATTCACGTGGTACAGTTAGGAAGTAGAAAGCCACCTTTTTATTTCGACGATCACTGAGCTCCGCCGTGCGAACTAATTTTACAGATAGATTCACTTGCTATTTTCATCGATAGATTTACGCTAGTTGGAAAATCGGATATCCAACCGTTGGTTTGACGATAACCGAGCGTGTAAATTAATTCTATGGAAAGACCTTCGTTAGATATTTTTGTGGATAGATCCATCAGTTATTTTTATGGATACGTCTAGGTTGGCTAGAAAATCGAAAACCACCCTCCGGCTTCAGTTTGACGATCACTGGACTCTGCTGTGTAATCTAACACCAGAGGCTCGTTACTTGGCTACCCTCGTTGGAGGTACATCGTGTTACACACTCGGACTTAGAGTGAATCTGGTAAGCGTGCGTATTATCGTGCCCAAGACTCGGGGCGTTGACTGGAGAAAATACGTACACGGCCAACGTATCCTCTTTCTTGGTCGTTAAAAGAGGTTATAGGTTGATGCACGAGATTTGGGTGGTTTTCAGCTCATCGAGGTAGGTGTTCCCGAACTAAAGCCCTTCTCTTCTTCTTTTTTATTTCGCTGCTCAAATTTCGCCTTGATGACTCATCGCCGGATCTGTAGTATTTTTGAATTATTTCAATGGTATTCAGAATTTTATTTGAACGAAATATTTAGAATCAATTTAAATGAAATAAAGTAGACGCCCTTCAGCATCTGTCTCGTTGAAGCTACTGCAATTTCCACCTACCTCGCTACATGATATTTCCTAATAGCATTATTAACCCTTTTGCACTTGGAATTTTATTGCAATTTCGTTAGCGGCAGCTCCCAACGCTTTTAAGTGTTTTATTTGAAATTTACTTTAACTAAAAAAATAAGATAATTTAAATGAATAAAGGAAGAAAGAAATTGACTTATTTATTAGTTTTATTCGCACTATTATTGTATTTTATAATTTTTAAGTGTATAATATATCCTGAAACAATTTCCAGGATGCGATTCTGCTTTTCTTTCGCACGTTTCACAAAAAAAGATGAGACTCGACAAAGGAGCTGCTGAGATAAGAACCGATGTCGAGTCACACTCGACATCAGAGTGGAAAGGGTTAAGGGGTCTCTCGAAAGAAATTACCGATAATTCCAAATCTCATAGTTCACCTCATCCATCGAACGAATCCATTTAATTCACAATATTCGTCGTATGGAGGATGGAATTTTAAAAACTCCGTGAAATTCCTGCAGAGGAATATTCCGAGTAAAGTGTTTCTTAGATCACTGGGGAAACCAAGCTACAAAATGGAAGCAGAAGCTGGTCTGCGTCGTGGTACCTGAATTACATACGTCGTTGCAAATTGTCCGTGTTGTCCAGTCGTAGCCGGACGATTCCGTGAGTTGCCAACGGGAACGCGGAAACTCGCGTCGCGGACGGACTAATCGCGTTAGAGATAATTCAATTATCCTTCGTACCGTACACTTATGAACGTGCCGCGAATTAAGCCGTTCTTTCCTGCCTCGTTTCACGGAGAATCGAAAGATCTGAAGTGTTTTGCCGGTATACCGAGCTTCGACCGTAATCACTGGCTCGAGAAGCTTTTGTCTCTCGGACCGGTGTAGCCGCGTGGATGCACTCGTCGTACAAGTGCATTCCCTTCCCTTTCCAACCCAACCCACCGTCCTTTGTTGCCGAATTCTCCGCGTGTCTCATCGTCAAACCGCGTCCCTTAACTCTCTTCTATCAGCGTGGAAATTCTCTTCCATCACAGAGATCCTTCGGCTGTCCACAAATCTCAACAATGTTTGATAGTCGTTAGGGTAGAGGCGGAGTTTCTCAAATTCGCGAATAAGTGGAATTGAAATTTGATGGAACGTCGACGAAAATGCTGACAAGTCGATGAAACTCGTAGTTTGCCAGAAGCTGGTTAAAGGTTGTATCTAATCGATGAAATCTGAATTGGTTTACAAGGATGTGGAAAATTGCACGACGCGGCTCCCTCGGTTCTAACCTAAATTCCTCGCGTTTTCGCTAGCAGAGAAAGCTTCCGTGTTCGAGCGGAATACGCCGCGTGTTTTTACTCCCCTTTGACTGGCACGAGCACACAGCGCGCTGCTACGTGGAACAGACAGCGTAGCAGGGCTGCTTTCAGGCCGTAATTCCATTTTGGTCTGGCTGTGGTGATCAACCGAGGCGCGCTCGTCCCTAGTTTGGCCGACGATCCACGCCGCTTGTTATATAGCTTCGTTCTGCTATCCTTTTAACGGGCCGCGCGTTATTTTTGGGGGTTGATGTAAACCGGCTGCGTGGCCGATGATGGCATCGTTTTTCTGCAAACCGCAACGACGGTGTTAGAGTCATCGTTAAAAGCCACATCCTCATCGAGAGGATAACCGGGGTCTTCTTGTTGCCTGGTTGTCGCACCATGTTTCGCACGATCGCCAACAAATGTTCTTTGTACAAGCGTAGAAACGTTTTGTTCGAAGAAACTGATCGAGATAATAGAGCGACATAATCGGAGTAACGTTTGGTTTCTGTTCGGCTTCCGAAGCGACAATTGTGACTTTACGAGGAACGAATTGTTCATACGCAAACGCGTTGCGAAATAGTCTGTGAATAGAGCTGTACAAATTTGTTTTCGTCGCCATATGTTACCGCTCGATTCCTACTTTTCTTTCATCTTTATCTCGCCGAATGGCGGCGGAAGCAATTTTTGTTACTGATAAAAGAAACGATAGGAGATACGAGGAAGATTGGGCAACAGCCAGCTACTTTCTCGGCGAACATGGAATACAACGAGTAGAAACTTTTTCAACAAACATGAAGAAACCTTGGCCAACAACCAGCAGCGGTTTCGAGAAACGTGCAGCGATATCGCACAGCAACCAGCATCTTTTTCAATACACACGGGCGAACCTTGGGTAACAACCAGCGGCGGTTTCGAGGAACACGAAACGATAGCAACCAGCATCTGTTGCAGGAAGAAGCCTCAGACAACAAGCGGTAACTCACTCGGGAAACACGGAGAAACGCCAACCGACAAACAGCAGCACGAAGAAACAGCGGAGAAGAATCGGCGACATCTTCCAGCAACCTGAAATATAAAAGAATTTGGTGGTTGTTGGTTGGGCGAGGAGCGAGGACGGTGCTTTGGTATACCAGTGAGGTCATCGTCTGAACAGTGGATAAAAGAAGAGAAGAGTCGGCCGGATGTTTGACTAAGGTAGAACGACGGGTATATAATGCGGTTCGCGTGGAGAAACTGATGACTCACGGACGACAGCGTGCCACAAACGATCGGTGGCGTCGAAAAGAAGTTTTTTTAGCAAGACTGTTTTTCCAAGGAGCAGCTTGTGCCTCGAAAAAGTTGACTTTAGATACTTGTTTGCTTCGTTCGATGCTCGCTTGTAGATTAGACTGCTGGCTTCTCGTGTAAGTACACGATACAACGAGATGCCTATGGCGTATCGCGTCTGCTATCTCGCCAGTAAGCGGTTTTGGTATTCTGGTTGAGTGGTTATTTCGATACTTAGTATCCGGGTGTTTGATGGGCTATCGGGCTATTGAATTTGAGACCGTTTGATCGTGCTTTGGTAGAATGCAAGTACAGCTGGCGGAGGCTATATACGGCTGTGTGTTAGGTAGTAAATTCAAGAGTTGAGACGCAAGATGCAATCGAGATTGATGCAGCTGTAGGCTAACTTAGAATGCGTGTCTTGTATGTATGAGCCTGTGAGAAACCTAGCCGATCGAGTTCACCTTTTCCTTTCTTTCTTTCTTTTTTTTCAATGATCTTTTTATCGATGAATACGATATATGAACATTGTACATGTGCGACGACCACAACGACCACGACATATAAGATGCTGTAATTATTTTGAACAATTTAGTAGAAGTAGCTTGAACAGCAGGTTCGTAGAACCTGTCTTTAAGATGATACGTTACGCAACAATTTTTTAAATGTGCCACAGAGAAAGAAGCAATTTCAAGTTGACATCATACGACTCGAACGTCATCGTATGACATCACTTGCATGATGTCTCGAGTGACCATTTTTAATACTCGAAGCGTGTAACGTTTGAAGTCTGATCGGTCTCACAACTTCATTACCATATATTGTCGAGAGTACGTAAATTCTCGATTCTTGAGTACCTGACTTCTGGTCAGGTCTTCGAGTACCAAAGTACTTATATGCGTTTGAAGATTCCAAGCTTCCCGTATTTGAACGTTAAATGCTTGAACAGCGAATGTTAACTACGGAATTGGAACTGTAGGAACAAGCTTCTGCCTCTTTTATAGTTTCCTGCCGTATTCCTAAAAGCATTCGATTCTCCATAAACAAACCAGCTACGCTTAAGTGCCTTAGATGCATGTTTCGGAGAAACTGTAACTAGCGTGACCCATTTAATAATATCCAACCGTTCTAATATCTAACATCCAATTCTAATAATTCTAATAGCTTTAATATCCAAGTTTTATGGGCATATCTAGATTACTACCGTTTAAATGCGAATGTTTATCATAAATATGCCCGGTATTCCTTTTTTTCCGTCATTCCTATCTCCTTAGGAAGTCGTAAACTGCAAATTAGCTTTTCTTGAATCGTTTGAATCGTCCTAAGTCGACGATATAGTCGTCCAAGTGTAGCTCACGCGCAGGATAATCGAGCGACTGCAAGGCGAAAGACACGTCTCGTGGTGACGCAACAATGTTGCATTCCAGCCAACGCCGCGGTTGTATCGAAAGAGACGCGAGACGAGCCATTTTTGGTCGTCTGATCCCCCGCGAATCATTCTTAAATTATGTCATTCGCCATGAATAATTGATCAACGAGGACAGAAGATCGTAAGTAGAGTTGATAAGGTCGTAAGGATCTGCATGTCGTCGAAAGCGACCAGCGAACAAGTTAGAGCCAGTGTCTACTTTCGATGAATTAGACGGATGACTCATTGGCAGATTCATGAAGCGGCAGTGGTAAGTCTGAACTTGCACAAGGAAACAACCGCAGACGACATTCCTCCCCGAGAACTAAGCTTATTCGTTCGATTCTGATGCTCGTTGCTTCAGTCATCGATATTTTAAGAACTATTGAAATGAATTGAACCGTTCAACACTGGTATAGATGCAGATACTCGTCCATCTTTTATATTTGCAGCGGATGAATCATGCGCCGATGTTCGTTGAATATGTAAAAGCATAAAGTCGCCTTAACACTTTAACCGCTATGTTGATCAAATATGACCCGCCACGGTGGTCATTGGTGACAGGAGCACTTGAACTACTTACAATTGTAAAAATTGTATGAAAATTGACAGTTAGGGCATTCTGAATATAACCGATAAATAGGGGATACTCTGAAACAAAAAGTGCTCCATTGAACGATTAAACATTTTTATTAGATAAAAAGAAAACGAGAACAAATCTGTTTTGAATAAAAATACTCCCGTGGCGTCCTGAGCGAAACCTGTGATTTCGGCGTGGCAGTCAAAGTGTTAATGTGATTTACAGGATCCTCGTTGATACACATTTGCACGCGTCTCAGCACTCTCTTTGTCTCACCATCTTCCGTACCACATTACTAACGAAACGGTTGCATTCGTCTGTTTTTCGAGGCGCTGTGCACACACATACTTCCATACACTCAGATTCACATACGTGTGTCACAACTACGCAGCTAATCTAGTGTAGCACACAAAGTTACACATATCTCAATAATTTATTAAAGTTTATTTATATCGTTTTACTTCCACATCCAATTACGAAATAATAGTCAGTGACATGAGATAAATTCGCAGCAAAATTGCCGGTCGATAATGTGTTAAATAAAACGAATTATTTAATACCAAAACTACCAGAGTAATCGAAATGATCGAGTCATGGTCTTTTATAGAAATTTTATGGAATTTGCAGCGGTGCATTTTTTTGCTTATACCAAGTTTGCTGCTCAACCGATGACCGTTCATGGCCCCGCGTCAATTCCACTGTCAGATACAGGTAATTATCGTAGTAGCGAAGGCGTGAATAGAATCGTGTAAGTTGATAGTTGGCAGGTAACGTGTGTCTCTCTGGCAAAAGGAAATTAGATGGATTTAGTTGAGTTTGGTTTCGAGTCAGTCACTCCATCAAAGTCAAAGTGTTAACGCGTCTACCGAAGACGCCAGATCGCCGTCACCCACCCATCAAGTGCTCTCCAAGTGGCGTCGAGAAATTGAGAATTTTTAAGGAAAAAGTATTCGGTCGTGTAGCCAGGCCACGCAACTTCGATCCACCAGTCAACGTTGAAATAGAAAATCGAAAAGAGGAATCCGAGAAGAGATACGAGGAATAGACGATGTACATAAAGTCTACGATCTACGTCATCGGATTATCGTGGATCGCGGCACACGCCATAACGGTTGCTCTATTAATAGGTAGACGCACGGTCTATTACTCTTGATTAAGTCTATTAGCAGGCCAACGGTATTATGCGATAACGCACTTCACGTAACCGACTCACGCACGCTTTTATTATTACGCCAGTAAATGTTGTAATCGCGCGTTGCACTTTACGCCTGGCCGTTGAATTTTTACCCGGCGCGTGTCCGGCAAACGCGTTATCGGCTCGCGTGACCGGTTTGCACGAATTCGCGACCAGCCACGCACACTCTACTCGCGGTGGAAACGTTTTCGACTAACTTTCACCGAGCGTTCGATCGCCGAAAAATTGTGCGCCGTGCGTTGCTCTTCTCGGATTTGCTCGAATATCCCGCCGATGTATAAAACGCCTATATAACGCGGCCGAGTTCACCAGCCAGATTACTATTTCGCGTGACCATTTTGCATAAACTTGAATCACGATTCGCCAGCCTAACATATTCGATCCGCTTATCTACGACGAAATTTCGTTGTCCATCGTCTAAATATCCGAAAGCGCAACCGACTCGCGATCCAAGTAAAAACTAGCGAAAAGCACCACGTTACAAGTTCGTGCGATCTGATCGTGTGTATATGGTACGGTTTCGCTTGAACAAAGTTTTACCTATTAATATAAGTTTGACGACCGATCAACACTGTGTCACGACTCGTTATCGAAGTGTTTTTAGAGACGGTGAAAAGTAGAGAGCGGCGTACGTTCCTTTCGTGACTGACACGTTCACCACGAATGGTCAACCTGCCAGCACGGTACCTGCTTTTACGTTATGCGCACGTTGCGAATCTTTATGCATCTACGGGAAGTTTAAAACGTAAGATTAAACGCTTTCTGTTTAAAAGTAAAGCGAAACGAAGTAAAGTACTTATTATAGTAATTGATTGTATCTGTACAAATGTAATGTTTGCAAGTTGAATTAAAGATCGCGAATTTGTAAAAGACAAGATCGGAAGACCTAAAAAAGTAAGCAAGTATTAGGTTGTCCGAAAAGTTTCTTTCGTTTTATAAGGAAATAATAGACGCACTATGTTCGTTGTTTTATATTAGTTTATTGAATTATGCACGAACATAATGATAGAAATAGAACGAAACGGATCATACCTAATTCGATAAAATAATATAAAACAGAAATTGTTGTTCATCGCCTTATGGTATTATCACCTTAACACGTTGCCGCCGTCACCCATATTCGTGTGACGCTTATTTGACTACTCGCGAAGGATCGTCGTAGGTATTTGAAAAGATATTCCACAGAAAGTAATGAAACTATCGAATTGTTATAAAAGTAATACGAAGATGGTTTATTAAGAGAATTATTTAGAACGTAAAACTTTAAAGAATTCTATACAAAGCTGAGGTTGGTCGGGACAATTTGGACAATAAGTTGTTGTTTTCTTTAAATTCTCTCGTGTCTTTGTTCGGTCTGATGCTTCTTCCGAAATCATTTTTCCGAACGACGATATTATGCTAACTCCGTCGAATACAAGGATTTTTTGTATCTCCAGACAATTTTGCAGCTAATAATTCTCTAAATCTTCCTTGTTGCAATTTTGTAAACCGTCGAAGCGTTTACAGCAGAAATTCTCAGAAGCAGTCGAACGCCAAGTTTTCGATGCCATTTGATGACTTTTCTAATTATGGTGGCATAAGAAACCATCAAATCTATACCACAAAGTGTTAAACTTTTCGGGCAACCTAATACAAGGCTCTGCTATCGTATAAAACGATATTCCACTCGAATATACCGTACACGATTCTTCTACGAAACTGTTCTATGAGAATTATTCGTCGGCATATTATAAACGAAAATCGAATCCATACGATGAACGTGTTAAGCCACGAAACCAGAACGGATCCTGAAAAATCATCTTACCTTTACGACACAAAAGGATTACTATTATGGAGCCGCGTAAATCGTGGAACGAACAGCAGAAGAAGGAAGAGGGACGAGTTTCGATGGAGAATCACTGACGAGCCATAAAGGGACGACAAATGAGGAGGGACATCGGCCGGTAGTCCAGGATAATCCGTAGAGATGGAAGAGACGGGAACTTGTACGAAGGCTTGGTCCCCTCCTCGCCTATTGGACGCGAGTCTCCTGCTCCTCGCAGACCTTTAACACCGTGTAAAAAGAGAGAGAGAGAGGGAGGGAGAGGGAATTTTCTCTGTAGGCCGACCAGCCGGAAAGGTCGCTTACGCTTTACATTCTTGATGCCCCGTTGAATTTTAATGCTCTACATTCGAAGGCTTCCTAGAAGCTGACGTTGCTGCGGCTGAGCGACGAAAATGCGGCTGGCTTGACGAATGAGGAGATGGAATTCCTATTGTCGGATAGGGTAAGCTTTTAAACGCGCGACCACTCCAAACACTATGCAGCCTGTGTTTCGTGGGTTAATCGCACTTCGGGGAAAGTGGAAGACCATTAACGCTTCTGTTTCCAGAGAAAAAAAGGACTTGTCCCCTGGGGATATTATGTCGGAGTATGTTTAATTTAGGAATGTCAAAATTATGCAAAGTGCACCGTAGTTCCAACGACTCGATCGATATTTTATCTTTTTTCTTTACTTCCCTCACCGCTTGCATCTTCCTGCGTTCGCACTTTGGTATACGTCTGGCGAGGTTCGTCGAATTTCTTTCTCTTGTGAAATAAACGGATTTTACGTTTATTATTTCTTGGAGCGTCATACAACGCGAGATCTCGGATTTTCCAGCGATAGACTGAGTCAAACTGTTCGATATGTAAACGAGAGTCGGAAAGTTCCAAGTTTCTGAAGCAAAGCCAGATATGCCTATGATACTAAAATTTATCCGATTTTTGAAATCGTTTGCGACCGATTCAAGATTCCTCGATTAATTTCGTTTGAAAGTACCGTTCGGATGGACTACAGTTCGTTTGTGTGTATCGGTGTACTGAGTATGTAAATAATTGATCTCACCACACGGTATTTAGGCAGCCGCTTCAAAGTGACTTAAATTAGACCACTGATATCCAAACGCTTAATCTTGCGCAGCTGGATTGTTCCAATCGAATGTACTCGCACGAGCCGACCAATTCCACTGCATTGCGTCACTGCACGAATCGTTCGAAGTAAATTAACGTGACTCATCCTTATCAAAAACTTTCGCGTACGTTTTATCTCCAAACGCTGGAATTTCCACGACTATCGCTAAACTGATTGCCAAGAAACTTATGTGTGTATTTATAGCGATTCTATAGCGATTCCAGTTATTCGTGCACATAGTTATCCATAGTTATCTATAGACCAAGTTACACGCATTTCCGAGTCCATAGTTCACGTTGATTAATAGCTTCGGTATATGGCACACTGTGGGGCTTAGTTCCTATAGCACGGACGAAAACCCTATATCTAGGCGATCGTTTCTAATAAAGTGGAATTTCTGAAGTACCGGCCGCGATATACCGCGGTTCGCGAAAATATTCCGACACCTGTAGAAACGTTTCATGTATGCGCCTATTATCCGCTTTATACGAAATCTTTTGAAATTTCGTCGGAATTTTTAACGAGGCGCGGCTGTCACGATTGTATTGCTAGGATTTTGCAACGAATCTCACAATGTTCATATAGAAGCTATTGGTATGCGAATATTTGTCGTCAAACGGCGATATATTTATCTTTAAATCTATTGGCTTGGCAACTAAGTGGTTGCGCATTTTGTCAATACCACTTAATGACAAAATGCGCAATCACTTAGTTGCCAAGCCAATATTACAGACATTCGAGTAACAAGGAAACAGTGAAACTATTTGACTTTACATGCACGTTATTCCATCGTTTTACGAAAATTCGATAGAACGACTATGACGATAGGAAGGTTATCGTAATATCGAATAAAAAGAATTTTTATTTTCTTGTTCTAGGTCAAATACTCGAGGTACGTGGACGCGAATTTAATTATACGGCAGACAAGGAAGACGTTTCGGAGATGAGGTAATCGATTCTTTTGCAACACGCATTATCTTCTGTTTTCTCGTGGCCTTCTTCGAAGCTCGTTCAACGCCTAAGAGGACGAGGTCTTTAGAAAATACCGCTTTTGAGTAAACGTACTCTTTGAGACTGCCGTTTCACCGATTTTCGCCTTTGCAAAATCAATCTCCGCGACTGTTTTACATTTTGCAACCACGGTTTTAATTAATCTCCGCATTTGTACAGCTGGATTTTCCGATATTTAGCTGTCGTTCCGTGGTCTCGTTTATTCGATATATTTCACGAATGACGATGAAATATTCCCCTGAATTTTCCAAGCGATTAACACTAGAACTACCGATAGTTAACACGAAGCTATTTCTACCAAAGTCAGTGAAAATGACTGATATTTAAAAAATACGTAATAACAGAATATTTGTATATTCATTGATTTATTACTTTCTTACAGAAGGAATTCCATGTTATGTAGTACATTTTTGGTATTTTTAATCCATCTGGGACTATGACCTTTAAACGAGGGTTGACACATTTATAAAATTGCAAAACCAGTCGTTTTGACTGCTGTGGTACTTCTAGCGTTGGCACCTAGCGATCTAGCGATCGATCCGCAATTTTCCTGATAACCGATATCGTCGTATCGAATGATACGCAGTAAAAATTGTAAAAACGTGTGGCAAGTTGTAGAAAACGAGGAAACTGGTTAATTGGGGTTCGATAAACAGATTACAGGACCCTTTTGCACTTTGACAAGCATCAGTCATTTTCACTGGTGTTGGTATAAATAGCCTCGATACAAAATTATTTTCAGTTTGAATACATAAAAAGCAAAATAAAATTCATTATATTATCCTTTTGATTATCGTTGTTAAAGTCATTACATCATCGCGGGGAAAAATATAACATGAAGTAGGAATTTTAAAATAAAATTGTAAAACCAGTGAATATGACCGGTGCGGTAGTTCTAGCGTTAACGTTGAAAGTGATGAATGTTGAAAACTGATTAACGTTCAAAGCTCAGACGTTTACTTTGAAAGATTCTCAATATGCACAATCTCTGTACACCATAAGCAAATAGGCGAATAAATAATATCCATGGTGCACGATGCATGGAAGCTTTCGTAGAACAATTAGCAACAGGGTTGAGTTGCAAACGGTTCGGATGAGAAAAAGTCGCGGTTGCAGATGTCGAAGCGTACAGGCTGCGCCCGGATTCAGCCGTTCTTTGTTGCAAGTTTTGCTGCTGAATGCTCGCATCTGCTCGAAACGCTTGTTAAAAGTTCACGCTAATGACTATTCGTCCACGCTACTTCGTGTAACGTGCGTGACCCGAATGAACGTTTGCCTCGGGCGCTTTTCGTTTTTCACGTTCGATATAGCCAGCTTTTTATTTTATCGAACTGCTAATTTCAGAGAAATTCGCGATAATACGAAGCAGTTAAACACATTTTTATCTGATGTTTCACGAGTTTCGGCATTTGTCGCTGCAAACGCTGTTTTCATGGAGCCATTGCATCCAACCAATGCAGATAAAATCCCTCCACCCGATATTTCATCGCGTTGGAAGTTCGTTTGTCTTGTATCGTGTGAATTTTCAAACCGGCGCGATTATGGTCGACGATAAGAATGAAACATGTCTCCGATTGAGGGACCATCGGAGGAAATAACAGGTAATAGCGTGCCTCTGAGTCATTGCATCCACGGTTTTTCAAGTAACGTTTCGAAGCTTTCAAGTATTCGAGCAGCAGAACTGTGCTATTCTCAGCTGTAAGACTCGTATCAGAATGGTATCAGATTTTGAACGACGAGACGCAGATCTTATGGAAAATTCTACGGCATTTTCTTCTTTTACTTTTGCTGTAAATTTACTGGCATCTCTTCCTACAAGAAACCCACATTAACCCACTGTAAAAGGATCTTTTCTTGTTCGTAAGAAGATAAGGAAATTACAGTTTAGAAGATAAAGTAATTGCGGTTAATCGCTATGTACATATTTTTGAGTCTGATAAGAGAAACAGGAACTGCTAACTGGTACAAAGAAATTGCTTATTAGCGACGCGATAATGTAATATCGAAGCAAAGTGTTACACAATAAGAAATAGGGAAGCAGTACTTAAAAGCATAGATATAGAGGAGGATTTTATAGAAGAGAGAAAAATACAAAAAAAAAAACGTATATGAATTTTTAAGAATTTTCAATCAAAGTGCACTCTCTTTCTCTTGGCGTAATAATCGAAGCGAATCGATACCGATTCGCTACGAAAGTCACATTGCTCATCGACGAACGAACGAGAGAGGCGAAAGGGGACAAAAAGGAATATGCAAAAGAAGGATGAAAAAAGCAGCAAGTGTTAATTGACTGTGCAGGCTGAAGCCAGAGGGACTGGCAATCTCGTCGTTTCCTCCGGCTGATGCAACTGGTCGCCGAGAAAGCCGAGTTAACACGTAACACATGTCTCGCTGTGCTGGCCTGGACTCGGGCCTGGCCGGTTTTTCTTTTTTGCCACTGTGACCTGTATTAAAGCGAGCTGAAGCCATGGAAAACGGACTTCTTCGTTCCATCAAAAAATCAAACACGAATCAACACTGTTACATCGTGTAAACTCTTTCCAATTTAATCTACTCGCCTTCTTCGAAGTACAGATCATTTTGTCACTTTGCAAACACAGATAATTTTGAAGAGAGTATCCTCGTGTACAAAGAACAGGCTTATCTTTCCTAAACTCGTTTCTATTTGCTAAATTCTTAAGGATCTGCACCGTCATCGTAATTTCAAAATACCGAATTCTGTAAAGAAATCTTAAAGCTTGTACGGTCGTTAATTGACTTGAAAAATTCTGCGCTACGTTTCGCACAGATTCTATATTTTACCGGTCGAAGAGAAATTGTTCCTTTAAAGAGATCTAGCCAAGATAGTTACGCGATATTTCAGCGGAAAAGCTTTTGCACGTAGCGCGTAACGTCGCCGTTGTGTAAAAGCTTTCCTTCGAAAAACGCCGCGATAAAATCAACAGGTACGTTAATATCGCCTCGAACTATCTCGTCTTTCCATTTTCTACTCGCTTGTTAAAGGAATTCTAAACTTTGTCAATTTTTACACGCCATTCGTAATCCTCGCGCTTCTGCCTGCGTTTCAACCACCGATCCTCTCTTTTCTCTCGTTCCTCTCTACAATTTCCATGTCGTCATTCAGAGTCGGTAACGTTGCACTCTATTACCTGGAAATAAAAGCAGCTGTCGAAACTTCTTGCCTCTATTACACACACAGAAGCTTTGTACCTCGAAGTTTTCCATCTCGATCGAACGATAATTAAGCTGACCGGTAATTACGTTAATTACGCGGTACTAGCGCGGACTGACCACGGTATTTTCAAGGGAGCACGACGCTCAGCCAGGGAACAACGTTGATAATGATAGCGGCAGGGAGCTACAACGACGACCGAAATTAATAGGATTCAATCGGCCGCCGACTGTGCAATTATGAGCCATTATGGGTTTGAACACCACCCTATAGAAACTAAACGTCGGTGTGTTTGATATCACGCTGGGATATCCGCCTCTCTCTGCACCAATCTAACCTGATTTATTTCGTATTTCGGTCTATGATGATTCTAAAGGGGATAGTCCAAGTTTGAACGAGGATCGCGGCCCAACGTTGGTTAATTAGAAATTATTGCGACAATGAAGAGGACTCAGCGTGTATCGGTGAGGTACAATGTTACAGAGATTGTAAACGTGACTAGAGGTGCACGATGCGTGTGGTCGAGCCGTGCAACGTACATGTTGAACGAGATTGATGGAACTCGTGCAATACTAGCTAATTACGTGAGTGTATCGATAGGGCTGGATCGTCGGATTATCGAGCAACCGCCATGAATTTTCAGCATCGGTGTGTATAAATCGAATCAGAGGAGATAATGTCTTCTTCTATTCGCGTTCATTTTGTATTCTTCTCTTCCTCGGTGAATTACGTACTTTGACTCGCAGACAATAATCTCCTATCGAAGCGTACTGAATCCGAATCCGTTCGCTTCTTCCATGTAAAATGGGATTATGCGCAACGTTTTACGAACAATGTCCTTGCAATTACGTATAAGCGATATTCAATTCGTAATCATTGAACCTGATAGACTGTCTGCTCTTCAGAACAGACGCCACATCTCAAAGATCGTTGTATTAACACTTTGACTGCCACGTTCGGTCATATATGACCAGTCATGGTTTCTCCTGTGACGCCACGGTGGTCATTGGTGACCGGAGCGCTTGAACTACTTACAATTGTAAAAATTGAATGAAAATTCACAGTTAGGGCATTTTGAATATAACCGATAAATCAAAGATACTTTGAAATAAAAAGTGCCCCATTGAACGATTAAACATTTTTATTAGATAAAAAGAAAATGAGAACAAATCTCGCATCTAACGGTGCACTGTGCTTGCATCCATATCTTCGAGGGCCAATCTACGAATATTATTATAAACACACCTTGGAAAATAATCGTAAATGCTGCTTTATAATCGTATAATCGAAGTTAGAAGTGTGCACATACCTTGCTATTATATATATAGTAATATTAATATCTTCTACGCGTTTCAACAATATATTCTGCACGTTTTGCGTACGACGAAACAACGAATGCGAATGGTTTGTTGAAATAAACGAAGCCTCGTGATAATATGTCGCTATCGACTGTTACCAAGGCGCCACGGTGGTCACCCGTGACCACCAATAAGATAAACGGCCCATTGGGGAAGAATGTTGTTTTACATCGTCAATTTATTATTATTTTGCCATTATATGCTTTGAATAATAAAAATACTGCCGTGGCGTCCTGAGCAAAACACGTGATTTCGGCGTGGCAGTCAAAGTGTTAATACCCATAAATGCTTCTTTTACTCTGTTTTTTATATCTTTCCGATATAGAAGGCGTAGCTCGTATTTTATATATACTAAGCACCCTTTAAATGTCACATAGACCACATTACTCCGATTATGACTCGTGGCAATTGCAATAGCAAAATTCCTTTTTCACGTACGTTGTTTCACTCGCTTGATATTATTACGATTTGTCTCTACCTGGATACGTCCACTTACCTTTATGCAGTTTCATATCCTCGTGGACACGACCGAACAAACGATACCTGAAATTTATTCTACCCGTTAAATAGCAACGAGCAAGAATGAGCGTTTTATTAGGTTGTCCGAAAAGTTTCTTTCGTTTTATGAGGAAATAATAGAAGAACAACGTTTTTTGTTTTATATTATTTTGTCGAATTACGTACGATCCATTTTATTCTGTCGAGAAAGACACCGTGACGTTTCACAGATTTGGTTTCACGTTTCTATGAAGCTGCACTGTTGTAAAAGACACGTTTGCCAAAGAAAGACACTTTTCGGACAAACCTTCCTAAAATCAGCTCTCGACATTCTCTCTGTTCTCACACTTTGAACCGTCGCTCTGTTGGATTCGTACAATAAATTTTATTATTAAATATATCTAAAGTTCAATTCTTTACCTGATTTGTGAAATATTCGAACTGTGACGCAAGAATCACTGATGGTCTGTCAATTTTCGTGATTTCTTGTGTCTCCTACGTGACACGATCAACGACAGAAGTAACTTCCACAAGATTTATCACGCGCCCGTAAATTGTAGCATAATTTCGACGTGCCAATTGGTTGGAAACGGTAATTATGTAGTTTTACTGATACGAAGATGACGTTGGAAAGAAATATTTGCCGCGACATTCGGAAGAACGTGAAGGAATTCTTGGAAAGTCGTAGGTTTAGTTAATATCTTGCACATTTTCCATATCTTCGCGCGTCCTCCGAATTCTGTACATTTTTACTCTAAAATTGTCCATAAACGCGTAGCATAAAAATGAAAGCCAATGAATTTCCTAATGCGATCCACAAACGACACTTGCCTTTCGTCATCGACTTTCATCTGCCCGTGGCACGTCTACACGTCAGTCAGGTCCGACGTTGGGTAGAACACAGGGCACGAAGGTTCGCCGTATTGTGATAACGACGCTTAAACGATGCCGCGTAAACTTGCTTGAATGGGTACCATTGTGCTCGTCCTACGTCGACCATCATTCTTTCAGCCAGTTTTATGTTTTACGTCGGTTGTATGGGTTATGTTTATGGGAACGCCGTCTGGTCGCGTCTATCCGCCGTCAGCATTTAACCTTTCCGATCAGTTTTTCTCTCAGCTTTTTATTGCGATACTCTTCCCACCCTGTCCGCCTCCTTCAACCTTTCTCTCGATCGTCTTTCGTTCGATACTTATTGCCAGCCCTTTATCTCTCCTGTTTCCCGCTGCTTTTTTTTTCCTTCTCTTTTATCACTTCTGCACGACCGCCTCTGGCTGCAAGCTGCGTCCTCCTGTTCCGCAGAAATCGTCGTAAATAGCTGTCTTCTCTTCGTGGTCGCTGTTCCAATCTTCGGAGACCATTGAAAATTTCTCAAAAAGGATTCGACACTCTGACACACTTTCTCCTCTCGAACGATTCGCTATGAGCTTAATCAGTCGTCTTTAATTCTTGTCTCGATCGTATCGGCAATTTACCGATAAAGAAGAGACATGACTATGCATAGATTTAGTCGGCAGTGTTTAAAACCTAGAAATCCTGCGACATTGTAAAGTTTGCAACGTTCAAGGAAAATGTTTACTTTGATGCGATATTTTAATTAGAAACGTATTATGCGTCAATGAAATTTTTGTACTTGCATTTGTCAGTTTGTTTGAAAAGTCACTTCAAAGGCAATTTGAAAGGACGGTGCTTCGAAAATCACGAGGTGAATTATTTTTCAATTATCTTTTCAAAAGGACGACAGACACTTGAAGGTAACAGTTTTCAATAATAATGTTAAAATAACTCCACCGTAATTTCCATTTAGTTGCCAATGAGCAGACAGAGAGCACAGGCGAAATACTTTAGAGCGTAATTAATCGATGAATCGTTAGAGGAACGTCTCTCGTTCCATTCCAGAGATACTTCAATCTCTTCGCTTGAATTTTTATATTTCTGCTAGCCAGTATGAACAGCGCTGGAAAAGCCGTAAAATATAGGCAATAAAGTTACTTTCCCAGAGATCGATAGCCATATCAAAGTAATAATTACCATATTTTCGATAATAACAATAAACTAACTTTAATCTCCATTTAATTACCAATCAAATTTCTAATAACATTTTTTAGAAAACAGAGAAAATCCATCAATGCCAATGTTCGATGAATCATTCAAAGAAAATCTCTCTCTCTCTCTCTCTTTCTCTCTTCATCGTCATACCAGAGATGCTTTAATCTCTTTGGCAACATCATCGATGCCCCGATCACGCAGGACACGGTTAATTAACACAGATTGCTCGTCCCATATAGACGTTCATTAGGAACCGGAAAGATGGTTGGAACAAACGGTTCTACAGGTTCAACGTAGATGAGGAGCTGACCTGTCTTTCTCAGAGTTTATACAACGACGTGTACATGGTACGAAATTTTGCGTTTGAATTTTATCGGTTCGAAACGTTTCGTTTCAGTGATAGCGCGGAACGAAAAGCCAGACCGATTAAAGTTGGCCATGGTTAATTATAGAACAAGCCCAATTAGTCGGGGCTGCATGGCATTGCGAGTTAATTAGCGCTCGTCAGCCAGTTTGAGCGAGCTTCGCGAGACTCGCGACGTCAAGATGAAAAAAGAAAGAAAAACGTGAAATGGCCGCGCGAACGACGCTTCTCGGAATCGAATTTTCATTTCGTCCCTGCCGAAGTGAATTATCTCGTGAAAGCGAATTTTCCTTTGCCTCGTGGACATTTGCTCGTAGCAAACGTTCCGATGTTTGCCGCGATACGCTTCGCTACCTGCGTTAGTCCGATTTACCCAAAATTTGGCCAATTTTTCTCTTTCAGTTCCGACGCATGATTATTCATGATTAGAATTTCTCATTTTCTGTGCTTCAAGGTATTTCACAATTTTCCGGGACTTTTTCAGCGAGCTTCAAACGTTTTGAAAGTTTCGGTATTCAATATTCAATAGCAGAACTATCGAACTCGTTGAAGCGAGTTTCAATCTCTTGTTCCTACGATTCTGCGGAAAATATACAGATGCTTCTCACGAAATTCAACTTCATCTCCCATGCCAGCTTCCTTCAGTTCCAAATACGAATAAGTTACATTGCCGCAAATTGAATGTATTCCGGTGTATCTCAAGCTGTGGTGCCGTCACGCCGAAGGTCTGGTCTCCCCTTCGGACTTGCACGACGGCCCCGGCAGCTTGGCGTTAGGAGGAGTCCTAACGGTCCCTCCGAACGGCCCAATCAACCAAGGATAACTCCCGATTACACCATCAGGGAGAAGACGAAGAAGTGCCCCAGCAGCAATACGAAAAAGATGGCCCCAGGGCTCTCCTACCAATCGTCAGGACGCTCATCGTGGAGGTTTTAGCCGGAATCCTATGTAGCCGGCGCCTACGAAGGTTTCCTTCGCGAAAAAAAGTGTATCTCAAGCTATTGTAATTTCTATATATATGTGCGCGTGTAAATTGTATTTTCTCATAATGTACTGCTACGATGTTAAATTATTATGTATTACGCATTGCGGTAACCTGCAACAGTAAGATCGATGCGTAAGACCTTAACTAAGACTTCGAAGAAAGGAAATGATATCAGAATACGTGGAATGTTTGCGTCTGTTTATACAGGAAAATTTTATTCTAGCGAAACCGCTTAATCTTGTGGATCCTAAACCGCAGGTCGATGATACCGCGATCGAGATGCACGTGTCACGTGCGATGTCACCGCACTGATTCAACAGAGGATCGTGATTCACGATCACCTTTCGATCGGGCGTGACATTTTTACAAAGAGGCACACCTTGTTGATTCACAGGTCGTCGCGGAGATTAATCCGTGAAATAAAATTCCTCGCGATCCACGATAAAAGCGTCGATCGGATCAGCCCTTTGAAGGATCGTCGAACTTAATCTAAGGCTCGAGAAGACTTGATATCGCGTTCGAGAAAGTGTTGATCGACTTTAATCCGACTATCGTCGATATTAAAGCATCGAAACGTTATTGCCATTTATTGTATACGAAGGGACTATCGTTTGGAATTGATTCAGGGATGTAAGTACTTGTAACGCGGTTAGATAACACGAAAGGCTGACTAAGAATTTCCTAAGAGCGGACTAGTCCACTAATGCTTGTGTTTAATGGTAAATTGGGTAATATTTATCAATAAGGTAAATTTATAGCGAAGTTAATGGAAGATTAAAGCTACTTAAGTCTGTCAAAAGATAAAAGAGAATAGAAAATTAGACCATCCTAAACGTTAAATATTCCTCGGCTATTAGCTGGCAACGTCACATCCCAGCCTCCCGGAAGCTAAGACGATCAGTTCCTTCTTTTATTTGTTATACAACTGTACGTTTAATATTCAACGCTATGCATTAAAAACGACATAAAAGTTTCCCACGTACGTCAAGGTGCGTGCAAGCGTTGGAATACTTTCGCGAACCAATGCAAATCTGAAAAGCTGCAAATGTGTCAACCACCATCAGCCAACATCCATAGAACCAATTCCGTCTGAATCAATTTATAATTCACTTTGCAACTGCATCGTCGTTACGCCACTGTTACATCCCTCACAGTAACTCGTACATTCGAAATCAGACACATTGGAATTGACAGTAGCGCGTACGGTGTATACTCAGCTGCTAGGCAGACCGGAAATCGCGTTCCATCTTCGATAGCGTCCATCAAGGGACAGTTAAGTGTCAGTGACCTCGACGCTTCCTATAATGAACACCACGAACACCGACGTTAATCATGTTCTTTTCTAATCCGACAGCCAAGTAGCTTGATCGCGCTGCTCGTGATTCGAATTCACGTGGAGGATGCAAAAGTGTGTTTCGTTGTGGAGTTGGTGCGACGATTCGAATCGCGATAGCCGGCCCGATTATTCCATGCACGTACAGCTACTCTTATTCGGAGGAAGGAGGAGTGAAATTACGTGGTTGTTGGTAATTCGACGAATTTCTGAAGTTACCAACGTCGGCTGAAACTCACGGATTTGGCGGAAAGGATGGAACCTGGGTACACCGGGTTTAGCTTCTCCGGTACTCGGCTAACTACGTGAACGTTAACGATCGGAAACGTATTTGGTTACTAATACACCGAGAAATGGGAATTTTCATGCAAATCCGGCATAATAATAAGTCTAGCGATCGACTTATTGCCATTTTCCAGTATCATCTGCATAATTTCGTGTTTTATGCGATTAACGGAAAAGGTAGTTCGATGATTGTTATAAACAAGCGAGATGTTTGGATTGACAAATCCGGCTTATATCGGGTGTTTTCGCAGTTTCATCTGATAATTCCCTGTTTCGTGTAATTAGCAGGTAAAGAGAGAGTTTTAAAAGCTTGGATATTCGTAAATAAGCGAGATGAATTGGATTAGGCTCGAAGTAAATCTGGCTCCCACCGAACTCCCTGTTTCGTAATATTATCTTTATTATTTATCTTATCTGAGAAAGAAGTATCAACACACGAACAACGGTTTTAAGATGTTTCGGTAATTCTTATAAATAAACGAGATTAGATGTATCGAGCTACTTTGAGAATGATCCTAAACAATCTAAAACTAAGTGTTTCAAAGAAAATTCCAAAGAATCTATAGGTTGTCCGACAAGTTTCTTTCGTCTCATAAGGTGATAATAGATGAACAATAATTTCTGTTTTATATTATTTTATAGAATTCTATTCGTTCTATTTCAATTATTATGTTCGTGCATAATTCAATAAACTGATATACAACAAACGTACACATTGTGCGTCTATTATTTCCTTAAAAAGCTTTTCGGACAACCTAATAATTGATCGAGCAAAATTTCCAGTTAACTGTCTTCGGAAATTTGAGAGGATCGGCGTTAAGAGAGCGGAGCGGCGACTAGTCGGCAGGAATCCGACGAAAGTCAATTAACACTGGTGTGAGAACTAAGGAAGAGTCGTCGTGGGGCCGCGTGCAGAACCGCGGCAAAGCCCTTTGACAAGTCGCAGTTCGCGGCGTCAAAGAGCATTGTTTTAGCGTACGAACGAAAGGGAAACGTCTACGAATAACGCCCTGGAGGCTTGTGACTCATCGTTGACTGCCTCTAAATGCCGAATTCCTCCGCTATTTATAGTCCCGCATCGCTGGCACACGCTTATGCAAACAGTTCGCGAAGATTTTACAGTTCGCGAGTAAAATTGCCCGTATTTGATAAACGCCGTTGTTCAAGTCGCCGTCATCATTCGTTGTTATGAAATATCGATCGATAATTCGATTTTATCTGTCATCCCGAAGGAAAATTAAATATAAACGCTCTTACCGTCGGTACTTTTAGCGCAGATCGTTTGTCAAAATGACTACAGTCGCGATTTTACCTGAAACGTAAGGAAAAGCTAAATGGTCGGACAGCTGATGCCAAAATATCTGTCCTCGCGTCGAGTGCCAAGAACTTGTTGATTGAACATGCAAGTGAGAAATGTGTTACACGTTTTAACGAAACGCTGTTGCCACGAATTCGCGCTACCTCACACCGCCTACCGAGAAAACAATTAGAAATAGAATCCTCGTTTCCGATCCTCGCTTCTCTGAATTCTAAGGAATAACACAGGTTTTCCGTTTTATATCTTCTTGGATCAAATTCAAATTAGTCGACGGTGGAAAAAAATAATCGGACCGAATGTCCGTCTGTTCATTCCCGTGACGTTTTCCACAATTACCGTTCATGGCGAAGCGTATTATGCGAGTAAACGTCGTTTTTCCGGTAGAACGAACACCAGGTTACATAATATCTGGTCACAATAAAGGGCAGAGGTGCGTGGCATTGCTCATTTTTCCGGTGATTCGTTTCATTCCTCCGGTCGATCCCACCTTTCCCTTTTCCCTCTTTTATCTTCTGCTGCGCTCGCGCGGAACGCGAATCCCCGATGGTCAGTCGAATCAGGGGAAAATATCGCACCAACCTTTCGCTGCCTCCTTTTTTCTTTTTCCTTTTTTCTTACCTTAAATATATACAGATACGCGATAAACCTTGGCAATATGCGCAAGAAAATGTCGTCAGTTTTATGGAGCCCGCGTTGCAAATGGCACTTTTGATGTCACATTTGCTAATTTTCACACTCAGCTGGGAAAATAATGAACGTTAGAAAGGATGGTTGCCGGGGAAACGTAAAATGTACAGTTTCGATCTGTGCTCCACTGACATCGTGTTTGTAAATTAACGATATTCAAATGATTTCTCCTATTAATTCTCGCACAAGGAGAAAACAGAAAATAGGAAAGAAAAGTACCGCCGCATGAAAGTACAAACGAATGTACAAGCATTTACAATTTCGTCTCCTCTCGTCAAAGTTTCGCTATAAAGGTAGAGTGCTGAAGTTTCTAGTGCGATCGTGTCGTAAAAATTTTGCTATGCAAAGGGTCCATCAAAACCGATCGATCTTTGCACTCAGCCACTTTTATTAAGATCGAGAATCGATCGCTTACCATATAATATACGTATTTCTCGTCTTCCTTCGTAGAGACGAAGGACGAAAACTCCTCCCCTCCCTCCCCAGTTTTTACTGTTCCAAGCCTCTCGAATTTGCAATTTCATATATATGAAAAAAAATCGACTGTACGCCGACTTCATATGCACCGGCGTGTTTACCCAGAAAGAGTCGCGAAGAAATTCATCGATAGGGCCCTTTCATCTCGTCGCGTACCTATATACTTGGTGTGCGTTCAGCAAACGTGTCGGGAATGTTCGCCAGGCTGGACATCGCACGCTGTAACATTCAATGCCCCGAGATCAATTTTTATGGACACTTCGCAGCCGCCTGTGCATCCGACCAGCAAGCTGATGGAAACTGTTATTCCGCTTCCGTAACGACGATTTATCCTCCGACCTGATCGTCGACGATTCAACAATGAAAAACGAGGATGGTTGCGGTATCGGCCATTGATGGGGTTGTTGATCTTTTCAGTATGGGAAAGCGCCAGTAGATTTTGTATAACTTTCCTTTTCTTTCGTTTTCTTCCATTTGCTGCGTACCTTTGTATTCTATCGTTAGTATTTACGAGCAAATTTGTAGCACGTGGGAATTTTATTTCGGGAGATGAAACGAGGTTGGGTCAAATAAGAGATGGAAAATAGTTCGGTTATTAAGTTTCCGTGATCTCTTACTAATTCTCTGACTTCTTCATAATTCTTCGTCGTTCAGACTATTCTATCCTATTGGGTTGGCAAGTAGATGAAGTATTACGAAGAAGTGAAGCGAACGGTCATTCTGTCGATTTTGTATCTTGATGTCACTTTGTATGAGATATTTGGTTGACAACTAAGCGATTGCGAATTTTGTCATTAGGTGACAATGACAAAATTCGCAATCACTTAGTTGCCAACCCAATATTTCGTGATAGACAAACGTTTGATTTCAACGAGGGTTTCGGAACGGGGAGAGTCGAATTAAAAATAGTTCTGAGATCGATTTCTTACGTAAATGTTTGCTATGAAACTCGCTAAAAGATTCGCTTGCTTGCGATAAGCTTGCATTAAATAGGAATATTATTTCGAAGAAAGTCATCAGGAAGCGCGTCTTGAACTGTTATACGGTAGTTCGATTTGAAAAGTGCTTCACCTTGTAATTTATAGATGATTTTGGCACGGAGAACCAGCTCTATCTTTATTCTAGCACAACGTAGTTACTTCGTGTTTCGCATGTTACAGTCATAGCAGATGACACGATATGGCGACTGATTGTTTTAGTTTGCGCGGTTTAGCGTAAGCGATGCACACGTAACGAAGGATATTATCAGTTGGAAGGCGAGATGCAAAGCAGAGTTAGCTAGTTAGGTCGTGTCGTTGTCGCGTTGATTGATGCACCGTAAACACACGGCAAACCATTGACAATTGCGATGAACGTACGAGCTTTGCGACGAGCGAATAACTTTTCACGCGATTCCACAACTCGCGAAATGTGTCTCGCCTCGTTGATCAACTTTCCACCAACAAAATCCTCTGATTATGCGTCGTATCGTATCGATAATTGTCCTTTCGTATTTTCTTCGAACTCGATCAATATTCTAACGGTGGAAGAAATAGAATTCAGGGAATTCGGGATCAGGAAATAATCCAGAGATCGCACGAGACTTAAAAGCTTTTTCCTTCCTCATCGGCAAACGTCATTTTTGATATCGCGCGAATATATCAGGATCCAGGATATCGCACGAATAATCTGCGACATCGCAGGAATATTTCGTACGAATATTTTAATTTATCATATCGCGAAAGACCGAGCCCAGGCTCCTAATTTAAACGACAAACGGTGTCCACGTGTCTACAAACTGGACGTATACTACTTGGCTGGGCATTGTATCGTGACACGCGACGTTTTTATTAGAAGATGAAACGGCAAAGCTGAAAGCTCGTTCAGCTTACGTGTTCCGGTCTCGATTCATTTGCACGAACAATCTCGCGACAAATCCTATCGTAGAAACGTAACGACCGGTGTCGATAACGACGTCGCGAGCGCGTGACGAAAATTTTGGAAACTTGGAAAGTTTCGAGGATCGTTCGAGGTGGAGGAATTTCGTAGAATCGCGCCATCTCCGATAATCCTAGATGGCGAGAACTCGGCGAACTCTGCAACTTTCGCAGACACTGAAACTTGATAGAAGCGATCTCCAATAATCCTAGAATCGAGCGAACGATCATCACGAGCAATGGCGACGTTTCTTCGGGCAGAAACTTGGCCTTAGTTCGCGTTCACACTGACGTTCGCGAATAGATCGCGTTCATAATATGCCCGTTGTTGCGAATAGCGAGCAAGGAACTTGTCGGAGAACAGCGAAGATCGTTCCACGCTGTTACTTGTAAATAACTCGCCAACGATTCTACGTTCGTCTACGTGATAGAAGGCAGTTTCAGCCATGTTCATCGGCAGGGTTGATATTTTTACAAGCGGCAAGTAGTTTCATGTTCACTGGCAGAATGGACTCTTTACAGGCAGCGAGCAGTTCCATGCTTATCGATGCAGTAGACAGTTTTATAAGCAGCGTGTAGTTTCAAATCTATCGGCGGGATAGACATTTTTACAAGCAGCGTGTAGTTCCATGTTCATCGGCAAAACGGACATTTTTACGAGCAGCGAGCAGTTTTATTTTCGTTCACAGGATAGAGTGAGCGAAACGCCAGTAGTCGTACGTTTACTGTCGCGATAGACATTTTTACAAGCAGCTTGTGCTATGTACGTATAACAAATTTGTCAACGAACAGCGAACATTATTCGTTTAGAAGACAATATGTTGATCAGAAAGAATTCGCGACGGATCTGTTTTCCTTTGCGAAAAAGCTACTGATCCATTTCACTAGATACGTGGCTTGGACTACTGGATAGATAGAGAAAGTGCAAGAGAATAAATTCTTGCGGCCAGAAAATTCTCCTGTTGAATTGTAATACCTGCTGGTGCACGATAGATACGATGAAAATTTGATACTGCAGCCACCTGTACCCTATTTTGTTTATTCGCAATCTCTCGATAACGATGAAGCTAGTGATTTATATAACGGTCATAGAGGGTAGCCACGGTTTACATTCCGGCAAACTGCTGTTTTTTCAGTGCCGGTTAACGTGCACGTTGCGTTATCAAGACACTTGTCTGGCTGCAACAGTTGTTCATTAACGGGGATGGTTACTCGTTAATGAAAAATCCCATGATCGAAACACGGTCGATCGCGTTTAACGAGAAAACTTCGCCCTAATTGCAGCTTTTAATATCGCGTAGCGAGCTTCCGCTGTATTCTCTTCAACGAAGAGCTGGTGAATATTCAACTGAAAAAGGAAAACGAAAATCCAGGAAGAGTTTGCAACGTGAAGCGGTGCGATCCTGACTGGTCATCTTACGCCTTTCGAATAAGAAAACGAATAAAAAATCAAGAACAAGCAAATTGAAAGGAGAAAGAGAAGTATAGAAAAACGGAAAAAAGAGCGGCAGGGAAAAAAATTATATTGCGTCTCGAGGTCCTCCTGGCCGTGTTTTTTTTTTTTTTTTCACAGAGCCTTCTCTTCTGATAACTCAATGTCGCCGCACTGTCTCGGAACTTTATGCTAAGCGAGTTGACGAGGGCATTATCTTCCCAAGAGACGACACGCTAACTTCACCGCGTACAGGCTAAACACGAGCCGAGCTTTATTAAATCCAGTTGTGATTCAATTTGCTCAGCGGTCCTGGGAGAGCCGAAGAAGAGGCTCGGTACGGACCTGATGAAAGCCACCACGAAAGGATATATTTTTTTTTCTTCCTCTATATTGCTCTATCGTCTCTTTTTTCTTTCATCCTCGCCAGTTTCGCCGCTGTGTCGTGGATAACGCGAGAACACGCGAATGATGATTCGATTAGGAGCCTTTAAAAGCCGCTTAATTGCACTGAGACCGGCGAGGAACGACGCGAAGGCCGTGTTGCGCTTCCGACGTTAGCTGGTGGTGGCTGAAAGCAACGTAAATGCGTCGTTGAAAAAGCTGCGAGGTTGGGTAAATGAGTTGCTGGCTTCCAACCGAGGAGTAGATTACGTTGAGGAGAATTTCTACGCCCCTGTAAGATGCTGGTTAAGCTGCTGCATGATTTCAGGTACAGTTGGCGGTATTTCCTGCTTGCGACAGGATCTACTGCTGGTTTTACGTAGAAACGTTTCCGTGTAACGTTTTAGTGGATGCTACTGTTAAATTCATGGTCCTATTTCTTTCTCTAATCTCTTTGCTCGCTCTATGTTTGCAAAAGGCAGATTTAGGACACGCGTCTTCCTTGCTCTTCGCATTTTACGTCACTTCGTTCCTGACGAATTCATTTCGACGATTCTTGAACCATTTTAACGAGACTGCCACAAGTACCTGTTTGTTAGGTCAATTGAATTATCGCTGCGAACCATTCGAATTCTATCTTCGCTGATTTTCGTGCTTACTTTCATCACGATGCTTGGAACCTAGTATCAGAATATAATTCTGAATGAAACTTACATTCCGTTAAGAGTAGATATCAGAGGAGTGACTAAGCGAAAGAACTACAGTATTTTAATCCGAGAATCGCAAAGAACCAATCGTCCTCTCGATCTTGTCAAACTTACGTATTCACAATCCTCGAGAAACCAGCGGTACGAAACTGTATTTTCAATCCCATTGGACAAAATGGTCGTTCGGCCAGGGCTCTCTTATCGCCATCTCTTTTAGCCGAGCGAGAAACTCCGTGGGATGGCAACCGGGTCAACATTTTCACCGACACGGAACCTTTGACCGGATTCGCGCACGTTCGCTGCCTTTATCCGCGAGTTTTCTTCGGCCACGTCGAGAAACAGGTCTTTCTTCCTCGCCACGGCACCGCCCACATCGATGAAAAGAGACGATCTCGCGGCCATTCTCGTAACACATCTCGAGCAAACTTTTCCTCGATGCTGTTTCCCTTTTGTCGACCGCCCCCGGGGATATTTCGTTTAGCTTAAGTTCGTCGCTCCTCCGGGACCTTAACCGCCACTTTCTTCGCTGTTTCTTTCGCCCGGAGGCACGACGCCCGCTCCGTAGCTGTAATCGACGAGCCTACCACCACCCGTATATCTGTCCTCGTTGCCTAATGCACCACGTTGTTCGACCTTACTGAATCCTTCACGAGAACGTTGGTCGCTCGACGAATTGCGTCCGTAATTTGTTGTCGAGAGATTTCTTCGATACGACACTGGTGGGGCTCGTTTCTGGGGTTGAAACGAAGCGACAGTGGATACTTTTCGCCAGTTGTTTACAGGAGTTCAGGGAGAGTTGGAACGATTAAGAAACGGGTTTTATGTGGTGAAAAGTGGTGTTATGGTAGAGGAGGGCGAGTAATGTAGACAGTAATTGTATTTAAATGTTTTTCGGAGGAAATGCGAGGGATATTAAGGTTATCGTTAATACTCAGTTAGGGTAGGTACCCTTACAAGGTCATAGGTAACTCGGTCGTTGATTTTTATAGATGAAAATTTAGATGGAAATAAGAAATTAGTTGTTGGTTAGATCGCAGCGATGAATTTTCTCCTGTCCCTTTATTATTTTCTGCTTTGTTCCGTTAAGTTGTCTAGAAATTTCGGCGGTAACAGCGGCCGTTGTTTGAAATTTAATTCTCAAAAAGATCGCGTTACTTATTTGATAACCTAATAGAAGAAGAGTATAGAGTGAAAGGAGAAAGGAAAGATGGGAAGGGATAAAAGAAGAAAATAAATAATAAATAAAATGAGAAAGATAGAGATCTGGCGAAAAGGATAGAAAAATAAGAATAGCGTAACTGCTTGTTTATTATATTTGTACGCGCGTTACACCTGCGAAGAATTAATCATCCGAGCTCCATTAACCAAACCTTTTCCTACGCACTTCTTCCACGACTCGCGTAGAAAATTCAATTACATTAAATTAACAAGACGTTTCGAGATCTCGTTAACGTCTAGAAGCGAGCTTTTTATATCGCAACAACAAAACCAGCCTGACAAGATTCTACGAAATCTTTCCTCTCTGATAGTCGTCGTATTTCTCCGACGTTGTCCATTTATCCTCATAACCGAGAGAAAGTTCCAAATTATCCCTATGATTTATTATATAAACCGACAAATTCGTTCCACTGGTTGCACCAAGGGATTTATCAAGGCCCCATAACGATGTCAGATTTTTCCAGGAGTGCGATTACATTTTACAACATGGTGTTTTTATTCGCGAAGAAAAGATGGCGATTAATCGTCGACAATTACCGAGTAAGTATTACGACATGCTTCACTGTTCCTTTATTCTTCGAAGATATTTAAAGTGGTCAGCGATAACGTTTCCTGTTGCGCCTGCAAGGTAGATTCGTATGACCGCTCGTAACGCGAATACTCGGTCACGAATTCGCCTTTATCAGCGCTGGATTAGCGCATTTTTCTTTACACACATCCACTTTTTCATCGTCGTTTACTTCGTACCCGAGCGTCTTAAAATCAAACGGACGATGTCCATTTTTCATTAATTTCGCAACTTTTTAAATGGCAAATCTATTGGGTTGGCAATTAAGTGATTGCGGGTTTTGTTATTAAGTAGTAATGACAAAATCCGCAATCACTTAGTTGCCAATCTAATACATATCCAGCGACTCTCATGCCGGTTACTCTGAATGGAAACTCGTACAAGAAAATCGGGCAAATATATCGGTCATTCGCGAAAAACCAGTTCCAATATTTTTATCGTAAACCTTAACATTCAATGCGCGCGTTCTATGGCAAATTTCTCCCTCCCCAACGTAAAGTGGCGAACGGACAAAAGTTTGAAATCGAAGCTTACGTATGCGAGAAGAAGTAAGCATTAACACTTTGATTGCCACGGTGGTCATTGATGACCGGAGCGCTAGAATTTCTTACAATTGTAAAAATTGTGTGAAAATTCACAGTTAGGGCATTTTGAATGTAACGGATAAATCAAAGATACTTTGAAATAAACAGTGCCTCATTGAACATTTTTATTAGAACATCGATAAAAAAAAATGAGAACAAATCGTACGAATATTATTATAAACACACCTTGGAAAATAATCGTAAATGCTGCTTTATAATCGTATGATCGAAGTTAGAAGTGTGCACATACCTTGCTATTATATATATAGTGATATTAATATCTTCTACACGTTTCAACGATATATTGTGCACGTTTTGCTTACGACGAGACAACGAATGCGAATGGTTTGTTGAAATAAACGAAGCCTCGTTATAATATGTGGCTATCAACTGTTAGCAAGGCGCCACGGTGGTTAACCGTGACTACCAATAAGATAAACTGCCCATTGGTGTTAGAATGTTGTCTTACATCGTCAATTTATTATTATCTTGCCATTGTATGCTTTTTTTATTATTTATTTGAATTATACAATTTGTCCAGTAGGACATTTGGTAAAATATTACAGCTTAAATATACATAGCATGTGGATGGTTACCCCCAGCGGGGTATTGCATGCTTTGAATAATAAAAATACTGCCGTGGCGTCCTGAGCGAAACGTGTGATTTCGTCGTGGCAGTCAAAGTGTTAACGTCTTCTCGGTACTAAACACTCGTCAAGTAGAACGATATTCGTTCATCTTGCCAATTATAATTCGCACTGAGAAGCGAATATATTATCCGATTCTACTTTCTTTCGGCCATCGTTGCAGTTGGTAATAATTAAGAAAAAGTTGCGGCCCGAATTGAAATTTTTCTCGACGGAAGCAGACGTCGAAAGGAATAAAATTGGAGGGCGGAGCGTGGCTCTTTCGCCTGTTCTGCTGAAGGCTAAGAGTTAAGAGCTGGAATCGGCGCTACCGTATCCAATTAATCGGCTGAAAGGCGACAGGAAGGCGCGAGCAAATCGACAAATGACCGGAGATCGATGCAATTAAACGCGGTCCGGTCTATCGGTTGGCGATAAGCGCTCTAATATTAGTATCGATATCGGGTGGTGGCGTCCCGTTTCTCGTCGTGCCATCGTGCACGCCATCGACTCGGTGATCTCTGCCGTCGTCGTTGTGAGCCAACCTGCGACCAGCTCGGTGATATTTCATCGAAAGTATTCGACGGTGAATTTTTCATCGAGCGAACGAAACTGGCGGCAGCCAACCACGAGCGAGGTGGCTTTCACATTTTCAACGAACGCCATAACGCGAGCTAACACGTGACGGCGTTGCATCCATAATCCATTCGAAGCTTTCTGTATGCGCGTATATACACACGGGATAGGATCGTACGTTTACACAGCTTTTATTCCTCCAGATGCCACGGCGACTTGGAAAACAGAAGCCGCGTCTTTTTTCAGCCGGCCGAAACGAACCTTCCACGACCACGGTTCCAACGTAATTGCATTCCGTCCGATGAATGCACGTTAGACCGGCGAAATTTTGTAGGCGCACGTGTGTTTTCTCTTCGTCTTTTTGTTCCCCGATGTTTGGCTACACTCCGAGGGAAGGTTGCTGTATACTCGTTCGAGCCTTGTATTCTACGCGAGGTAGATGAACACGCGCTGTCTGTTTTATTAGGCTCGTTTACGAGTGTTTCAGAATTTTTTTAGATTATTCGACAGCCTGGACTTACGGACAGAGTGGCGGGAGTTTCCATAACACCCGTTATATCGCGATACGTTTTCCAAGATTTTGTTTCCTTAAGAAATATCGAAACGAGGATTTCTCTGTACTTTTCTTCAAATTATCAACCTTCCTTTCGACCTTTCGATTGCCGCTGACCCGAGAATCGCGAGAATAATGTTTATCTTGTACTAAACTTCTTTTCACGTTTTATCGTGTCGTTTCTTTCGACGCTTGCCCCTGATTTTTCTTCTTTTGTGTCAAGTATTTTAATTATATTTAATAGTACTCGTTTCACAAATACAGAGAGTAAAGTGGATCGTATTAACAATGAATGACCTCGGTTCAAGGAGCTAACGGAAGAGGTGAAAGGACGTTCGAGAATCGTAATAGGGTTAAGAATGCAGAATTCGATGTTTCGGATTGTTATAAACGCTTCATTTATTTCGCAGCAAAGTCAAGTGCTTTTGTAGTATTTGATCTTTAGTCTGACATTTGCCATTGAATTTCGGAGTATTAACTCAATAAATCTTCGGTTAAAGAGGACTTGAAAGAAATTACACGTACTTGTTTAGTTGTAGTTGTTTCTCCGAGTTGCAGTCGAAACGAGAGACATTAAGGAAATTATATGTGATTAGATGGTTGCTTGTTTCTCCAGGCTGCGATCATTAACACGTATCCTAGACGTATGATTTATGGAGATGCAGCCAACAAACGTGTTAAAGTGTCCGCCCATGTAAATAAGTCGCGTTTTATGATCAAGCTCGATGAGTAATACGACGAAACGGCTGCGTTTCCCGAAACCTTTCGGTTTAATTTAAAAGCGGAACGACGAGGAATAAATAGAAAGTCGAGTAAAGACGACGTCATCTCGAAGACCAGTGATGCAGCGGATGAAATCATTCATTCACGTCTCCTTTGTACCTCCGTCACATCCGTTTGTTCCATAAATTATTTTTTCGACTTTTTATTACAACATTATTAAAAAGCATTGTTACAAAGCAATTAAATTTAACGTAAAGGATAAGACGTTCCATCGTCGGAATTATTGCCGCGGAAGACAAAAATATTTTGCAAAAAGGAAATAGTGGAACGACAGTTGGTTATGTAACAATTTTTGTTTGCCGTTCTGCTGGAAGGAATTATTTTCAGCACGCGTACGTATGGGACGAAAAATCGATTTGCACGAACGAGTAGCCAATCGATCAAAATGAACGAGGTTGATTAAAAGAGAAGCAAAAAAAAAAAAAAAGAAGAAAGAAAAACAAGTTCGTAACACCGTGTTACGTTTTTCTGTTTATTTTTTAAAACAGCCCACGTTTGTTTGTCATCTGTTACGTGGTAACGAGAAGCAAATATTTTAGCGTCGATTACGATGACGAGTATTTTATCCATCGTATTGTATTTTAATCGAGTCCCTCGAAAGCCAAACTAATCATCCCCTTTGATAACTTCGACTATTTCGTTACTTCGGTAAGCTTGTTCGCTATTCATTAGCTTTCGTAGGCTTATTACGACAATATCATATCATAAATATTCACAAATCACAGGGTATGATCATAAAAATACAATTTTTTTAATTAACATCGTCAGTTTTCTCTGCTTTGGAATTTACGAAACAATTTGTTTACATTCCAATTAACGAAACACGTGAAATTTTCGATCTTCTCGGATACTGTTTCTATCGTATTGTATCTATTTACTTCAGCCTGATGGCTTAAAAATTCAACAGTTTTACATATGTAGCTTATAAACATTAAGACTAACACTGAACTTACAAATGACTACAGTAGCATAATAAATATATCTCTCGTTATGCCTTTTATTTATCTCCAAATACTACGCCACATACCGTTTTTCGTTGCCCAAATGCTACAATAAATACAATAGCATGCCAATGCTATTTCACAGGCCGTTTCGACCTGCTTCGTAATTACTGTAAATATTTCTTCAGTGCATTATTAATACCTTGGTTACGAACCATGGCGTATTCGCTATTATTCACAGTTTCTGTTTAACGAGACAAAAAATCGGCTTTCTTCCTCTTGCTCTCGTTACGAAGAGGACGATGAATTTAACTAATTTCGGTGCGCCTCGCTCGGAGGCAAGTTGCTGCGAGTTTCAGACGACGATCAATAGCCAAACGGCGTCAGGTTGCCCGAAAATACGCATATCGAGACCTGAATATTCCTTTCAATCGTTTCGTAAGCGTACGTGTTAGTTATGGTTTTCCAATCTAACGGTCGCAAAATTCTTTTTCTTTCTTTCCTATTTTTTGGGGCGAACAGATAGCTAATAGCTAAAAAGTTCCGTACTGTTTCATACACAGTGTGTAGTGGTGAACTGTATACGTATTCCGTGGAACTCGTACAACGATGACGCTATAAAATATTTTCGAGTCTCTGCGAGCTTTTACAATTTTCAAATATGGCCTCGTCGTTCTTTTTTTTATTTATCGTTAAATTGTCGTAAAGCTTCGAAAAAGCTGGTATCACTGGAAATCGTTGTTTTGCTTCTGTAACGGTTGAAAAATCGTCGATACGGTCGTACGTTTGCTCGCCGACATAATATTCCAGTGAACCGGAACGCGATGGTTCCTTTGCCGATTCGGAGTATCCGGAAGCAATTCGTTCGAGTGGATCTGCAGCAAAGTCGGTTCAGGGAGTGGCTTTAAATTTAGACCGCGAGATCGCCGACTTCTTTTAAAGATTTCGGTCGAGGCCGTTGCTTGAAAATTTCAGAAATAATTCTCGCCCCAACGGCCATAAATATTCTCATCAAATCTCGTTTCACCTTTTGCGATTCTTTCGCGCGGTATTTTAAGTTTCGTTGTACAATCGTCGACGAAAGTATTCGACCACCGATAGAAAGCTTTCACGAATGTATCACGCTACGTGAAACGTTGGAAAATTTGCAATTTCCTGTAACAAGGCACGACTGTCGCGATCACATTGCACAGATTTGAAACGAATCCGAAAATCTGTATAAATGTTACACAATTTACTGCAAGCATATTCTTCGTAGATGCTTTAGTAGTAAATATCATATTATAGATGGTTCAGTAGTAAATATTTAAACGATCAATTATTCGTTATTCAACGAGACCTTGTAACTTCCCTACACGTATCGAAATTAGATTCAAATTTTGCCAATGCAATCACGATAGTCTCGTTACAGGGTTAATGAAATTTCAATGTATTTTACATAATGCATACGATACACGCGTTTTGCAGATCGATTCGAAATTTCACTGACGTAATACAAATAATTTTTATAACACATTCAATAACATTAGCTTGGCAACTAAGCGATTGCGCATTTTGTCAATACCATCTAATGACAGAATCCGCAGTCACTTAGTTTCCAACCCAATAGATTCGTAAGAATTTTCCGCGGTAAATGCGTTCACGTGCTCTCATGAACCACACGCATAGATGCCCACTGTTGAGAATTATAATGCGTGGTTAGTACGTGACATTTGGAAAGATCGCAAGTGCGACTTTTTGCCAGCTTCAGCGACAAAGCGAGTGTATTCGTCACGCGCGAGATAAATCAAGTTGAATCAGCGTTGATCAGCGAAGTAAGTCGCTGCTGAATCCGGAATAAGGTTAACGACAGTATTTATCTGGTCGTTACGTGGCATTCACGCAGTCGTTGGCGGAGCACCTGCGGCGTTTCCTTAGACAGGTACAATGTCAACGTTTTTCACTGCGATTACGCTTGAATCAACACGGCCAGACGCTTATCGCGCCCTCGAGATTAGAACGCGAAAGTCAAACAGATAATTGAAACGTCTGATATAATGTTTCTCGCAGCGTAAATTGCGCTTTAACTCGCCGAGGAATTTAATACGCCCCCGCGACATAGAGGCGGAAACCGTGGTCGATAGTTGGCAACGTGAGATACGACATGGTTAAGCCCGGATCAATGAGACTCCGTGGAGACCATCGCGGATCTTTTGGGTCTGTTGGCGAGAATTCGAGATCGAAGGAATCTAATATAGGAAATCTTCTACGGAATGAAAACGCGAGCTTTTAAGAAAGATCAATGAATTTTGATCTTGATATATTGTAGTACAGGTTTCTCTCGAGCGCAAAGCGTTGTTGGCTAAGTGATTAGCACACCTGCTTTCAAGTCTGAGGTGATCAGTTCGATCTCTAATTGGTGTGGAAAAATTTTCTTTGTATTTCTCCCGATATTTTCTACTTCTAATTACTCGTACAAGCGTTAAACTCAATTTGCAGTAACCTCGCATCTTTTTAAGACTCGACGAAATTCCAAAAGAATTGCTGGAATATCGTGTTCCACCTAATAGACGTTTCAGAAGAATAAGTTTCGATAAAAGTGAGGGAATTTCACGTTGGGCAAGAGTCTCTCGTTCCTTTGAAATTCGCATAGCAGAAAGTTTCAACTAGAAACACGGAAGATAGAAAAACGAATATTCGTTGAAAATCTCGAAAAATGTGTTGTATACTACCGACAATGAGGAAGAGATAAAACAAGAATCAAAAGAGTGTGTTATATATTCGAACGTATAAAAATAATGCGAGATACAGCAACGAGGAACAGAGTAGTACAAAAGCCTAGTTTTTAACAGAGAAACGAAAAAGAATGAAACAGAAGAGAATTTCAAAAATGTCGAATTAAAACGCGTCCTAAAATGATACGAACTAATGAGAAAAATGTCTGTTACAAAAATCCATCGATCAACAAGTCGAAGAAGCAGTACCGTGTAGCACATCAACATCCCAAGGATAATTTATTAACGAAGTAAAAGCGATTTGTATCAAAATGCTACCGTATATATCGTTGTCGTAACGCGATTTGTACAAGTTTATCGCGTAGGCGAGTAAACGTCGCGATTGATCACGCAATAGAAGGTTTAAACGGCATTCGAGAAATGGACATGCAGCTCGTTTTATCGAACCGTTCCGTGCAATAATTATATGTGCGTGGATCGTGTACGCGTGTTGCCCCGGTTAACGTTGACGGGACTCTCTGAGCTTTTACAACTGACACAACTGCAGCGACTAATTTCGTAATACGAGACTACTACGCGCGTCTGGTGCGAATAGGCGAAGTTATTGCTTGGCCGAACAATCGATGGCCTGTTCCTGCTCATACGATTTTCCTGTCTTCATTCTCTTCGCTAAAGCGCGATTTAGATCTTTCATCTGTATGCTCGCGCTTGTTTGCTTTCAAGAACATCTCTGTTCCCTGCTTTTTCTTCTCCCCTTTTCCTCGTCCAAGTAATTTATAGCCGGGGTATATACACAAGGTCGATGTTTCTCCGGGATTTCTTGTTCAGGGACAAAATTGATCGCATCGACTATTTAAATATCCCGAGCGGAATTTATTTTTAACTCTGGATTAAGAAGCAATGGTATTTTTCGGGCTTCTGTTCGTTGTACGTTCGTATTTCTTTTTCAATACGCTGTCAGTGTCATATTTGCGATGAAGGGATAAGAGGATCGGAGATTTACCAGCTGCGAACCATCTTCCTGACACATCGCGGAGAAGAATCGCAGGATCGTGAACCAATCAGAAGCAGATCATTCCCGTCGAGATACGATGGCGAACAAAAGAAATTTCGCAAGATACGAAGAGTAAAACGACGTCAGAACTTTACAAAGTGAATTTACGTTTAATAGCGGCAATGAATAAATGTATTATACAACGCAGAATAGTTATCAATATGCTAAGAAATTTTTAATCGGTTAGAAGTTATACGCTGACATTCGTAGTGTATTAATTTATTCGTCACCGTATAATCTTAATTCGACGCAATCTGTACGATAGAATTTAAATCTGAAAAATTAGCCCGCTCAAGCGATCTTCCTCTTCGCACGACTGCGTTAAAACAAGCCGAAAGCAGCGTTGTAAAGTTATAAGGAAAAACTTGATAAAAGAGGAAGTAGCGAAACTTGGTTCAAGTAGCAATTACGGACGAAGTTAGGTTTAAAGTTCATTCACCCTGTGCCTGGGAGTTCAGCTCTCGGCAGGAAACACAAAGCTCGACACCGGGCGACGAAAATCGTAATTCGAGCGTGTTGAGGCGCACGAGTCCGCCGTCTGATGCGAGCATAGATGGCCGAGCACACAAGCTCCGGATTCCCAGCGAGATTATATCAAGCGACCTATTCTAATTCGTGGCCTCGTGATCACAGGAAGAGCCGGTCGATCTCTGTGAACGGTCAAGAACGTCCCAACTAATCCCTTCTTTATGCTGCTCTTTGTAAAGATAGGCTTTGTAAATTAAAGTAAAGGTAAGCAGAGTCTGCACGAATATCTCGCCGGAAAATCTCAATTGCCTATGTATTACGCTGTACACGCTCGTTCATACGCGTTAGAATATATTTTGGTTTCATAGAAAAAGCATAACTGTTGAGTTGGCAACTAAGTCCAATAGCACCTATTGACAAAACCCGCAATCACTTATTTGCCAGCACAATAGCTCAAATTATCGGACAACCAATCGATCGATCGGTATTTTATTTTTATCCTTCGCGAATAGTACATTTATTTGTGAAACAGCAGCACAGCGTCATGCAGCATTATGGTTCCGACTGGTGGCTAAAAATTATACGGATTTTCCTTTCGAAATTTAATTTTACCCCGGCTTTCTTAAATCAAGGAGATCTCGCCGTTCTTCTTCTAAATTCTCCACATAATAATTCACGGAAATCGTTCTGCATATACAAACGTCAAGATCTTTGCGAGTACGGACAAATCTTAAATCAAAGATTTACGCGCCACTCTTCTTCCACATGATATTTCGTGCAAATCATTCTGTATATAAGTATCGAAATTCTCGAATGTTTGACGTTAATAGCAGTCATTATTTAGAGTTTCAGCATTAATTACAGTCACGAAAAAAATGCTCGGCAACCAGTGGCTACGGTTATCGCTAAGGAAAGGCGAAAGGGTTAATAACGCAAGAGCAGGAAGAGAGAACGCGCGTTTAATATCGATTCGATCGGAGAGCGTACGGGTCGCGCGGAGTGCGTCGCGACGCGTCGCGTCGCGCCGTCCGGCAATCGCTTTTTGCCTCTTTTAATCGGTCCCATACGCCGACACACCGCCTCCAATCGATACTATCTCGCGTGTAACACACAATTGGGAGGAAAACGTGTGCGTTCGACCCCGCTGTCTGCGTGACCCGGCCAAGATTTTCATAAATTTTTCGACAAATATTTGCCAGTCGGCTGGACCGCGTGTAGCCAGATTTTTGTAGAAATAGACACGGCGTTGTGTAGTTTTTATCTTCTCTTTCGTTTTGCCGCTTCTCAGCGGTTCTCATTGCTGCAGGAATTTACCGTAACTCGATGCTCGACCGGCAAACGCGTTCACAGTAAATTCTCGTTACGATACGATGATCAGGCGATCCCCTATTTCGATTAAAATAATAAGGGTGGTTGTATAATTATAACACTGATTTTACAGCTTAAATATGTTGAGAATTTTGGATCTTAATAGCCGAAATAATGGTATAGGAACACTAAATTTACACTTAGAATTTTTATTAGAATAGTCATATATTTATTTGATAAACGATTTCAAAGATATTCATCGATACTTGCACACGTCCCAGCACTTTCTTTGTCTCAGCTTCTTCCATACCAGACTGTTAACCGAACAGATTACATTCCTTTGTTTTCGAGACGCCGCGCACACACATACTTCCACACACTGATATTCACATACAGGTATCACTACTACGCAGCTAACCTAGTCTAGCACATAAAATTATACATATCTCAATAAAATATACTCTTTATTGCAACAACCTTTCCTCGAAGAATATAAGATGAAGAGCGACTAATAAGTTGAGATGTTTTTGTATTCGAAGGGATGATAGCAAGTGAGTTATGTTCTGTGACGGTGGTATTTATGCGGAACTAGTGATAGGTGCTGGTCGTCTCTTCTTCTTGGTCCAACTTTTCGACTTGAAAGATGTTTTATTGCAATTAAGGGTCTTGACGATAAAGTAAAAATGCTTAATTTTATGTCAGTTGCTTAGGATCATTGCGGTCCTACTATTTGTACAGCTGATGGCCTCTTGATCGAGGAATGGACTTTTGTATATTTGATTTAACAGCCAGACTACTCTACTCTTGCCAATTTCGACTTCTGTCAATTTCTAGTTTTTGATACATTAGTGGATAATAAGAATCGATCTTAAATTCTGCCAAGACAAATTACTTGTTAGTTTATTTACCGTAAGATGATATAAATAATAGCAAAGCCCAAAGGAAATTTAAAAAATAGTACTTGCAATATCGTCAATTTTGTTCACTCGTCAATTAGCGCAGTTTGTCGATAGTCCGTATCGTGAATTGCTATGGTCAATGCTTATCTCAGAAAATGTGTGTGTTCCCGTAAGATCTCTATCAGTACATAATCAAACATCTGATATAAAGAATCTACAGACGTCTATAAAAATCTTTGTACATTCTATGGCGTAGAAAGGCTACTTTTATCCAAGCAACGTGTTACAAATTTTCGTTGTAAAGTTAGCGCATTTTGTACCAAGAATATACGCTAAAACATCTTTTATCGCTGCTTCACGCTTATCACTGCGTACGTTATTGCGCTGGACCTTATTTCATTAAGAAGATATCACGTTCGTAAGAGTTTCTGAGTAACTGTAAATGCAACAAACCAGAAATTTCTTAAACGAGTCACTATTTTCGGGATGCTACCAGTGTGCAAGCGTACTACGCGCAAGTGGCTGCTCGGTTCTTCCGAGAATCTTCTTCCAACGAGCAACTCCATCCAAACGTAATCAAACTCCAGTGACCACTTGAAGACTGGCGTTTCCTCGCGACGTTTGTTCAAGACTCTGAGTTTTCCATTTAAACCTGGCAACATTCTCGGCGGTATCCGTCCTACTTCTCTCAAAAGCCAAGCAATTTTTCTCTACTGAAATTACATTCTCTGTTCGACGTTCGCGAACTTTCTTGCCCGTCTTCCTTCTCGTTGTCATTACGCTAATACAGGTCGCGCTAATCATGTTCCATTCTACGAAACCAACGTTCGGGTGTTCGCGTCTGAAGCGGCGGACGAAAAGCGGCGCGAACGACAGAGATGCGTTCGCGTTTAATTGGAATTTCGACGGGGCACGATCACGCGGCCGCAATTTGGAGGCGGCTCGCGGCGGAAACGCAATTTCCCCCAAGTGATCTCCCTCCGTGTCTTTATTATCACGGTGTGCCCTACATATCGTTCGATAATTGCAATGCAAATGAGGCATTTGCATGCAGGCATAATACGCCGTAGGTGATTTGCATACGCAGGGAAAACCATTCGTATGCGCCGCGTAAAAAACGCTGCTAACTTTTTCAGCCGGCAGAAGCGTCCTCGTAATGATTAACCGCGAATCGACGACTTACTTTCTCCCTTTTGTCTTAACTTTCGTAAAATGGCCAGAAATTTCACATCGCTTCTCAGCCGTACGTACAGCGAATCTTCTGTTGATTTCGTTATAGTAACAAAATGATGTTAATGTATTTTATTTCGATAGATTCTCCAGGCAATAGAAGATTAAGCAAATTTTTCTAACAAATTTTTCCTTCCTTTATGGAACAGTGTTGATTCCATTTTTTATCAACGATACATATTTTTGCATATATTTATGAACAAGTAGCTTTCTTTGTTTCGAGCGGTTCGCGAAGAATTTAGACTTTTAACGCGATAGAATGGTAAGTTAATTTTGTAACTTCTTACTTCCTATAAAATGCCCGCTGATAGATCGATGGTAAAAAAATGGACATCCAGTGGGTATGGAAGAACGCGAAGAGCGCTGGAAAAATCGGAAGTGTAATAAAGTTATCTTGCAATTGTCCTTTTGAAAGAACGATAGCCATATCCGAGTTGAGGCTTTGAAAGAATCGAGTTACGGCTGTCATTAATATTTCACGCGAAGAATGGTCAGAGTTTGAAATTCCGCCATTCTACGGGGACCGATTTATCATTTTATCTGGAACAAAAGAAGGAAAGAAATGAGAAAAAAAATGGCGAGAACGAAAGATTTTCCATCGATTTATTCACTGTTTCATTATTTTACTACCTTCATCGAGCATTTTATCACATAATTCTACCGAGTTTGCTCTTCGAGAATGTTTCCTTCTCGCGATTAATATTGACTTGGCAACTAAGTGGTTGCGGATTTTGTCAGTACCACCTAATGACAAAATCCGCAATCACTTAGTTGCCAGCCCAATATTTCTACCGAAAATTTCATTCTCATAAAAAGAAGGATGTGTCGGAGCATGCAGCTGATTTCCACTTGTTAATTAGTGCTGAGAATTGTGCATATTAATGGCAGAAATAAAAGTAAAGGAACACTAAGGTTACACTTAGAATTCATATTCAAATAGTTTTAGATTTATTTAATAAACGATTTCCAGGATCTTCGTCGATATACATTTGCACGCGTCTCAGCACTCTCTTTGTCTCACCATCTTCCATACTGTAGAATCAAACATACGATAAACGCTTATTATCCAAGTTATAGTAACGCGCCAGAATAATTTACTTATAATTCTCAATGAGAACCGATTGTAAAATTCTTCCAAATTAAAAAAAAAATATCTTCCATACCACGCTGCTAACGGGACAGTTTTCCTAGACACACAAGACGTTTCACATAGGTGTGTCACTACTACGCGGCTAATTTAGCTTAGCACACAAAATTATACATATCTCAATAATTAATATTTGACAAACGTTTTTTTTCGACCACCGCGAACGAAGTGAAACGTTAACAACGGCATTGACGTGTCGAAGGTTGAAAAATCTCCTTACACCTTTAGACTTACTGTTAGTCTAGCGAAGGTTAGTCACTCCTGCGTAATCTCATTGTGGACACCGAAAAACAGGCTGACTCAAGTTTACCGTGAGTATTAAAGTGACACGGTCGTCGAGTAAATTGTTAGTCTCTTTGCAACCGTCGATAGACTGAAGTTGAAATCTTCCATTTTCCTTTGAGTATTGTCCATCCAAGTGAGACAAAGTGGCTGAGCTGTGAGAGTTTGGTGTCGAGGTCAATAAAGTTCATTTAAGAAGTACACAGGTAAATGAATAAAGGATAAACTAGAATATTAGCGAAGATTCGATAAGTAAAGTCAAAGCTATTACAGATTTTGCCAGATTTTAATATCCAATGAGCTTAGCCAGAAAGAAAATTTAACGCCAAATCGATTCAAACTTAATTAGTTGTAATCATTCTCGGAATTAAGCGAGCGCTATCATCACTGAACATTCTCTATATCCATTCGACGAAGGAATTAGATTTCAGAAAATTACATTTTCAAACTTACGCATATATTTGTACTCACTTGGCATCGATGAAAAAGGTCACTTAAGAAAACCGACAAAGAGAAACCTGCGATCTCGAAACATTTCGATCTTCTCCCCTTTCTATCGTCAGTCTTATTCCAATCTGCCCGCAAAATATCACGTTTCGTCGAACAACTCAAACAATTAATAACCGATCAAACCTTAATAACATTTTAGCAAATCGTCTCTCCTTTTCGACTTGACTCGAGAGAAAAAAAAAGGAACATGGTCGATCATCGTAGAATTACACGTATGCTCACATGTTGTTTGTATCGTAAAAGACTGGGAATCGCGACTAGGAATCGCGACTAGGAATCGCGACTAGGAATCGCGACTAGGGCATCGACTGCAGTCAGCCTTGGCGCACTTCCGCTCGGCGCCCTCGCTCTCTGTCGGACGTCTGACTGTTGTTGGCCGATTTTGCACGCGTGCACCGGCACGGCTGCACCTGGCACGGTGCAAACACGCGTCGATAAAGCTCTTGTTTGCGAAACGGCAACGCGAGGTGCTTGACACGCGAACTATGCGAGTCCGATCGACGATACGAGGTCTCTATTCCTTTCTGACTATGTACCGCGATCTTTCTTTCTTTTTTTTTTTTTTTCCTCTTCACGGTGGAACGAACCGGTATTCAACTAGCTACGGAACTGCGGGGGAACTGTGAGTGACTTTAGATCGTGGCTCGAGCGTATTAAAACGTTGACATGTTCGCGAGACTGCGGAGAAAGGTCGAGGCCTCTTATAAATAAAATATCTATGCGCTCTTTACGTAATATGTTTCATTTATCATTGTGAAAATCAAAGTTTTGTCGTTTTCTTTGCGCGTAATACTTGAGAGATAAAGAACACGAGGAATTTTAAATATTTTTACAAATTTTCAATAACGAAATGACGCTACAAACTAAATAACGACTCGTTTCGTTCGATAAATGTTGTAATAAGTTTCCTGTAATTGCATATATCAATGATCCGGTATCCGATGCTACAGTCACGAAGTTGTCGATTCCCCTAGGCCACGATGTAGTGTAATACCATGAAGAGCCTAATTTATGGTACCCTCAAGTGTTATCCCTCATTATAATACTATCCTGTGGCACGCACGAGCATCCTCAAGTATTTACGAGTTTCTATCCGTGAGCCTCATTTTTTTTTTTTTTTTTTATTTGAAAGAATTTTACAATCAATTCTCATTGAGAATTACAAGTAAATTATTCTGGCGTGATACTATAACGTGATTAATTAAATTTAAACATTAGATTCAGCCAGAATCAAACATACGATAATCGCTTATTATTCACGTTATAGTATCACGACAGAATAATTTACTTATAATTCTTAATGAGAATTTATTGTAAAATTCTTCCAAATTAAAAAAAAAAATGAGGCCCACGAATAGAAACTCGTAAATATTTGAGGGTGCTCGTGCATGCCACAGGGTAATGTCTTTTTAGCCTGCGGATCTGATCCGTCGTGTCAAGTAATTGAGTAACTAATGGGTTTTGGTGGTTGTTAACTCTTATGTTATATTTATTACGGAATTTGGATATTTCTTCTTTAACTGTAGGTATCTTAAGGTCGCGATGTATCGTTTCGTTGGTAATGCGTCTATTAAGGAGTTTTTGATTGGAATCGTTGAAGAATTTCTACGTTGGAATTACTCGCTGTTCCCCATAGTTGGATCCCATAGATCCAAACAGGTTTTAATATGGCTTTATATAGCATTATTTTACTCTGCACGCTTAAGTTGGAACGTCTGCAAATGAGCCAGTAGAATTTCTTAAATTTTGATTTAAGTTGTTTGGATTTATCTACGATGTGTCGTTTCCATGTCATTCTTCTGTCCAGAATCATGCCCAGATATCTGACTGAATCTTGGTTTGGAATTGGAATATTGTTTATGGTCACCTGTGGGCAGGATTGTTCTCGCAACGAGAAGGTTATATGACTGGATTTATTTTCATTTATTTTGAAGCGCCATTTGTGGAACCACTTGAGCCTCATAGCGGTTTTTGAACGATCGTCCTTTCTCATATCTTCCTTCTTTCACACGATGCAATGTGTTTAACTCCGAATCAAATTCGATATTCCACGATATTTCGTGGAATATTCTTCTCTCTCTTGTTACACAACGATACCTCGAGATATCTGTAATTGAATTGGCTATAAATTTGCAAATTGCTTTCGTTGAATTCCCAACGAAAGAGGATTATGCGAATGTTTACACAATGCACGAAGGCATATAGATTTCTGGTTTGCAAGTAGAAGATAGAATTCTCCAATACGTGTTAATTATCGGAATTACCCCCAATCACGTTTGCCAGTTTTCCTATAGCGAGTCTCGTACCACTCATTTCCCATTGGTTTGCTTACTTTACACAGCAACCAGCCGCGTTGTTCGATCAATCCGCGTAACCTTTGAGCCAGAACAATGGCGCATTCAATGGCATCATACTCCACGACGTTCTTGTCGTCGGTGAATCAAAGTGAATCGCGTTCGTGAAATAAGCAGCTCGCTGACAATACCTCGAAATCCCGTGCACAACGTTCCTCGCCTCGGATACAACTGGCTACGCTTCCACTTTTGTCGTTCGAGTGGCACGAATTGACTCCATAAATATTTCCCTTTGGCTTGGTAATATCCTTCCTTGATTAACCACCGCCACTTTTATGCCACACTTATTATTTCATTAATAATTCCAGCAAAGCCCGTGTTCAGATAGTGCTATAGATAGGAATTATAGGATTATTTTTACATCGGTACACTGTTGCATTATTTTTGGAAAAAGTCAGCTTATGTTTGTACGAGAGAGAGGGAGAGAGAGAGAGAGGTAGTCTTGATATTGAAATAAAACACAATTATTTAACAATTTGAGTCCCAGAGGTCTTTGAAAAAACAAGGTCGAAAATTCCTGAACAGCGCGATAGTCTTAATCGATTGCGAAGAGAAGCAAGCGGCACAATAGCGCTCGTCATATTTGTTATTTTAATGAAATACATCTATATTATTATAGTTATAGTTTTGTTGAATAAAAATTATTGAGAAGATAACAGTGAAATACAAAATACCGTCAGTCGTCCGTGGCGTTCAAATGTACTGGCACTTTTCCACGCAAAATCTAAACTTGCGACTCAAACGGATATGTATTATAGTATCGTGGACGGATTGTCTAAAAAATATCGGGTGAACTATAAACAATGTTGCGAGAGATCCTAAGTCTAAAACGCGGCAGGTCTGAAGGGCCGGGAAACTTCAATGGGCCGAGCGGCCCATCAATGTGTCGTCGGTTCTTCAGTCGAATATTTACGCGCAATACGTACGTAGTGGGGATATGAGAAAAGACAAAGAGATGCCTAAGGGACAAAGACGAATTAATCGGCAGTCGTTAACTAAGAGTCGAGTTGTGAGGAGTCGTTAGTTGAGAGTGGAGCTGTGAGGAGTGGAGAGTTCATCGGAGAGAGAGTTGCTGAGTTGTTATGAGTTGTAAACTATTAGTTGTGAGTTGCGAATTATCCATTTAATTGTCTTAGTTATAGCATATTACTGTATTTAGTTCACGTTAAATAACCATCGTTTCCTGTTTAATCCACTGTAAATAGATCCATCTATCAATAAATTTATCATATAGGATAGAAATCATTGGAAATACTAATTTCTAATATTTTTGAATAAATAATCCTATATATATATATTATTTTATTATATATATATTAACTTATTATATATATATATTACGTTGTCCAAGAAGTGTCTTTCCTTTACAGACACGTCTTTATACAAACATGAAACCTAATCTGTCTAACGTTGTGATCTTTATTTTGATAGAACAAAATGTAATTTGATAAAATAATATGAAACAGAAAATGTAGTGCGTCCATTATTTACTTGTAAAACAAAAGAAACTTTTCGGACGACCTAATATATATATATATATTGTAATGTATAAGGGTTCTTTTTCGTTCAATTTATTTTATTTACAGTGGTTGTTTAATTATTCGAACGATGCTAATTAGTGAAACATAACTGAACCGATGTTTTCAATACATCCACTCTTCGCAGGATTTTAGAACGTTCATGACCTCAGTGTCTTGTATTTAAACGTTCTTATATAATGTGTATCCTGATTCATAAATCTAAGCTTCAAGTCAGCCCAATATGAAACTTGTCACGTTCTTCGAGTGTTTCAAGCTCGACGTAGATAAAAATTACTCAAAAACTAACTTCACAGCCATCGTCCAACCAGTTGCACACGCGCTCTTCTCTATATAAAATTTCTTCCTCCAAGATCGAAGTATCAGGTCGTCCGAAAAGTTTCTTTCGTTTTATAATACACACTTTCCGTTTTATATTATTTTATCGAATTACGTATGATCCATTTTCTTCTATCGAAATAAAGATCACAACGTTCGACAGATTAGGTTTCATGTTTGTATAAAGATGCGTCGTTGTAAGAGACGTGTCTGTAAAAGGAAGACACTTTTCCGACAACCTAATACCTGGCGCGATCATACTCTCTTCTTGTATTATATCATAGTATTTCAAAAGTACTCTTCTCGTACTATTATATAATTTCAAATACTCGACCACTTCAGCCATCGAACTCGAACATTGACGGACAATAAAAGCTCGTCAAAGATTCTCGAAACAATATCAAGGTGAAAGATGAACGTTTCCAAAGACATCGTTTCTTTCAGATTCCTCCAAAGTCTGACACTGTAGCGTTACGCTACTCTCCATACGCGTTGGTCGCTTATAGACTGCACGGTTGTCGCAGATACTACGACCACAGTGTTACAAAAGTTCCTGGCGACGTATGTAAATCCGGTCGCAAACTCGATTGTCTCCACCTACGACACAGTCTTCTGGTACTGTTGGCCGTCTTCGATGTTTCCTAGAAGCAGCCAGTAAAACGCGTCGCCCTCCTTTCGATTAACGCGACGAACTCGATTTATACGGTCGTTTAAAAGCGAAATCCTATTCGGAATTCTAGCGCGCGCCGGTAAAGACGTGTAATTTATGCCAGTCGATACAACCGTTTTTGTCCGTTTCGATGGATCGTTAGCGTGTTTCCGACCTGCTGATACGAACGAACGCTGTTTCCGAATTTGGAAAACGAAATGGGCGATTTGTACGCGACTAATCTCGCAATTTCCCCATAGACCCTCGCCACAGGTGCGCTATGTTTTATTTATCACGCAAAGTCGGTAAATCGGTGGTCTATCGATTCTGGTCTCGTTTTCTGAGCAGTTTTAAAGATCGAGATTATCATTTTGTCAGGATCTATTGGCTTGACAACTAAGTGATTGCGGATTTTGTCATTAGGTGGTATTGACAAAATCCGCAATCACTTAGTTGCCATCTAGCAAAGTGATGAGATACGACAAGAAAATTCGTAATTTATTTAGAAAGTATAAAGATATGTTAGAAAGTGGAAAAATTGCATACAATGTACATAAGATGCAGAAATATCAAGTATCTTTTAGAATATTTAACAGACGAGCAAATCTTCTCTTAAGCCCTATTTATTTTTCTTCTTATTATATTCACAAAAATAAAACGTATCTTCAAATACGAATATAACGACGGAACCGTAAACGTTTGAACCTAATTTGTCGAAGCTAATTGGTTCGATAACGATTAGCAATTAAGGGTACTTGATTTATGCGCTCGTTAAATGGGATGTGGGTTATCGATGTCGTATGATTTATTTTTTAAGTCGTTGAATGACAATGATACGGCTTATCCGGAAGGCGGGCGGGTCATGGCTGTTTCACAATGCTTCATTGTTGGAAACCGGCATGAATCGCGCTATCGCCTTTACTACAATAAAGTAACGTGGGTCAGAAGTGCATCGCAAACGGGTCAGGGCATCAGTTGCGGAAAAGTGCAACGTGTGTCACAGTTCTACGTGTCTTTGGTATCAGCAGGATCACGTTTGCCCGCGAAATGCATCGAGATACTGTTCGATTCCATTTCGTGTTCATATCATGACAGACTATATATCGATGGCGAATCATTAAAAATATTAATCTCGTTGTTAGAAAGGATATACGTACGGACTCTAAAACATCAAGTAATCATTCGCTAAGAGTATTACGTACATCTTCTATAAATAATTCTCTGACTTTTTTCTGAACGTAAGCTTTTTTCCAGTTGCACGAAATCTTCAATTCCGGAGAATGTAGCGGAAAAGTTAAATTTTAACAGTATTCCATGCTAACGTCAGTTGCACCGTAATTTATGGTTCCAAAAAGCTTGCAGTATCAGGAAAAATGTTACACAATGTAATTTCATTGGCGGAAATCTACCAACGGATATATAAATAATATTAAAAATTTAGAAAACATTAGTGTAAATTAATAAAACTATCGTGTAAAGGTTCGTTCAATCTAATTTGCAATTTATGTTAGAGCCAGTGACGCTTTGTCAACGAGTCCAATATACCTCGTTTACATCCATCGAGTTAACAGACCGATCAATCGTTCGCAACGCAGCATTCGTGAGAAATTTTCTACGTGGTAGAAATTGTTGAGAATTTGTTGGAATAAAAAGGATCACGGCGATGGCAGACGGCGTGTATTTACCGCTGAAAACATGGAGCAGCGTCGACTTAACTGTGAGGTCCTCATTGTCCGACTCGGCCAATTAATGGCACGGTCCTCGACAGACCGAGCAATAAGAGGAAATAAAAATGCAATGAAAGCCTTTATTGACTATCATTGGTCGGCTACTGAATGCATTCGGTCTCGTTCACGAAAACGTTCCATTGTTCCTTTCGTTAAATACCCATGGAACGAGCGACGAAACTGGACCAATGAAAAAGAGAGAAGCTAGCGACTTACGAGCTGAGAAATACAGGCTGCGAATCGTTCGATCGTTCACCGTTAATTTTCATCGATCCGTAGACGATTAGCGCGTGAAATGGCGATCGATCGAACGTGCATTGTTTCGTGCTTCTTATCGGCGTTGGAAATTTCCTTAGCTGAATTAATTTCAAATCTTTCGCAACGTCGAAGCATCAAATTCCTTTAATTGAATCTTAAAACCTGAATCTTTAAAAACCTGAATCTTAACGATATTTATGTATCACTTATAGATTTGGTGGATTTTTCGTCCGTCTGAATTGGATGGTTAACAGTTCTAACGGAGTAAATGTGGACAGTTTGTATGTTACAAAAATACTGTTTAGCAGAAATATCACAAAACTGGCCCGAATCTCCATTCTCCAATATGTTGACAAAGGTACAACAAAAGTTAATAATAGAGCTGCGATTTATAGCATCTTCTTATTTTTATGCAATATTTCCTCTTTATAATTTCTGACCCCTTTACAATGCCTGGCCTTTACCAAAACCAGTTCGCCTGTATAATAAACTAGATAAATAGATGAATAATTCTAGTAGTATGGTGGTATAAATTTTTCCTAGATGAATATATGACTGATTGTTTCTGAATATATGACTGATTGTTTCCGATAAGGCACGTTGCGTGATGAACACGAATCTGTTTCTCTATGATCTAACAACGCGTGACAGTATTTAATGAGCAATCGAACGTGGAACGTGCCGTCACATCGTTCGTACGTGATTCTATACATCATACGAAGCCGCTGTTATCATAACTATTTTTACTTCGTCATAGTGGGGGTGTTCATTGAACGAGCCTCAGCTATTCCCGTTGGTTTCGCCTTTTTATCAGTTTCCAGTTAGCTTTCAGTGTACTCGCTAGTCTACGCGAATCAGTGAGATAAAAAGCAAAATGTCAACAGTGATTACGCAATAATGTAAACGCTCGATTATCGAAAAACAATTCGATATCTTCTATATATATATATATATATATATATATATATAAAATTGTTGAAAGATTATCCAAGTTTATTAGATAATATTAGTCATTTTAAATCATCGTTGTTTCTCATCGCACACTCTCCCTTCATCTTGTCATGTCGGACATTTGAACGTTATTTTATGCTGTAAAATTCGCTGTAAAAATTCCAATTTATAATAACAATGCTACTCTATCTGATTGCAGGTACTTCAGCATGATATGATAGCAACGATCGAGGAGATCTGCCCCGCAAGATGAAGAATCCTTACGTCCTCGCGTGTTTCCTTCTGCTGCCCGCGGTGCTGGGCCTCACCCTGCAGGAGGACGACCTGGTGTTCGACGACGTCGGCGAAGAGACGACCAGCACCGCAGCCGCGGTTATCAATCGTCGATTAGACGAGCACAGGACCAGCTGGTACGAGCCGAAGTATTTCCATGACGCAAAAAGACATCAATTCGACAAGGTGCACAACGTTCCTCACGTCGTCGTGCCAGTTGGACATGTGCTGAAGCTTAAAGTCCACAAGGAAACTTTCAGCGGCCCTGAAGACTACTACGAGGTGAGAAATCTCGATTTATATCTGCTTTAAATTTCAATATTTCGATAATTGGGGATACCAGCTGCTGTGCTTATTAATTACGTTGGTAATTGTAATCGGTGTTATCTATGGGGAACACCAGATGCGAAATAATCACGTTGCAGTATTCAACAGAAGTAGAGTTTAAAATTGATAATTTCGTACGCATACGAGTGTTAATAACTTTTGTATCGTCAACTTCTATTTTTATTTATTTGTTCGTTTATTATAACTATGCAATTTGTCCAATCGAGATTAGGGAAATTCTTATGCGACAGGTTGATTTACGTAACCCAGCGGGATGCCGTCTTTAAGAGTCTTAAGGGAGTGTCCTGAATTAGAATGCTCTAAAACAGCGTCTTCTTGTGATTTCTTTTAGAAGGGAAAGACAGAAATGAAGTTATTGAATTTTGAGTCGAAGTAAAAAAGTTCGTCGGGAAGTTTATTTAAATAATTGTTACAGCACCTTAAAGTTTATTTTTTCTTTTTATAAAACACATTTTTTCTTTAAACCCGCCAAAATTTTTAATTTCACGCTATTTTCTGCCATTTTTTTTTTTTAGTTCATCGAGAAGAAAAATATACAATAATTTAATCCTTTTTTGGTTTTTTGTTTCGGTGAAGAATCACGAGGTGGATCTGCGACCCATGAAATAGGCTTAGAAATCTGTTATAATCTTTTCTTTTTACTTTAAAAAAAAATTTTTTATATTCGTTAAATGTATATAAAACCATATCTCAAAATTCAATAACTTCATTTCTTTCTTTCCGTTCTAAAAAAAATCACAAAAAGACGCTGCTTCAGAACATTCTAATTCAGGACACGCCCTTAAAATGGTTTTTGCTTTTTTCTTTTTAGGCTGACAAATCGGTAGGATGTTCCTTTTTCAGCATTCTTGCAGCGGAGAGTGTGTACGATTCCGTCGCTAACTGGTTAAAAAATGTGTTAGGAGTTTTTCTTCGTGCTTTCTTTCCATATCTACTTGTTTCATCTTGGACCGTTGGAATTTTTAGATGTTTGCGTCAGTGCGAGTTTCTCAGATAACACGAGACAGAACGACTGTTCTCAGTACTCGCGACTAAAGCTATTAAAATGTTTCTTCATGCGATTCGTTGCGACCGATATTCCTCATATTGGTTTTGCAATTGTTTAAATTGTTTAAATCTGCGACTAGTTAGCCAGTACGTTTGTCCTTTTGCTGTACCTTTCTTTGTATTCCTTTTGCCATTAATGTCGTCGGTATTTTACTTGTTTTGCTTGCGAGATAATCGTGCCGCGATGAAAAATACTTTCCACCACGCCGATGATGCTCATTTACCTCGAGACGTGCATCATCTCTTCCTTACTTTTGTCGGATATAATTTCCACGAAATGCAGTAAAAGCGATACCTTTCGAACTTTCTTTGCTTCGCCAACGTTATATTTACAAACGTTAAAAATACTCTGACCTTTACCAATAGACACATAAATCTAATGCACCGTAGGAATTACACAGCGGCGTATTTAATCTTTGTTATTTACGAGCCATTTTGCGTTTAAAGTGTAAAAGTACCCCGCCGACAAAGTGTGTTAATTCTGGCTGTTTGCCAACGATCGTGAACTAATTCTTTCTTCTTCCAATCTCTTTACTCGTATTTAAAATACTTTTCTCGTACGTGACTTCGGTCACCAGAGAGGAGTTTTGTCTTGGAGTAGGTCACGTTGATTTTCCTGGTAGCATAAATTCGCCCGGATTTGTCCGTCGAAAAGTCGAAAGTATATTGTTTGTTGTTTTACTTAGAAGACACGTTTAAAAAGTTTGCGCACTATCTTCGGTTTATTGTGGTTGGTATCGTGGTTTAATTTATCGCGACCCATTTCAAGCAAAGTGCACTATTAAACGAGGATATCAAACAGTGACATCATCCCCGGTGATGCTGCAACAGATGTGGGTGGCGCGTAATGCTTGTGTTTCTTCAGTTGGTAGCGGACAGTGTTGTTTTCGCAAATCAGAAGCACACGTGGGCAGCAAACTATATTCTACGAAACACAGGTTCAAGTAATAAGCCCCTGTCACGAGCATGATTTACGAGAATTTTTTATGCACATCCAGGAACATTTTCTCTTACCTTCTTGTAGATAAACATCTACGTAATAAGTAGATAAGAAAAAAAAGAAAAAGAAAATGGTAAAAGAAATTATTCAACGAAGGATAATAACGATGAAAGAGAAATGGTTATCAACAAGACACTCGCAATTAATTTTCCAATTATACTCGAATTTATTATTAACTTGAAATTAACGTTACAGCCATGCCCACAGTAATCTAACTTTATTTTGGAAATTTCTTTACAAAATTGTTTTTCAAGCTAATGAAATAATAATGTCGTTCTTTCAATATTCTCTCGGATCGTTAACTCAAATTCAAGATATTACGTGGATATCGATGGTAATTTCTTTCGCCTTGAGACATTTTTCACGGCTAGGTTTCCTGAGACAGTGGAATTTTGACCGAATTTTTCGCAACTCTTGGATTCTATGGAATCATAGCGATCTCGGCACGCTAATGTAACTTCAAGTATTTCTTAGTTTGGCCCACAACGTTGGTGCAACAAATAGTCGAACGCGTCTTAATTTGTCAAACGGGAAGGAAGCAGGAATTCCAGAGTTCCGTTTCGGGCAAATTCTGGATTGTCGCCAAATTTCATACCGTCATCCTACCGTACGTAGCTTCCCGTGTCTTTCCTTCGCTTCCTTTTGTCGGCCATGCTAACGCCCCTAGATATCTATATTCTTGATTCAATTTGCCGATAACACGGTTAGAAATTCGCAAGGTACGGCATTCATCGCCAGGAAACCAGATCCTACATTAGCATTTTATGTTCTTGAACGAGGGTCGAACCGGCGGCACTCGAGTACATTCTGCGCAATTCTAACTGAATTTTCGAAGCGTTTTAGACTTGCAACAAATTTATTCGACCAAATGCTTACAGATTTATCGCCTATGGAACCGGTCAGAAGGATTTCCCGCTATTTCTTTGTTTTAAAAAAAAGCTTTAAATAACCCGGAACAAATTTATTAAGCAGCAATCGACATGCGGTTTTGCCGCGCGAACGTTCGCACGAACTATTCGTGTTTCGAAACGATAGCGACGATAGTGAAATGAAAATTCGATAATCCAAATGTAATCGCCAGCACCGCACGTCAGCCATATCTTCTCTTTCGTTTAGTAGGCCGTCGATAGGCATTTTATTCGCGCGATAAAATCGAACGAGCAACGACCCTCGACCGATGAACATACCCACGCGTATCGAAGAAAGAATATCCAATGGCATCGACGAAAATAAAAACCACATCTGCGACGCCTCTTTGTTTTTGTTCGCGCGTTATTTGCGGCGACGACGATGAAATTTCGCGAGACTACGGTCCCAGCCGATATAAATTCGCCAATTTCTTACGAAAACGTTCCCCTATCTTCGCGCGATTTATTTCATTCGATTGAGAAATCTAAATACGTATTTTTCGTCGTACGGATTTTCATCCTCCGGATTTTCTCTTCTGACTGGTTCTTTCGCCAGCGATTTTCACTCGCCGACCGATGGAATTTGCATACGTTACGCAATTATATTTCTTTCGCTTGCTTTACACACAGTTACGAAAGCAATATGTGAGTTGCTTTTAGCGCGAGAGGTAGAAAGATAGAATCGTTTACTCTGTTCTCGAGTCTGTTAATCGACGTTTACTATAATTATCACGCAAGAAAAAGTCTGACGAGATGTTAAATGCCTGTGAAGCGCGTAAGTGAAATTGGACATTCGGATACGGGCGATGGAGTGACTGACCTGAAACCAAACTCAACTAAACCCATCTAATTTCCTTTTGCCAGAGAGACACACGTTACCTGCCAACTATCAACTTACACGATTCTATTCACGCGTTCGCTACTACGATAATTACCTGTACCTGACAGTGGAATTGACGCGGGGCCATGAAAGGTCATCGATTCAGCAGCAAACTTGGAATAAGCGAAAAAAATGCACCTCTGCAAATTCCATAAAATTTCTATTAAAAATACCACGACTCGATCATTTCGATTACTCTGGTATTAAATAATTTGTTTCATTTAACACATTGTCGACCGGCAATTTTACTGAAAATTTATCTCATGTCACCGGACATTATTTCGTAATTGGATGTGGAATTAAAACAATATAAATAAACTTATCATATCAGATAAAATTATTATATAATTCATTGAAAGATTGGTACGTTCCGTCATCGTTGAAATTTTGTTTACAACAAAGGACGCAACTTGACGGCTCTTAGAAGCGCATCGCGAGATTACTCGTGGCCGGTCGGCAACGTTTAGCCATGAAAACACAAGTGAACTCGTGATCGGTCAACAATATGTTAATATCAAACGATTAAGAAAGAATCAGATACACTAAGCAATTTTTATATGTTGTACAAACAGTTGTTCGACCCTAACGGAAAGCTGCTGCGATGGTTGTATTGGGACGACGCGGCGTCGACTCTGATGGGCGTCCCGACCAAGAAGGACGTGGGCAGACGCGTTTTAAGCGTGAAAGTGATGCCAAAGCACGATGTAAGTGAAACGAAGGACCTGTTCGTCGTGCAAGTGGTGCCGGAGAAGTACGAGGAATTGAAGCACAGAGACGGAAAGGTGAGTTCCTTATATTTGAGCAAAAGTTCTCGAGCACCGTTGCCAGGCCCTATCGTTAACGATGAAAGCGTTCTATTGGCAACGATTCAACTAGCTCCTGGCCGAACAACAGGTACCACTAGCCTGCCACTGTCGGAATTAGTCGTAGGATCTCGCAACCTGTTGGCCAACTTGCTAGCTTTTTCCACTAACCGTGCAAATCGTTTCGTTTCGAACAGTAACTGTTCTTCTTTTTTCAAATACGAAAGATCTCGCTAAAAACCGATCGAACAGAATTACGTCCGAGTCGTAGTCGCGTCAGCGAAGAGAAATAACATCGTGGAAACGAATGAAACTTTTAGGGTCCAACGATATCGATCGAGCACTGTATCGAACTATAATTGGAAATTATCCTAACAGGTAAATTTGCTGCTTGGGAAAACTTGTATTAGGTTGTCCGGAAAGTTTCTTTCGTTTTATGAGGAAATAATAGACGCGCAAGGTCTTTTGTTTTATTTTATCGAATTAAGTACGATGCATTTTGTTCTGTCGAGATAAACACCACGACATTTCACAGACTTGTTTTCACGTTTATATGAAGCTGCACTGTTGTAAAGAACAGGTTTGCGGAAGACACTTTTCGGACAACCTAATACAATCGTGCGTTTCTATGAATCTGAACGATTTCTTACGAGTTTTGAACGATGTATCGTTAATCGTTTATGCAGCTTTCTTCAACTTCTTTATGTTCTACCACAGGAGTCCACATTACAGATGTTGTCACTTGCTTCCTTTTTTACTCCGACTTTATTCCGAAGAAAGACACTTTTCGGACAACTTAATATCTTCAAATTTCATTCTATAAAACTGTATCTTGTAAAGAATCTTCGGTGTTTGATCGTTTCACCTTAGAACGATTAATCAGGCCATCTTCGCTTGAATCCGTAAAAATTCCTATTTTCTAAACATCATTTTCCGATGTCTTGTCTAAAATAATAATAGATCGTACTTAAGTTTAATCGAGTAGAAGAAAAATATGTCCGTAAGAACGACGAAGGAAAAGAGAATCTGATATTTCCAGTGTTAAAAAACTCACGTTTCTTTAAACCTATTATCCATTTGAGTGAACGAACAGATGATTCAGTTTGGCCAGAACACGCTCGTTTGTTACTAAACTCGGCGCGTCCAACCGAAGCTGTTAATGAAGCGGTAAATCAATTAGCACGTTAATCGGTTTCGTCGGTCGATCGAGCAACAAGCATATCGGGGTTTGACTTTTGCGCGACGCGTCGATCGTTTTAATCGGATCCAGCCGATTTTCGGTATCTATATAATTAATTGATCGCAATGCCGTGCTCGTTAAATCGTTCGACGAAATTATCACGTTTATCCTTCGCTACGAGACTGTGACCGCTTACCTGGATCACTCACGTCCACGGAAACATCGTCATTTTTGAACCGTTTAGCGTCGATTAATTAAACGGGTAAACTGAATTTCACCCCTCGACGCACGCGTACGTGCGCGATCTCTCGACCCTGGCCGCTTGCAAACGGGAAATTCCATTTGCTATCGTTTGGCTGCCGTTTCCAATTATTCGATTTTTACCAGAGAAACAGCAACCTTGTGCGACTTGCTCGGCAAATTATATTATATATTTTATTTATAACACTGAGCACTTGAAACACGCAAATCTTTGCCTTGGTTTCTATTCTCTCTCTCTCTCTCTCTCTCTCTCTCTCTCTCTCTCTTATCGTGTTCGTAAAAACGCGAATTTGCGTGAAAATCCGCAGTCCATTCGTTACATTATCTCGCACAAACACAATCCATTCTGCTCTAAATTAATTCTCTGCTACTCGATAAGAATTATCAACCCTTATCAATTATACCTCACCCTTGACCATTTTATTTTGTTTTGCCATATAACGCGTCCCACGAAAAAGATAGTGAAATCTAATAAGACTCCTACAACACGGTAAGAAAAATCGAACCGATCTTCTAGACAAATTTTCTGAATCGAAAGAACCCGGCATAGAACGAAGGGTGGAATTTGTTCTAGTCGCGTGCAGTGGTGGAGCGAAAGATCGCCGCACTGCGCGCGCGATTGCATCGGTACGCCACGTTTAAATCTCGCCGAGAAATTAGTCTGGTAGACGTTGTTGATTGATGCCAATTGATAGTCCTGCGTATTGTGCGTCATCGCGGCTGAGTATCGTTCGGATGGTCGGCCTTAATTCCTCGCGTTTCGCACACTGACACCATTCGCTTCTGCCTCCAGCCAGCCAAATAAAAAGGGACGTCTCTCTGATTTTAGACACACTGCAACGAAGGGGAGGAACAGACGCTGCTGACGATACTGCTGGATGCCAGGTTCGACAACCTCTCGCCGGTCACGCGAGTCAACACCATCGAGAACCTCGCAGGATTTCTGGGACTTCACGTGGTACGATAGCGTTACGAGTATATGCACGATCCTCGTAGCTTTAGTCGAGAAGAAGAGGAAGAAGAAAAATTGAAACTCGATTTTCACGCGACCGACGAACCAAAATTTCTGACCAGATTTCTAGAAATTCCAACGCATTTCGTCGAGCGTGCGTCTCTGCTGACGTTTCGAACGATTAAAAAGATCGAGGCAACTTGCGATAAAAAGGCCAAAGAGCACCACTTTTCAGTAATTCGAGCGAACCGACAGGAGGAAACTGAGAATCGATCAAAATGAAGCTGTTTGCTGTGATAGATTTTTTCATTTTTGGATACATAGGATTTAAGCGTTGCCTTTCTATCGCTGCAAACCCGTGGATTATCAAAAATTCCAAACTTCTTTCTTCCTATAAACTGGGCTAATCCTCGTCTTGCGAATCGACGAAAGCGATCTATAGATCTTTCTGATTCATTAACGAACCGGAATTAGACGGAAGTTTTAATCGAGCAAATATGAGAAATCGCAGGGCTATCCTAATGCGCGAAGTAACGCTCGTGGCGAAGAATATTTGATAAAGTTCTGTGCCAGGAGAAGCTTCTTTATGAGAAGGGAAACTTTATGACGTTACACCAGCCAGTGCAACGTTGTGAAATAGAAGATGCATCGCGAGCTCGACATAATACAGAAAATATTCAAGTTTTAAAGCATCCCCGGCGAAAAGGTTCCGTCGAGCATAAATTGGACGCCTTTGAGCAGGCCGCCATTTTTTTCTCACCGCGCGTCTCGGGAATTCTTAATTAATTTAATCACCGCGAAAAACAAAGAAACACATTACTCTTTATATACGTAGTGCTGCGTTCGTTGCGCATGTTTCTGCGCGCGTCAGACTGTTCCCTACTCACTTCCGTCCTGCTATTATCTCTACAATATATTTTTACTGCTGTTGGAGACAACAACGTCCAATTTTTCTCTCCGGTATTTTACATTGCATGGTATCGCCCGAACGAATGAGATTTGCAGCTTTTATGACTGCGCGCTGAGAAACTGTAGTTAGGTGCAATATGAAGAATGCAGATAGTATTTTCCACGAGGCAAAAACGGGTAGAGCGGCAGAGTGTGCGATAGTCCACGCGCTAGAGATTAGATCGTATTTAGCTTTTTCGTATATTTTACAATCTCCGCGGTCGTTCCCATTTTGTAGATGAATCTTGTTATCGTAACAAGTATCATAATATTTGTATAAAATTTTTCTGCGCTAACTGTTCAAATATTTTCCACGGCCACTGTATTTTTCTCCGTACATAATACGGTCCACTCGACTGTGCACACTTTCGTCGTTTAACTCTATCAATCGAAGAAATCGAATAATCGCGATTAACCATATTTGTAGAATCCTTCAATAAGATCATAGCTTTCTGCATATCGAAGTGGAAATATTTTGGAAACATCGCAAGAGATCTCGAAACGAGTCGCTCCGTTTAAATCACGGGAAATTGCATCGTCGGAGAAATTCATTTCATCGGAATAATCAAATCGATTACGTGAATTCAATCTTCAGCCATTGAGGATGATTTAATTGCGTCCGGTGGAATTTTTGCCCTAGCCGGGTCGCGACGAACAAAAATCTATTTTCCGTGCGATTAGAGTGCTCGACGTAATCGAAATCGGGATGCGCGGACATCTCCCTCGTTATTTGCGTTGTCTACTATCGGCAAAAAATTCGGCTCTTTTATTCATTTGTGACGTTTCGTTCATCCTCGATTCGAATTTCAGAGCGCGTTTTCGATGCATCCGCAAAACGCCAAGGAAAGTTTCAACGATGATTCTACCGTGATCCTCAGCGGAGCAGGAAACGTGAAACACCGGAAAGAGAAACACCTCACGGCGGTCCAGTGGCAGGTGAGATTTTTTGATTGAAATTTTTACTTTCCTCGTAGTCTTCTTACTTTTGTCAGTTTGCAACGGTCCGCATTCCAATCTTATTCAAAGACTATTATTTCTTTTTTTTCTGTGCTGTACCATTTCACAATTCTTTAAAGAAGGAATATCAAAGGATATTGACAACGATTAAAGCTAACATTCCACGTTCGAATTTTATTCAAAGGTCGGTTGCGACGGTCATTTATGGAGACACCAGACAGATTTGGTGAAACATCTGCGGGAACAAGCGAAGGATGGTACCTTGGCGGAAGTGATGCAACTTCCGGTCCTGCTATGGCGCGTGAAGACGGAGTCGAGCTTGTTGTTGAGAAGCAGAAGGGAAAGCGGTTCTGGGCATTACGGTAACGCGGACTACGAAAGTTACGATGATTATGACATCGAATACGATAGCGAGGATGACGAAGACGGTGAGGATGGCGAGGACGGTGAGGATGGCGATGACTCGCAAGTATCGCCAACTTTCATGCCGGACACGAATTCTCCTAGAGCAAATCTGCCCGAGCATCCACACAGGCATCACCATGGAGAAGAACCTATCGATTGGAATGTAAGTTGTATTTATACAACTATAGGATAATTAGAGATATTTTAGTTTTATGGAAAATTAACGGAATTTATGCTTGTCTTAGACCGAAGAGGATATCGATGAGGAGGAGATTCCAGTCGTGAATCAACCAAATGTAGTGGAGAGTGCATTGAATAGAACCACTACGGACACCACGTCGACCGTAAGTATCAGATTGAAGCCAATCGAATCGTGTGATAAACTTGAAATTTGTCACCGATTCTTCTCTTAAATTAGAAGAAACGTTAAAAAAGAAGATAGCAAAAGAACATCGCTATATAACTGGCTTTCGTTAAAAATTCTTATGTCTCTGTCCTTCATTCGCCACGCCAATCGCTTAAGGGAATCGTTGCGCTTAAAATATTTTAGTCTAGCTGTGGGTACTGCGTGTTCAATGCCGACTTATGCCATTTTCTATGCCGTTTAGGCGGTATCGATCGATGTATAGGAAGCGCTGTAATGCGAAGTAACTCTGTTGAAATGGATACGAAAGCCTGAGTGTGTATGTGTGTATGTGTGTGTGTGTGTGTGTGTGTGTGTGTGTGTGTGTGTGTGTGAGAGAGAGAGAGAGAAGAGCACATATATATATTATTTTTTCTTTCTTTATAGTTCTTTTTTTTTGTATACATCTTCTTCGCTCCCTTCGTAATGTAACTAACCAAGTTTTTCGTGCCGTACATCGCATCTACTAACGATTTCGCAGACAACAACCACTGAACTTACATCACCACCATCAACAACTCCAACAACCACCACCACGACGACCATTTCAACTACTTCGATAACAACAACAACCACCCAACAACCATTGACCTCGTCAACGGCCAATACAACAACTAGCACAACAACGAGTACAACAATAGCAGATACAACAACAGCAAGCATCATGCCGACCATCATTGTCCCATCGACCGAGACACCGGAGAAATCGGAGAGCACCGAAGAGACAACGAAGAACACCAGATACACGGAGATCGAATCTCTAAACGTCTCATCTGTCACTATACCAGAACTCACCACCATTCCTCCTTCGGTAATCGTTCCTCACTCTAGTACCACAACAATGGGAACCACACCTACCACCGTTGTTGTCGAAAGGACGGAACCGGACGTCACCAATGGTACCGTTAATGTTACCACGGAAGAGGTAATGCTTCAATGCTTCAAGCTTTCGTTTGTACGATAGTTCATGCTACGCGTAGAGTCCGTTCACGTTAGTCTGTCGCTTTAGTACGCCAAACGATAGGTCGTTGTGTATCACATAGCCCACCTAAAGCCATCTTCTGCCTTATAAACGATGCGCGACGAGGATCGTAGCGTGGATATCCTTCGCTCATTGTCGTTTGTCACAAAGCTGCATAGATGCTGGCGGGAAAGTTAAGCGCAGCTTAGAAGTGTAATTTAATACAGCGTCGTATACAGGCGTGTCACTTTAGAGTAAGCTGCGCCGAGTAATAATTCATACGAGTAAAGCAAGCGTGCAAACTCTACGGGAAGGGAGCATTGTCCATGAGAAACTGGCCAAAACCAAGGTTTCTTGTTTTCATTTGCATCTCGGAATTGTGGTCGAAAAGATAATTCGCACGATCTTCTCGCAGCATTCATTAATTACAATAATTAATTTGTCCCCCCCTTTTTTTTTATTATTCACGATGTCTTCATACATCGAGATTCGACGATTTGACTACTTGTTCCTCAATATTAAAGCATCCTTTTTCTGCCTTTAGCCGACGGAACAATCGTCAATGTCTTCGACGAAACAGCCCATTACTCTGTTACCAATACCTACAAACACCACCAACACAACCACAACCACCGCACTGGTCACAAATATCACTACGACACCCACAACAACAACAACACAGATGAGAACCACACCAATCACTACAACTACAACCACCACCACTACCACCACTACTACTACCATGGCTCCAACCACTGCTAGTACAACCACTACCACGACCACTACCACTCCAGCACCGACCAGCGCTGCCACGGAACCACCTAGGGTTACCACGGAAACCATAGAGTACGGAGTTCGCAACTTCCCGCCCAAACAAGATAGGAGACTGAAAAAGATACCGGTTACGGCTGGAAAACCGTTGAACTATGTTATACCCGCTAATACGTTCAGCGATCTGGAGGACGGAGATACCAGAAACCTGAAGCTCAGTTTGTATCTGCAGGGTGCACCGTTGAAACCCAGCCACTGGCTACAATTCAATCAAAGGACGCAGGAGGTTTATGGATTGTAAGCATTAGTTGTCAAGAAATGATTACAAAGTGGTTTATTATATGTGAACTGTGTTCAACAGTGAAATATCCTGTACACAAAGAATTTACTTTTTAATTAATCGTTATTGCGCAGGCCACTGGAGAACGATATTTCTACCTGGACCTACGAATTGGTAGCTGGCGATAGCGAGGGATTAAATGTGACAGATCGACTCGACATTCACGTGCAGCAACACAAGCTCAGTCGGAGTGTGAACCATGAATTCAGTATTTATTTAAGGATCGATAAGCGCACCGAGTTTCCTACAGACGTTGACTGGGAGCTAAAGGTATTCATCTGTTATAATAGAGCCTATACTAGTGCGGTCAATTGTTGTTGGTTTATAGGTAATTCGAGGGATAGCCGAATTGTATGGAGATAGCGATACCAGACATATCACCGTTAGAGCTGTTGATATCGATCGCGACCAAGCAATCTTCACTTGGACCAATGATAGTTTACCTAGAAGCAGCGAGTGCCCTAAAGAATATATCGACGATCTGATGCATGTAATTATGGTTTTAATGTCTCATTATTTTTTCAGATGCGTATTAAACAGAATCTTATTAAATATCTGTGATTTAGGTCCTGATTGATAAAAACGGCGAGCCCAGTCCTTCATTACGGGATGTTCTCCTCCCTGAAATAAGAGTCAAACGAGTGGTCTACCAGGGTATTGGACAGTGTGAGGACATGTCCCGTCCAGAAGCACCAAAAGTGTCTACGCAAGAGCCTAAATCAAACTTCCCACCGGTACCAAGGAACCAGGTGGACCTTGTTAATGCCACTGTTGGCCAGTTGCTTGTATTTAAAGTACCAGAGGTACGTTATGTCATAACAGAAGAAACGCACTGTTTCATTTAAATATAAATCTAATACAAATTATTATTCTAGGATACCTTCTACGATGCAGAAGATGGTTCCGCAAGAAATATGCAAATGTCTCTACTGACCATCGAACGCAAGCCTATTCCCCAACAGGAATGGCTGCAATTTGACAGCAAGAATCAAGAATTTTATGGAGTGCCAATGCGTAGTGACGTTGGACGTAAGGAATATCAATTAGTAGTTACTGACAAAGAAGGTAAGCAAAATTTACCACTTCCACGATTTAGGCACTGAATATTTTTATAAAACTTTTGTCAATTCCTTATAGGCGCAAGCGCCACCGACGGCCTAGTGGTTGTTGTTCATTCTGCACCCTTCATGCACCATACGGTGGAGTTCTCCATGACCTTAGATATCCCGTACAAGTCGTTTGCACACTCCGCTCTTCAAAAGCGTAATTTCATCGAAAAGCTCCGTGATCTGTATGAAGATAAAGATACTAGTGCGATCTCTTTACATAGTATATCGAATGGTAGCACGGTAATCACGTGGCACAACAGAACCTTGCCTACCTCGTATTGTGCCCACGAAGAAGTCAGTAGATTGCGTTCGGTACTCGTAAAGAGCGACAACGATCGTCGATCGGTCACGGACGAGGTTCTGGACGTCATGGGCCCGAAATTCCCTGTGAAACAAATCACTGTGGTCCCCATGGGCATCTGCCTTGGCGAATTAACAGACGTTCATTCGCCTGACAGTCACGTTCCACCAGTGGACGATTCCACTTCAGTCGGGGCATTCCACGATGATTATCTTATCACGTTCGTCCTGCCGGCTATAATAATCGCTATAATGCTCATCCTAGCGGGTATCATTGCCTGCGTGTTGTACAGACGAAGGCGTAGTGGTAAGATGAGCGTCAGCGAACAGGACGACGAGAGACAGAGTTTCCGCAGCAAGGGTATACCCGTCATTTTCCAGGACGAGTTGGATGAAAAGCCAGATCCAGGTATAAATTTTTCATTTATTTAAATACATAGATTTGCTACTATTCTTGCGTTAACTAAGCTAGATATTTTTATGGTTTATTGCAGGTAACAAGTCTCCCGTCATTCTGAAGGAAGAAAAACCACCATTACCACCTCCCGAATATCAGAAGGCTGAAGATGGCGCGGACGTGCCGATGTTGCCAAAGGAGAATTCCGAGGAACCGTACCAACCACCTCCACCATTCGCAACGAACCGCGATACCAATCGTCAGAATCGCCCTAAACCCACCCCGACGTACAGGAAACCACCCCCATACGTACCACCCTAACAAAATACGGTTCACTCGCCCACGCGCAAATATATGTTAGCGATGCTCGGAGACTCCCCAATACACGCGCAAAACCAAACCAACTATCAGAAGAAACCTCAGCTTGCCGGTAAAATGGACAACTGCGGTAACCTGAACATATACAGCAATCTTAAGTAAAAAACGAAAAAAAAAAAAAAAAGAAAAGGAAAACACAAAGCTTTCGTTCGTCCCGGCATTCGAACAATATATATATATGTATATGTATATCGGTATCACGAAACGAGAGAAGACGAAAGATCTGTTCAGGAGAACTCACGCCAAAAGTCACGCCCACTTTTACTTACTTTGTAATATTATCTATGTACATGTATACTCATTCATCGCTATTTATCCGCGGTATATAACGTATTTAAGGGAAGAGAAAGACGAGGGAACGAGGGATGGGAAAGTCGTCCTCGAGTTTCTTTCCTTTTTCTTCTCCTCTTTTTACTTTCATTTTTTAACAAAACAGATGCACTTTTTGTCATCGATCGTCTTGTAATTTCACGGGATACATTTTTCTAGGGAGTGTATGGGATTACAAATCACGCGTTGCCTTTCGTAACGAATTCAAACTGTAGAAAGAGAGAAAGAAAGAGGGAGAATGATTCTACTACTCCGACCGGGTAAACGGATATTTTAGGTTTTAGGTTTACGAATCTTGTAGAACCAGCCAGTCGTTTAGGGCGAGATGTATTTTACTCGATAATATGGGGTAGCAAAGAGAGTCGGTGTTTGTATATGCAGCAACGATACTCGTTAAATATTTCAGTAATATCAGTGCCATTTTTTAAGCAATAAGGGTATCCTGCTGTGAACGAAGAAAACACTTACTATAAATGGTTCTACGACTTAACGCAATTTACTGTTAAAAAATGAAAAAGAAAAGAAGCAAACGGTCTCCAAGTATCAAAGACTATCGACTTAACGAATCTTACAACGTACCTACGCGTAACGCTGCCAGATGAGAAAAAAAAGAGATACATGATAATTCTTCGTCGGACGAGACAGTTTTATCGCCAGTTATTCAAGCCTCTTTTTTTATACTGTCCATAAGTTTTTGCAAGAGGAAGGAATATCGAAACAGGAACGAAGAAGATTTCGTATATTCTGCGATTTTATTGAACTGACCCATCCGACGATCGGTTATGCCAGACTTAAACGATTAACTTAGTGAGAAGTGAGGATTTTTTTAAAGAAAAAAAAAATGGAACATAACTTAACCGTGTGTATCTGTTTGCGCGATATGCCATTGCAGAGTGACAGCAAAATGCTTCCATTGGCGCTGTAGGCCACGCAGAATAAAAGAAAAAAAAACTAATGATAATATATATAAATATATATATATATATATAAAAACTATGTATATTACCTATTTGTCGTTCGATAGACAGTCTGCTGCATTACTTATTGTTAGATTGATGTCGTTCGGAAAACACTGCCAAGACCTACTGTCTAGGGTTTACATTGTCTTGCACTTTTTATTACTTTATTTCTTTTTTTTCTTTACACTGTACAGAAGGAAGCTTCCCATTCGTTTCACGCACAATCAGACAAAGAATTCGCTCTTTTTTTTAACAGCTCTGTGATTATTATCTAAGGTCTTTTGTTTCTATTTTTTTTTTTTTTTTTTTTTTATCGTTTGAAAGAAAAAGGAAGCTCTAGTTTTAACGATTCTAAACCCGTCGATGGCTTAACTTAATTTAGAATTTACATAGTTACCAAGCCAAAAAAAAGTACTAACTATTTAAAGCAGAGAAGAAAAAATGGAATTAAAAATAAGAAGGAACAAAAGGACACGGAGGAGAATAAAGTAATAAGACCTACTTTTTAACATATACAAACGTGCGTAAACACCCGTACACCTTATGAACAGGGCGCGCGCACACGTCTTTTATATGAATGATTTTGTACAATCTAACCAGCTTGCTCTGTTACAAACAAATTTTCGACTGATTTTCGTGAACGAATAAATGAAAGGAAAAAGGAACGAGAATGAACCACAATTTTTTTGGGATACGGGTATGTACGCGCTGCCGTTTCTTCAATACCTCGATAGTTTCCTGATATTTTTTCAAAGAGGAAGGAAATAATGCGAGAAATCGAAAGAAAAGAACGAAGGACAAGGGAAGGAGGAAACAGAAAGAGAAATAACAAAACAAAAGTAAGAAAAAAAAAAGCGATATCTTTTGCGTACCTCGAATTTGGAGGCTCTGTTCATCCACTTCTTCGCAACAGAAACCGGTAGTTGACGAATCTACAAATTTGGGGTCACTCCTATTAAAACTTAGTGTGAATGATGATGATGATAATAATAATGATGATGATATTTGTGTATGTAGAATGATAAAAAAAAAAAAAACGGATGTTTGGTATGCAAGCTAAATTACGATATAATATATATTAATTCACGTCTTTATAATGTAGAAGATTTAAGTATATTAACACGCGGCTATCTCTTTTCAATCCTTCTTCATCGCGCCTTGTTTATCGCAGAATAAAAATCGGCCAGACCGTTCTATTCCACAATGCAAAACGATTGCGTTCCAATGAAACGAACAACATGTACGATTCGTCGCGATAATCGCACGAATTAGAAAACCTCGGGAGTATTTTCTATTTTTGTATCACGTTTTAGCGTATCCACTGTTCAAGGAAATTGATGCGTCACGGATCGTCTCGTCGCGTCCACGCTCGAGCTGCCTTAAGAAAAAAAATAAAAAAAAAAAAAAGGAGAAAAGAGACACAGAAAGCTTTTTTTACGAGAGAAAAAAAATATATATATAATAAGAATAAAAGAAGCTCGGATCGTGGATGAGGCCATATCGATCGTGCGTGGCCGATCGCAGTATATGCACACGCTACTCAAAGACTACTTTCGAATCTCCGGTCTGTGACCTGCGATAGACAAGAGCAGAACTCATATCATGCTTCTAATCATATCATCGCTATACGCGTAACTCTCATGCGCTGCAATTGTGTTATTGTGACGGAAACGACGATTATGTATAATAAACGTGTACGATATTTATAAGATACGGTGTCAGAAGTGGAAGAATTGTAAAGAAGAGGTCGGAATTGGCGAACATGCAGCCGATCGTCGTGTTTAAGAACAAGCTTTTGGATGGAGCTTACTTTCTTTTTTTTTTTTTTTTTTTTTTGGCCAGCGAAACGAAGAGAAGAAGAGAGAGAGAGTGTGTGTGTGGTACGAAAGTATTTTGTATAGAAGAGAACAAAAGCTAGGGAAACAAGAATGAAACGACGAAAGAATTACGGAAGAAATACGAAGGAAAAATCGTAGAATTCGGTGGAGTCCACAGGGACAACCGAGAAAGTTCCGCTTCGAGGGGAAAGACGAAGGAGGAGAAACGATTATCACGTCGCGTATAAGGAATTTCTTGTACACATAATGATATATACATAAAAGTAATACTCGTCGACTGGGAATTCGCAAATTATTTTTGTCCGCTATGGCGCGCCTCGACGGAACCCCGGATGGAAGGAATCGGGCCAGGTAATAAATTATCGTCCTTCCTTCGATCTGCACGATCGAAAAGGCATCGTATCTCGTTAACGATCATCCTATCGGGTGGTGTGGTCGACGATTAATGAAAGAAGCGTGGAATGATACAGACACACAGACACACAGATACACGCGTATACAGATATCTCTGACAAGTACTGCATATTAAACACGTGTAAAGTTAAGAGTTAATAAAGCCATTTTAGGATACCAGGCTTCTCGTTCGTTCCTATTACGTGTACATTAAAGAAGTCAAATAGATTATTAAAGATATCGTAATGGAGTGGGTACACCTTGCCAGCAGCAAGGTGAGTCGCTCAAGGATCTGCCTTGAACTTCCACTTCCGCAAAGTAAATCACGCTGTTATTTCCTATTTTAACCTTTGTCGATCTCTTCGTTATTTATCTCGATCTATTTATCCTCCATTTATCTAGACTGTGATTGTGTTTCCCTTTCATATTCGAATCGTTCAAGGACCTCCAGTGATGCGCAAAAATTTCCAGCCAGGTAGATCGTTCGCTTCATATCCTAAAAACGATATTTTAAAGAACTCTAACGATGTAACTTTTTGTTACGGCTTCAGTGACGCGAGTCCCTATTTAGGTTCCATTTCCTTAATTATGTACGCGGAAACGTGAAATTGCACAAAGGTGCGCAGTCTGCATATCGGTTTTGAAATACGAAGTAAGAAATTTGTTTGGCCAGAAACATTGCACGCCACTTTATCCTCAACTCTTGCTGACTTCCTATTTTATTATTCTTTTAGCTCGTTCATCGTACGTTTCTGTTTGCATTCCATTTAACTTGCGCGGAAGACACGCGTGCAAATATTTTTTAACTTCGTATTGAACGTAAAACAAAGTGTATTCGTATGTTCTCATAGACGGAACTTTTCGTGAGACCGTCCTCGATTTCACCTACGTGTTGTCACCTGTTCTTTTCGCTTCGATTCTCGTGGTTCGCGTTACGTCTGTCTTCGGCTAAATTATACTTACAAGCAAATGACATAAAGGAGACAGGTGTTAATACCTTTGTACGATCGTAACGTGCATGTGCAATAATCGCAGCTGAAACAAGGTGCACACGCGTGCGATTCGTGAGCAAAAGTTTGCGCCTGCCAGTTGAATACTTTATTTACGTAAACAATTGACGATGACTTAACGAGGATTAATTAGATCGAAGCTGACAAAGAACTGCTACGGCACGGCGTATCGACTGTCGACCTCGCTTTTGACATTGGCTGCGCGCCCGTATTTATAAATTTTTTTTTAGCAATTTAAGTCGCCACGACGATGACGGATGTCGTGTTACCTTCTCATGGTCGAACATCGTCTCTGCCTTCTACACATCTATGAAGATATATCGTTATCATATCAATAATCGTAGACTTGAACGAGCGATTCATTGAAAAAATGGCGAAAAGTACGTCATTTTTACGTCATCGTAGAATTGTGCAATCGAAGAGGGAATCGCTGAAATTTTGTTGCATCGATTTGATTGAAAACATTGCACAGGTAAAATACGGAACTGATATTATTTGGGAATTCCTAATAATATGAGATAATGGTAGTAAAAAGTGAATCATTTGACGCAACACGTTACATTAAGTAATATTTTTGGTATTTAGGACATTATTCGTTGCTGTTTCATTAATTGAGAAACGCTGTACTTCGCGATGTAACATAGATAAGAGCACATAAAGGGAAATTTTGACACGAAATGATTCAGACGATAATTGCCATAATGCGTTTTTGGTTGAAAATTCTAGCAATTATTGATAAGGTCCGACGATTACGTAAGTATCGATGTGTGTATTAAGCTAAGTCTGATGATAAGCATAGCAATTGATCGAAATTCTACGGATTCGAATATTATTCGAACGGCCATTGGAAATTCTCTGCATTCGTCGAGATGCTTCAACGATCCATCTACCGTCTTTCCAAATTCTGTAAATAAATTACTCAATTATCACTTTATTCTTGAAACAATTTTAACATCCGATAATAGTAAACGTTCACTAACAGAAATAACACCAAATGTATTATGAAAACAAAAGAAGCGGTGTTGCAGATGGCGACTACCGATTAGCATTTTTAACGCGTCTGCTCGATGCCTTTGCACGAGTCGATGATTAAGTAATACCTGCAACGATACTTCCGAGGGATCGAGTCAAATCGACGTTGATCACGATTAACATAAATTATTTTCGTAACGATCGAATTCAAGGCGTTCCTTGAATCGTCGAAAGATCGTTGAAGTTTCTATACGATAGAAACGTTCCTTAAGGTAAAACTCGACACAGCAATTTAATTGCCGCGAAGGACAAGCAAAATGACAATTACGTAACAGTTGCAAAGAATTTGAATAAAATATCGCTTCCTTCTACACGACAAAATTAAAATGCAAAGGAGTTTCATGAACCAAACGGCTGCTTAGAAATTCTCTTAAAGAATGAACGATCGTGTATGTTCTGGTAGAAAATCGGAATTCTCTTTGTGGCCTGTTTGACCATGTTTGGAAAATTTATGATGAATTCTAATGAATTTATGAGATGGTCTTTTATAATTTGAATAAATAACCTTCGTCCACCACAATAAGAAGTTATCATGGCTCACGGTAATTTCTCTTTTTCCTTCAAGAAAAATACTAGGTCGACCATGCCAACGCTATTAACAGCTATTTTGTAAATCTTGTTCCCTGTTCGGTTAAAATCAATCCTTTAATTTCAGTCAGCATTCTTGATTTGACGACCAGACAGACTTTGCACTCAGGCGTACCGAAATAAATTGCGCTACAGCTCGTTTGCCGATCGTTATACACGATTAATTAAGAAGAATATCTGCCCATATGTCTCTGATTTATGCAACGATCGGTTCTGTACGCGCGAGCTAATCTATGTGATCGAATCGCCTTTCTTTGCTTCCTATGTATCTTCGGAGGCAATCTTAATCACGACCAGCATACTAATTAGTATTGTAGGTTGACATCTGTGCAAATCCATATTTTTTTAAATGAAACAGATAAAACTTAGGTAAAGAATTTTCTACCCATTAAATATTATTTATAATAAGGATACATCGGATATTTTCTATGTTTTTCCATTGTTCTGTGCATTATCGTATTTTTAAATTTCTCACAATTTTTATACCTTCGTATAATGTAAGAAGGACGATTCTGAAGTCTAACTTTATTTGAGAGATTTGAAGGTGAAAAACGGTACAGGCAGATTTGTGTTCTAAGTCATTAAATGGCCATAAACCACAGGCGAAACAAAGGAACGGTCCAGTAGAAAATCACGCGCGGAAAACCGCAAAAGATGGCGGGAAAAAGCGTGTTCGCGCCAAGTCACCGCCGCAGACGCGGAGCAACGGACGTCCATTGACGTTTTGCGATGGAATTTTCTGGAATTCATTAATTTTTATTGAGACCATCGTAGTGCGACCGGCTCGTTTTATTGGTATAACGAAGACGAAACGACCACGACGAGCGTCGGCCACGTTCCGTGACATAACATTGACGTGACAGTGTTATGAGAGCTCGATGAAATTAAAGTGGCAATTTCTTGAACCCAATTCCTTGATATGTTCTAGCTCATTTGTACGCGAAAGGAGATTGCACACGATCGGACACAAAAGGAAGTTTTCGTAACGATGCAGGTTTATCTGTGTTACGTCCTTTTACAAACTTTTATTTCTTCAGACGTAGACTCATAGTTATCTCTTAATAGTGTGACGAGCATCTTACAGATTAATCACGTTTCTTTGTACAAATATTTGTTAACACATATATTGTTGTTATAATATTTCATAAGTGTCTGCAAACTTTATCTCAAATTCATGCCACGTCATAAAGTAGACGAGTTGAATAATTTTTATATCAGATCTATGTTTCTTATGGTTATGAGAAATGATAGAGCAAGGACTACAATTTGAGTAGGAAAGAGAGAAACTAGCCAAATAAATAAAGTAGAGAAGGACAGCTCGAATATCCAGGTCCTCGACCTCGTAAGGGCCCGGGTGAGTCATCGGTCATGACGAATGCAATTTCGTTGCAAGATTATGATTCACTTGAGACAATAAACGATTTCGTGTCGTCTGACTTAGAAATAATAACTGTCGAAACAATAGATACAAATAATATTTGGCGCTTATGCATCGGTGTCATGACTCACGAGAAAAGAAATTGATGACCTGACAAAGAAGTCATTCGTATGCTTATGAGACAAGAAAGGAATATTTGCAGTTAAAGGAAAGATTACGCGATAAACAAGGAACTGAATGACAGAGTTCAAGAGAGCAAGTTCGAGGATTAATCTAATCTCTTTATTCGTTGATCTATCACGATGATGGAATGCCATTATTGTAAGAGAACAGTGACATTCTACGAGAGTTTGAAAAGAGGATAATAAATATAGGAAAACAACGAAGATAAAGAAAATGTAATAAAAAGCGTAATAAAGCGAGGAAACGCTGAGCCTCGACGAAAAGAACGTATTTGATTTCTTCTCATCGTAGCTGATAGAACAATTGTCGCGCGTTATATTAGCTTATCATTTCATCGAGATTAATGTTCCCGTTTGAGATAGATTATAAAATGAATCATTAGGGCATTAAGTCGCTAGTTACTGCCTCCTCGCAGTGCGAACTCGTATTGGCGAACAAACGCGGCCAATTCGATCGTCCGCCTCTTTGTCAACGTTTAAACGAAATTTCAAATCATAACCGTATCCATAACTTTATCGAGTTAATCTCTTAGATCCAATCCTATAAATTTATAACATTATAAATCAAATTGTTGGTCTAAAAATTATAAAACTGCGAATATTGTCAGTGTTGTCGAAGCACGTGCTTAAGGTAGCGTGCGGTGGGGGATCGGCGATGCACGTGTAAACATTTACTAGCGCATGCGCAGACGCTTGCTTTTCCATAGTAAGGGTCACGTGATCGACTCGCGTATAAAATCCAGTGGTGAACCGGCCGGCGTCGCATTCGTGGATAATCCGAGGTGACACGAGTGATTTTTTCGTTTCGATTTTTCCTAGAAACAAAAAGTTTTCTTAAGTCTTCTACAAAATACGATTTCGTACAATCCAATGCTCGTGTAGCCGAATAATTCGTACGTGCACGTATAAGAAGTATATGCAGAACGAAAGTCGGAAAGAAATTTGAAGTTAGTCGACGATCGGTGGATTTGACAATCGTTTCTCGAATTTGTTCCGAGTTCAAATCAATCGGTGGTGATTCTGATCGGCATCTCGCCGGATTGTACGATTCGTGGATACGGTAAATCGAAATAAAAACGCGATATAGTGACGTGTTTGAATCTATCAAGAATCACAAGAAGGCAAGACGACCGGCAACAAACTCTACTCGGATCTTAATTTCGCGGACCTGAATTTTCGATAACACGATCGTCACCGAGATGGCCGACAAAAGCGAATGGGACTACTCTGTTCAAAATGGTGAGTTTTTTTCTTGGTTATCTATGAACGTTGCAGCAACCATGACAGGAATAAGCTGTTGTGACGGTACATTGCTTTCCACGTTTAAATTTACATTAGAATGCTCGTGCATTATTCACATCGACCGGTAAAATATTCAGCTTTTAGCTTATTTCTTCGGTACAGTGTCAAAATAAGGAAAATAATGAGTGGGCTGACGGTATTAATGCATTTATGGGAGATCGAAAGCTGCAAAAGAAGTATACATAATTGATGAAAATGCATCGAGTATACAAATTACTCGTTAAAATATTTAGGGCGAAATAAAAATGTTTATGTAGGTTTGGCCGTAAGAATATGAATAGCTGTAATCGAGTGATAAATAAAATCCTCATTAACCTTAAAAATTATGTTTCATTTATTCAATTGCATTTCATTTATCTCATGTGCTTTAATTTGTTTAGTTGAAAGCTCGATTACGGCGTTCCTTTCTTTTTCTACGGTTTGTAACATCCGTTAGGAATTCCATAAATCTTGCAACAGAGAGTGAGAGTTGATGCGTGTTTATCGATTCGCTTGATCGATTCAATCCTCGAGATCTACCCCGTATTCTTTTATATTTTATATTTTTCCAATAAACGTAGCATATTAAAAATTAAACGCTTCTATCGATTACAATTGCTACGTATCGTTAACTATTATTATTCTATAATCTATAATCGCTTTTCTGACTGATGACTAAAAATATTTTGTTTTCTGTATCAACCTTGCATTCCTCGCGAAGGAACGGTGTAACATAATCTCTGACTTTTTTATGTTCGAAGAAGAAAAACGCGCCTATTACTTTGGTAAAAATAGTTTCTCAAAGACTTGGAGGGAAGAAAAATGCACGTAGAGGAGACACCGTCATACATGCTTTACAAGAATGTTTCTCTTTGTGTTTAATATTTTTAACGTTTCTTGAACTATTACAAAAATCAGTCACGCTTGTGTTTCTACGAAGAACGATGAATAATTTTATCGTTTTTCTTGTTTAATCTCGCGATTGTTCTATTACTGCTAAGGACTACGATCTCCGCAGTATTTCACAACACAGTATTATTCCATTGTGGTGATTTTGTCATTTTGTTAAATTACCTTGCTAATTAATCTTTTTTCGCTTTGTTGCTTATCTAATAAAAAAAAAAAGATTGCGTTACAATATAAATACAACCCGTATCAATCACGCCAATTAAAAATATTATACGCGTCTACGAAAAATTGTGTATATTCGTGAATCACAGCGATTAGATAGAATCATATCAGTGTTTTAATTCCATAGAAAATAATAAAGGCATTAAATAAAAATTAGTACGCAGATATCTTCAGACGCTATTCATTTTCGACTGTGATTTCGTTCAAAGTGTACTCGATCTATCCGATACTATATAGATCGATCGTATCTTTCGTAACACGTACGGTAAACGCAATTTATGTTTTTCAAAGATCCCAGCAAAAACATATCGTGGCATGCGAAGATTCGCATAACAACGAACAATCATGATTTCGATTTTGACTCATTTTTTAATCAATTTGTCTTATATCGTGGCTTTCTCCGTAATTTATAACCTATATAATACTTCCTCCGGTTACAACTACGAGGCAGACAGGTTAGCAATTCTACATTGTAAATATATGCTACATCGATGCAGCTGACATCTTCCTCGCCTTAAAAAAAACATGGATTGTTTTTTTTAACATCGTCGATGATGCTGTTTACGCGGACTGGAAACGGGAAGTTGAAATAAGAGAGGAGAAAGTTACCGTTCGGTCGGTGATAACAAGTCAATTTCCATTTTGGGGCACGTTCGATTTTCACGGTGTCACGATGGCACCAGGCTCACTGACCTAAGGCCATTGTCTTCGAATGCAGGGCGTCCCAGTCGTGCCAAGGGACGGCGTTGCATTCGCCATGCTAGCACGGGACACCAACCGGCTCAGTAGGTAAACGAAAATCAATAATTTTCCTCGTTGTACTTCAGGCCGATGCACCTGTTCTCCGTCGGCGGGCGTAGGCAACTTTCTGTATCGTTCTGACCAGCCTAGAGTGTACTCGAAAGCATCGTGCACACCAATACTTCGCTACCGGCCACAGATATATAACCATAAGCCGTGTTAAAACGTGTCGTATAGTATGCTAGTCGTAGACACGTAAACATAATGCGAGAATAGAGAGCACGTTGTTCGCTGGTAACGAGGCACGAACACGCACAAGTTGTACGCGAGATTCTTGCATTTGTGTAGTCAAATACAGCGGTATGTGCATACTTGGCCACGGGTCGGGATTTTATCCGGTCAGTTATCGAGGGAGATACGACTGTAGGAGATTTTGAATCGATCTACGCTTATATGAACTTCTCAGAGGATAAATAGTTCGTATAATTGGCGTGGATGTAATAGGAGTACGGTAATTCCGTCACTCTCCGTTCTAGTAATAAGTGTTCGCGTTTAGATAAGTAGATTCAGTTTAATCAGAGGTTAACTAAAATTAAGTATAAATGGAGTTCGTATGAATGCTTCTGGTGTACGTACTGTCTGCTTCGTTGAATCCAAAATATCGTAGAACGAAGGATGAAAGAGACAGAATCGAAGGAAATCGGGTTTTTATTGAGGACAAAATTGCATAAACATTGCAACATCGCTAAAGAACGTAAGTAAAGTAAGTTATTTCAGTTGCTCTATCAAGATGTACGATACGAAATGTATTAGAATAACAGATACGTTAAATCCGCTATACAAATTGCTGGCCCTAAAAAAGTTTTATAATCTGAAAAAAAAAAATTGATCTCGTCACGGTATCACGCAATACTTTAATTTCGCCAAACTCCATAAAATCGTGGATGTACATAGAAGGGGAAGTAGCGAGGAAATTAATCGGACTTAATAATTGACGAAAATAAAATAAAGAAAAAACTGGAGCAAATTTTTACGATTGCTTTTCGCGTTCGATTAAAGAACGTTACGAATGAAATGTTGCATTAAGGCAACGATGGTGCTTGATGGGTTCGAATTCGACGTGATCATTTCATTAATATCATTAGTTGATAAATTAGTTGATAGAGGGTTTAGAGTCTCGGTTGGCGAAGTCAATTCTAAGAATTGGTGGGGATAGCGATGGCTAGTTAACGAAGCAAACTCTCGGCCACTTAACGTGGCACTATTGTACCATATTTAATTTGAGAGGGTCATGAGCACGAAGCACTCGAAGACAATTGTTATTACCGATGTAATTGTATCGCGAAAGATCGCATGGCACGCGTCAACCTTTATCGAGCCGATCGTACGCCAGAATATGAAACATATACACGGTCGAGTACGTATATCGCTGTGTTATGTGGAATGAATAATTAAATATGAATGTCGGACGCAACGAGGCGAGGAAGTGGTGTAACACAGCGCGACGTGATCTAAATTGGGTGAATAAACATCGTAAATAGATCGTCGAAAAAACATGCCTGGCCTGACAAATATTTACCGTGAAAAATTTCCCGCCACGGAGAAGCCACTGGCGAGATTTACGTTCTAATTTTGCATTTTGCGCGAGTCGCGATACGTTAATGTCCATTAACACGTTTCACTTGGAAACATTTGCCAAGCAACATAGTCGAGGAAAACAAACCCTACTTCCAAGAAGAGTCGCTTTTTCCATAATTGCATACCGTGGCTCGTAAATATATTCGAATATTTATACAGATATTCTATGGATATATCACGTGTATGGAACAAAACATTTACTAATTTTCTCATTAGCTATAATGAGACTCAATTACCATTATTATACCGATAGAGCTTGGAACAAATCAAAATATACATAGGATTCATATAATATGTACGATACTATTCGCAGAGATCACACGAGTATTTAAACAGTTATCTATTATATCGATAAACTTCGATATATTTTAATAAATATTTTCCTTTCGTTCTAACAAACAAAAAGACCATTAACGTTTCAAATCACGGATACAATAACGATTCGATTGATATGTACCACAAATTGAAGATGGTATTTAAACACGTTCGTAAGTCATTGTAAAGCCATAATCCTTCGTTTCCAGTCGCTTCGTCCTAATGGTTTCTCATCAAGGAAGAGTTATAACGATGATTAGATCGATACGGAATAAACGAAGCGGAAACTGTTTGGCCACTTAACGCGTGTTTATATATCAATATCGAATGAATCGGAACGATATCGACGTGTTTGCATACTTGGAATAGCTGGAAGTACAGTCGAGAGGGGACGAGAAGCGAAACGTATAGTTAGACGAAAGCGCGTGTTAGGGGTCGCAGACCCAGTTTCGTTTCGCCTTACCCGGTTACCGTGCATGCCGCTCCGAAATGCCCTTAATCTGGGGCCAATTTGTCAGCGCTATCTTTGAACCGGCGCGAGTGCAATCGCAAAGTCTGGCGGATACCGTGATTTGCATAAATTCCTGGCCGGCGTGCAGATCGCCGATTAAGTCGTTTGGCTTTCCGACCGTGTACCGGCGATTCGCCCAAGAAATGGCAATCGGTTCGAATATTTACTACCTTGTCGCGGGATATTCGATCACGGCCGGAAGTCACACTATCGCGACCATTGTTTAAGACCGCGGCGTTATTGTCCTTCGCGGCAATTAATGAACGATGCCGATTACCTTCCGCGATTATATCGATCTCATGATTTATCATCGGTGTCGATGTAATTAGTATTCTTTCGTCTTATAGTTTCCACTTTTTATCAACTTCTTAGTATGCCGTAGTTACATAAGTACACGGATCCCGTTTACTTTGATCGAAATAGAGGAAATTAAGAAACAGCAGCTTGATAGAGTTGTGTTCGCGAAGGATTCGGATATCTTGTTTGGGTTCGAGCCCGTTTCGAAGCACAGTAGAATTTAGTCGATTCATTTAGTGGATGCAATTTTAGGTAATGTCTTATAAAACGAAGTCTTGCTGTTATTGAACCCACTTACCTAAATGTCAACTCCTGTTACTTGTGCGAATAAAAAATCATAGGAATTTGGAAGGATCAAGCGGAGTGCTGTTTTATGATACAACTACTTAAATCGATCAGTTGAAAGTCCAAGAATAACATTTGCAGATATTTTTCAAAAGCTCTAGCTTTCGCGCGCCATCGATTATTGCCATTGGTTTTATAGTACTGTTTCAATTTAAACGCGTTCACGTTGATTCAGATAAACGTTCATTTATATGTAATTATACGAATAATCTTTTTTCTACGTTTTAAATGCGTAAAATAACATCGCATTGAACGTGTATCGTTTCTCAATTCACCGTTTCATTTGTCTGCCACAAAGATTATACAAACGGAGTTCTATCGCGATAAGTATTATACGTACAACCAGAGGATGAAGAAAAGAAGGATCGCCGGTACGTAACGTAATCAGGTACTAGACTAGACTCAAGTACGTAATACGTTCGAGTATCGCGTTTAAGTTAAGAAACGAGATCAAAGATAGGTGTTGGAAACGGTGCAGCTCGCGGAAACGAAGGAGAAGTTTTCTACCGCGCGCTTTTAATCGCAGACACGTGTTGCGTTGTACGCCAGGTGAGAAAGAAATTTTCGATACGATCATTTTTTATCGTTCGTGACGAGCCTGAAGCGTTCGTTGAAATCCATACGAGTACTGTTTTTTCTTTTTCTTATTTTTTTATTCTTCTTTCTCTTCTTTCCTCGTTCCTCGTCACAGTTAACGTGAAATTCGGGTCAAACAGGAATTTCGTTCGACACAGAAGGATCGAGGTCGGCGTTCCCGCGTCGACGCAACTGCTTGCCCCTTTTTCATTTACACCGTGTCATAGTCCGCTGCAGGGCAGCCATTAATGATTCTCGTTAACCCGGCGCGATCGGCGCTTGCAAACTTCAGAAACACACTTATGAGAAACTACCTTGCAGTACCGCCAACTTTTCGCAATTTATTGCCTCGTTCCGCAACCTGCACATTCCAAACCGATCGTTTCGGGAAAATAGTATGGACAATGTAGGTAATTATCGTGGACCGACGCAAATCACGCGACAAGATTATCGTGTAATTTTCAAAGGGTCTCGTTAAAATGGAGGTTTTAGCGACGTGGAATTTTTTTTCTATCACCTGCGACTCCTTTCGACAAGTTTAGCCCAAATTAAATAGGAAGGTGAAAAGAGATTGAACGAAACGAATCGTTGTGAAAGTTTGATGATCGCGTTATAGACACGTGTAGTATATCGATTTTTCAGTTTTCTCCTCTGTGCTCATCGATACGTAATAGGTTTCATTGAGACAAGATATATAATTTTATAGAATAAATTTTTACAGAATAATATGTATGTATTTATGATCTCATCTATACTCAGCAACTATATTCAACCATGAATCATGATTATACACAGAGAAGTAAGCGAACCTTGGTTTTAAATAGTTCTTAAATCTTCTAAATATGATCACCGACATGGTAATTAACACGATGGAGGAATGAGAATTACGCGTTTAAAACAGCTGCTTGATTAGTTGGGGTCTGTTTACAGTCGTCGCACGAAGTCGACGCGCCGTTAAATATGGCACACAATGGAGCAGACAGGAAGATGCGATGCGTCATTTTTCTCATCCGGTTTACGTAAAAGGCGTGGCATTGTTGTGCACGCTTATTCGTTAAGAAGTTACACGCATAGTTTAACACGTAATCAAAGGAAGGTTAATCCTCGCGACTGCAAGAATAATCTCAATGGCAACGTTCACCGACTTTCAACTTTCTAGTTTCCGCTGTGTACGCTATACTACGGCAATAACAAGGCTAAACTCTAAAAGTGTCAATATCAGTTAATAAAAAGTAATCGAATGAATGTTAGAAGCATTTTCCGTATATAAACAGAAGCACGCTGTATTATTTACTAATTCTAAGTAGTTTGAGCGTCACAGATTTGTCAACATAATTCAACTCGATATCTGACTCAACCTCCGCCGCAGAGATTTCTTCGACCCTCCTCCAACGTTCTTCGACTTCTTCGATTCTTTGCACGACAATGTTGCTGTTTCGTGTCGCGATTTACGAGGTGGTCTCGGTGAAAAGGGACTAAAAATAAAGAAGGTCAGAGTGCAAGGTCCGTGGTGAAATTCACCGAGAAACCATAGTCAGTGATCGGGATGCGGCGTTTACGCTCGCCTTGTGTCTTCGACAAGGTTGAACGAACCTTCGAGCAGATCTCGACGACCTCGAGGAGATGTTTTTCTGCTTGAAGCGCGGCGGCCTTTGTGATCGCGATCAATGAGATTCTCAACGAGCTTGGAAGAAACTGTGAGTCGAATTGTGCATTCAGATGGCTGGAAGACGCGACCAACGCTCACACCTTGATGAATTATTATTTTGGAAACTTGAAACTCCATAATGAATGTTTTTTTTTTTCAAATTAAAGTGGTTACTTTTATCGGGGGTTTCATTTCCTTGTCATTTTAATATCGTTTTAGTGAGATTGTAGTATCGTTGGAAAATTGGTATCTTGAGGATTGTTCGACTATTGAAAACAGTTTACAGCACGTTTATACGGTAACGTAGCAAGTGGACGGAGTTATCAAACCAGAATTCGTAACCGGTTATATCACTTTCCACCCACGTAAACTGGTTCACGTGTATCAGTATCTCTCTTACAACTGTTATCGAACAGTTTTCCATCGCGCCGTTCTCACAAGTTCACGCTGCGATTTAAGATCGATCACATACACGCAATAAAATTTCTTCAAGAGTTTTCCACACCGAACGACTCGATTCGCTTGTTCAATTTTTACGTAGCGAATGCTACTTTCAGTTTCTTCTTTCGTGTAATGCACAATGCTACTTACGTATCGATTAATTAGATCGAAGGTATATTAATCTGGTAACATTTGATAGTACTTTCGCATGATTAGAAAAATTCGATATTACAGAAATAAAATAGAAAATGTAAAAGACAGAAAGTAAGACGACACTTTGATGAAGAACAAGTGTATGTGTCAACACTTTTTATAGTCATTGTACGTTGAAAACTCGCGAAACATTTTTCGGAGAATACGTTCTGCAAATGCACGGGAAATTGGAAGAAACCGGCGGTCACGGTCCATGGGGTTATAAGAGCCACTTTGCAAATTAATGGCGGGCGACAATATCGCGCGTTCCAAGCATAATCGTGGTTACGTCGCGCGCCCATTATATCATCATCACGTGCTGCTCCGCAGCTGTGAACCACGCTGAAATCTAACGTGCGATAGAGGAATGTGTGCACGGAACAGCTGTGTTTTTTCTCGCTCCAAAGCAAACGAACACACGATCGTGCTCACACTTTTCGAGAATAATTAACTGCTCGCCTACTTAACGTTATATTGCAACGAGAAATAAAGAACTCGTGGCTCGATATCGTGAACTTCGTTCGGTGACGTTAATTCCTTAATTAGAAGTTGCCATGACTATTTAATGAAAAATATACAAATAGATGGAAATACATGATCAGTCCAACTGATTCCGTAATATTTTGAATTGATTATAATATGTGATGCTTATACAGTTTCGGCAGGTGAGACTCGCTAGCGTAAGAGTCGCGCGAATCGCGTTAGGCGTTTTGAATACGGCACTAACATCGTTTCAATATTGAACCTGTGGTTGAGGCCGTGCTAATAAAATTCTATAAGTAGGAAGAAAAGTGCGTCGCGTTGGATTATGACAATCCAAGATCGATGTATTAATATCCAATAATGATGTTACTTTCTTTCGAACGTAAACTCCATAGTTTGGGTGCTCTGTTCACTTACGTCGTACATGAACTTCTTTTTTAATCGTGTTTGTTACAAAATCTGCCGATAAAAGTATCGTGGTGTAATATCACATGATCTTGACACGAAACGAGCCTCCTTGACCTATCCATCACCGAACATCATCTTCGTTTAATCATTGGCTCGTACTTGTCGCTCGACTACGTGCTAATTGTAGCCAAATGTCGACGATCTGCCGTCGTTAGCATTGATAATGATATATCGTGGTTCGGCAAACGCTCATATGAAATTTCTTTCTCTATACTTGTCGACAGTCCATTCTATCTTTCTATCTTTTTCTATCTAATTCTATCTTTTGTTATCTACCGCTGTTATTCTTATTGTTTATATCTCGAAAGTATCGACAACTCTAAATATAGCTATAGTTGCCTGTGTATCAATAACCGAATCACAGAGCGAGCGCAAGGCAGATTCAGCGCGTTTTGAAAGGCCCCGAGGGTCTACGAAAATTATCTGCGATCGTCGATAAGGCAAGAGATTCTTTTAGAGGCTATTCTGTCAATAGAAAATGAAGTAGCAAATTCAATCGATTTTGATGATGTTATGAAAGGTTTGGCGTCGAAAAAAGCGAGAAGAATTATTTAATATTGTTATTGGATTGTATTATTATTTAATATTCATCTTATAAAAAATATATAATGTGTAACAGCATTTGTAAATAAATAATTCCTCGTTGTAAAATTTAAGTGTAGGATTTGAATGTGTATTCAGGCGCCGCATAATTTTTGATCCCGGTCCCGCAGAAGGTCACGCCGGCTCTGCCCAATCATTCTATATTTGACGCAGACCTCTCAACTGAGAAGCAATCTGTAAAAAGGGGTGGAATGAAAGAATAATAATTATTTGCAAATGCCATGTATAGTTCATGGTATTATGTCGGTATTCTAAGTATGTGTAATCGAAGGACGGGAAATGCTTAAGAATGCAGCCTTATCACGAGCAATATCGGAATCGCGTGTCAACGTTTGAACGAGATTTATGCAACGGCACGTGACCCATGCGTCCGTGATAACGGGCGTCTTAAATCAACCGATAATTTACCTCGATTATCTGGACCAATACAGGCTATTTTGATGCGCTCGCTATTACACAATCGAACGTTGTTATTCGCGTGCCATTATCATTAACTCGTTGTTGTTGTTGTTGTCGATTGACCTATCGAAAGAAGACTCTGTTTATTGCTTTAAAAAGACCACTTATTTTTACCGATAAGCGATATCCTACAAAAAAGAAGGAAAGAACAGCTTCGAAAATACTAGAAACATTGATTACACTTATTTTGAACCGACATTATATGATAATTACGGTTAAAAAATATATAGTCGTCCCATAGCGTCAGTATTTATTCAACGATAAACGTAAGCAATTGCACATCGTATTGATTGAAAGAACATAGGGAAAAAATGTGAAACCTGCTACTCTTGAAAGATTGTCGGTGGCTGGAACGTTATCTCTAACTAGTAACTAGAAATGCTTCTGCTTTTCATAAGTACGATTAAACTCATGTTATCGATCTATGCTATCACGTAGGATAATATCGGAGGTGTTAATTGCACTTCTGTTATTGCGACAACCACTAAGAAGTAATTTTTAGTAGATATAGAAAGGAAAGTGTTCTTCCATTTATCATGGAAAACTTTTACGAATATATTACACCTGTTGCACGAAACTTTTTGAACCGTCTCATTGCCATCAATGACATACGATTGTCATTATTGTATCGTAAACACGTATTTAGTAAAAAGTTAATATATAGCACGAATAATGGCCTGAAACTTACGATTAGTGTTATAGATTGTCCCACTGAATATCGAAGCTTGTTATGTATTTTTAATCTTGTTTCGAAATTTATCAATCTTTGCCAACGTAACGATAGTCGTATCGTGCAACAGTGTTAGTAAAATTTCAGAATGGGTTTGTATAAATAATTTTATGTTTCATTTCGATCGATATCCTCTTATCTGCGAATCGTTAAATTTCTATTACGACTAATAGGAAAATTTCTCTCGGATCGTTCGTGTAAATCGATAAATTATTTTAATTATTCACGATCCCGTAAGCGTAACCAATTTCAACGTCGTTAGCATCGATTTAGCTACTTCACGAGCCGGTGTATTCTATGCATTACGTTGAGCGTAACGCAAAACTTTGTGGCAGACTGCAACCTTAAATATTCATAACGTTTGATAATTCTAATATCTCGTCGGCTGCGCTTCGGTTAGTTTCAATATCATTAAAACGCTGCTCGTAACGCACACCACGTCTACTGGATTATTTATAAAGTCAGCACGCTAAAATCTGTTATCTGTGTGAAAATGATTAAGGAAGGATATAAAACTCATGGGGATTACAGATATGACGGATGACTTCCCGTGTCACGAGCTTTTTCTTACACTCTCTAAGTTTTTGTCGATTTTGGATCGTGAAGGTCTGTGGAGATGTTAAGTCTGTCTCGCATATTTGCTCGACAAATGTTATTCTGACACTTTCTTGCGTGAAATGAGAGAAGAATATTCATTCAAAAAAAAAAAAAGAGAACACGAAAACAATTAAACATTTTTTCCGGAAACACTTGTTTTACCACTTTTTATGCGAGATAATGAAAGCGTTTATTCGAAGAAAAAAAAAACACTGCATTTCACGAGAGAAGATAAGCTCGCATAGAATTAATCTCCAATTAAACTCTTCCTTCTAATTAAAAAGAGAATTACGATGTTACGAAGGAAGATTGTACAAGATGTTTAAGAAATGACGTCTCGAGATTGGCAAACATCAACGAGATCACACGATTGATAATCGTTTAATATTTTATCTAATCAGAAACTATGTATACACATAAAGTCTAGCCTGCTATGTCATAAAAATACAAACTGTATAATCATCTTGTGCACACTGTAAGTGACTAATAAAAATCCAATTGTGTATTAAATACACAACGACACAAAATGATATAGGTTCTTGATATTTCACCTGTATGTTATATATCTTGTGTTATGATGATATTAAAATATTCAATTAATCAAGCACTTTAAAGTATCAGTGTAGATTGTTTTGTCTTTTTATCTGAAATACTGACATAATACCATTGAACGAGATAAAATACTAATTCATAGTCTTGCTACAAGACCAAGAACGTGACTTTTAAAGATAAACAAATAACAATACGATCGGACAAAATATCATTCTTTTCTTTTTTTTTCGCATTTTCTTCGAATGAAAGTGAATGCTAATTTGTTATCGATCTGGATTTTCTGCTAATTGCCAGGTTATTCACACTCTGTGTACTAAGAGAATAAGCAAATCTTGTATAGTACGTTGACATGTACTTGACCAGTGGCACGTGCCTGTATCTAGTGGCTAATTATCCTTAGCTATTTACATTTACTACGATTGAGTTCTAGTTTAAATCGATTATGCACAATGCTCGATCGCAAAACGCAAAGGAGATCTGTTGATAAGAATCTCTCGAGTTCGGCCTTTGCTGCATCTTCCACCCAAAGCACGTTGTCGAACTAAAGCAAATATAATTTACTTTTTGATTACAGGACCAAGCACATGGGTATCGAAATTCCCAATGGCGGCAGGATCGAGGCAGAGCCCCGTGAATATCGAAACCGACCGAGTTGAATCGGATCACGAGGCTTTGAGTAGCAAACCCCTGCGATGGAAGTATCCGGCAACCGCTTCCCGGAAACTTGTTAATCCGGGTTATTGCTGGCGGATGGACACCGACGGCGAGGGCACGTGTAAGTTTATTTTCATTTCCCACGAAACGACCCGGGAAAGCTAATTATCGCATCGAGCAATTGGCTATTGCCTTTCAAAAGTTGTATATGCGGATAAAGATAGGTACCGTGCGTGACCAAAACTACGTTTATTCTTAGCCTGTGATTGGAGTGAAATTGAAATTAACAACGAAATAGAGTACGTTTAAGTGTCAAGATTGGAACATAATAGTAGATACTAATACGGAGTAGGAACATTAAATGGTTATAAACTTAGGATAGTTGATAATTGAGAAGAATTAAAATGGGTCAATGAGTCTCTTTATCATGATTAAACAGCACTCGGAAAATGTAATTTTATCCGAATAATATTTCAGATCATGTTCTTCTGGATTTTTAATTATTTTCAGAGTTAAATTTCATTGTATAAATTCTTCTCGGTTATTAATAAATTCATTCACCCTTTTGTCCTCAGCGTAGAAATTTAGAAGAATACCGACGTGCGTTGTCGTTTGTCACTTTTTAATCATCGTAACACAATTTTCGTAAATTTCGTTTTTATATATATATACATTAGGTTGTCCGAAAAGTTTATAAGGAAATAATAGACGCACAATGTTTTCTCTTTTATATTAGTTTATTGAATTATGCACGAACGTAATAATAGAAATATAACGAAATGGATCATACCTAATTCAATAAAATTATATAAAACAGAAATTGTTGTTCATCTATTATCACCTTATGAAACGAAAGAAACTTTTCGGACAACCTAATATATATATATATATATATATATATATATATATATATATATATATATAAAATTGTACTTAATATATTTAGCATTATTAAAGTGTGCTAGAACTTTCTTATAAGAATAAAAATAGGTTATGAGACCTTTCGAGCGGCTTAAAAAATAAGATAGACGAATGTCCATTCAGAAGATAGGATAAAAAATGTTAATTCGTTCGTCATTTCGTATTAATCATGTAGATAACATACGAATGGTTGTAAAGTAGTTGAACGGAGTGGGCTCGGGGTATCGCTTCTTGACTTCAATATTATTTATCATTGCGGATGGAAAAAGAGTGGTTTCGGGGTTAAGAAACGCGGCGTGCCGTGCCGTATCGTTCGTTCGTGCATTTAAATGCGAAACTAAGAAGTCGTTCGTTAGTTGAAAAGCCTGGGACACGCCGTGAGAACGATTTCGATCCGCAGCATTGAATTGCAGATCGACCAAGAATGCAAATATCTCCCCTTCCCAAAGATTCAGTAAGAAGAAACCTTTTCTGGATAGTTGGATCGTGAAATCCATCGAAACCTTTAACACTTCTCCTTCAGAGCTTCGTCTTCAAGAAAGAAAATATAAATTACATAGAAATCGAACAGATCAATTTCACCCAGGTTTGCTTTCTGAATAGTAGAAATTATCACGTTAATTATCACTTGTAATTGTTAGTTTGACTTCTTTGTAATTTTCACTCGGATAAAACGAACAATTGAGAGAGCGTTAGATTTTAAAGAACGGTCGTTCATGTCTTGGCAACTAGATTTCTTTTAAACGCAGAGAATACATTTCTTAGTTAAAATTCCAGGAAATATCTAAACATTGTTATCTCGATTAGAATTCTTGGAGGCGTAGCCTGCAAGAAACCTCTTCAATTCGAATTCCATTGAAAAGATCCGTTTTATCAGACAATAAATAGAAGTATCACAGAATCCAGTGGACGACAATTTCCTCCATTTGGTTGATATTAATTCGAATCTGGAATCGATCCGGCTGTTGACAAAGCAAGTATACGATGCTGTTTTCATCACGATGACCCAAATATTAGTCCATGAAGAGCGACGGACTTAATCTGAAGCAGTTCGAAGTAGATTTCAGCGCTAACCGCGGCTAGAAGCTAATTGGTTGCATGCAAGGGCCACGAAACGTGGCTCTAATCGTCCATTTCCGACACTGTGAGAGCCGGTTCGCCTAACAGGAACCCGTCAGAGGAAAAGCTTGCGTTTGCATTTCGTCATCAACATCGTAAATCCCGCGGCCGTAAAACTTTATTCTATGCTTTACCATGATCAACAGTCTTATCTATGGTATTGAAATCCTCGTGAGATTATCACGAGCGAAGAGAAAAAAAAAGAAGGAAAAAAAAAAAACAATTTTTGCGAGAGAAATCAGCCGTTGAAACTTATATTACACCTTAAGTACAGGATCGAGTAGATTGCAATTTATATACTTGTTATTAATTCGATAAGTAGCTGGTATACAGGTTGAAGTTCTATGCACTGGCTCACGAGAGTATTTCGACATTTATTATCGAAATATTTTATGCACGTATTGCGTGTATCATATGCATAAATTCTTCGAAAGCGCATTAGCTGTATAATGAGACACGAGTGTCATGATCGTGTTGGTCAAATTTGAAAGTAATCCGAAAGCGTTCGAATATTTTCCTGTCCCACTATATCTGTGTTCGGATAATCGTTTAACATGTAATTGTTCTTTGAATAAAAACGTTTGATCACGTAAGGATAGAGTCGAGTTAAGTTAGTCGAAGAAGTAAAAGTGCGAGCCAAGATATAGGGAAGTTTGACATTTGAAACGATAAAAAGCTGTATTCGAGATAAATCTTCGTTTCGAACGACCTCGCTAATTTTCTTTCTATTTGCTCTAATATACATCGACACAAAACAAGAGGGTCAAGGCACTCGAATATCAGGATGATGTATCAGTGACCGTGGTTTATTTACTTTTATCAACTTGTTATCCATTATTTTACAAAAAAAAAAATTGACGATTATTCCTTGCTCGAGGAATTTGGAAATAATCAAAGCAATTTAAAGCGAACGAATCAAAGATTGTTAATCGACGCTGGTATTCGAACGAGTTGCTCGCCACGAAACGCGAGATAACAAAGAAAAACAAGTTATAATTGGTTTTTATTAATTATAATTGGAGGGAAGACTCGTGGAACGAGCGTAGAGTGAATCGTGGTCATTGGCGTTTTCCTCGAACGCTTCGACAGCAGTTTCGTGCCAGTCGACCAGGCTTTTACCTTTGCGAGGTATGTTCGAAACGAGGACGGTCGTGCCGTGACGCATTATGCGTGCTCATACGTGGCAGGAACGAAACGTCCACACGATGGAAATAGAGCAAAGTTTCAGGGAATCGATGACCCGATACTATCGATATATCGTGACCCATTTTTATTAACGAGGATAAATCGTCTTAAACAATCTGACAAATACACACGTGTCTACCTTTCGGAAATAATCATGTCCCTTTATTCGACGAACTATTAGGTCCTGCGTAATCGTTTCGTTGCCATTTAGAAGCAATAAAGATACGAATCTTGTTCGATCGTACAATAATTTGGGAATAGTACAAATGTTTAATTATTAAATGATTAAATGATCGTTCCTTGATACGCTTTTTGATCGTATCTTAACAAGATTAGGGTCTTAACAAGGCAATAGCATTAATATGTTAATATTAATAATAATTAATAAAATTGCTATGCTTTTTTATGGATAAGACGAGTGCATACAAGTGAATTATATCAGCGAAGAAAGAAGATATTAAATTTCTTGTATATATTTGAATTAACAATACGTGACATAATACGCGATATTTATCGTTATCTTAATTAGATTGTTTTGTACTTAAAAATTATCAGTCCCGAATGTGTTAAGAATGATATACATTTGTATACGAGAACCCGTTTATCTTTTCTGGCTTTGTGTAAATCGACCATCGTTACTTCGTTGTAGTTCACCATGGCTATTCATTATCTTGTTGCAAACTTTGTCGAACCCACCAGCTTTGTGCCACTAATGACTTCATCGCGATACCTCTTCTGTGACATTCCCATTCAAGCAGCTTTCGCAATTACATTTTTACTACGCAGCGCTAGTTACTACCATAGGATTTCTATACTCGAACAAATAGGAAGATAGAATCTCTATACGGTGTTGCATAGAAGCTAAGGGAACACGGCAATGAACATTGAAATATTTCAGACAGGTATAGAGCGAGAATCAAAAGCGAGTGTACATCCGGGAGGCACGGCATTTACTCAAATATTCTTACGCGTGTGTTGCGCAAATTGAAAATTGATTCTAAAGACGTAGACTACGGATTTTTATGGAAATTCATATCTTTAAGAACGTAAGCAAAAATGTAGCTAGTATCGTAGAAAGCATTGTAATACTTTTCGTATTATACGCGTTCTGTGCAATTTTGCGTTTTCAAATTTCCCAGTAAATGCATAAAAATTTACAGTCTAGACACGAAGTATGTAGAAATACAAATTAATAGTAAAAGAGAAACGCACATAAGTGTTTAGGAAAATCAATATTGTTGACGAACGTCATTTTTCCAACGCGTATACTCACTTTTGACGCTCGCTGTAGGATCGAAGCAGGTGATCGTTTATTCAGTTTGAAGCTACGCTATTCGATTCGAGAGTTCGTCGACTCTGACCCGCTCGCCATAAATCTTCTTTAACCTTTGCGGTTATGACGCGTGTGGGGTTTCTCTGTTCGCTTCTATCCCCTTACGACCCCAGTATCGTTCTTGTAATTCGGCTAATCAAGCGTATCCTGTAATTCAACGCGCTGAAACGATCCGCGTTCGTTCTAAGTGCCATCGTGGAAACGATGGAAACTTTTCTGCCGTCTGTTTTCGCGTTACACAACCGCGAAACCATAATACGGACTAATATTAGAATTCTTTCGCGTGTTGACGATGGTTTCGTCGAAAAATTCTACCGCGTATTCTCGGAGGAGGCGAAGGATCGAGTAATAAATTTACGATAAAGATAAATTCGGAGAATATTCAACGTTCGTTTGAAAGAGAAAACTTAAGGTCAGAAGAATAGAGGAGAATGATTTACATCCCTGGTTTGCTATCATTGTTTTTTTTTTATTTCTTTTTTCTTAGCATCGGTTCATATATCTTTTTCTTCCTGCAATTTTCTACTGATAAGATTACACTGTCGTTCAATAACGATTCGATTTTTAAATGGCCAAGCATGGTTTTAAATGGAATTGCGACGATTCATATTTCACAGTTTTGAGATTGTGTCTTTAAATAAAATTGTAACGATGTTTCTACAGTTTTGAGCGGCGGACCTTTGATGGACGACGTCTACAAATTGGAACAGTACCACTGCCACTGGGGATGTAGCGACTCGAGAGGATCCGAACACACTGTGAATGGACAGGCCTTCGCCGGAGAGGTTAGTTCACTTCAAAAACGATTACTTCACTTTTGTCAAAAATTGTCCGTAACAGCAACTCCAACTAGATACGGTACATAAATTATACGTTTCATATACATATTCATTGTAACTATTGAATTGAAGCGGCAGGTCAGCTCGTTTTATTTAGTTAACGGGATAAGGATCACAAAATTTTGAAAGCAGTTTCACAGCAATTCATCCACAGCTCAGGTATAAAGTTTTTAAATATACAAATAGATCTTGTATTGTTTGTTTGCGCACAGATAATGGAAATCGATTCAATGCTGAATTTATTAAACAAGAGAGAAATTTAAATCTTATGAAATAAAGATAAAGATAAATTGAAGAAACGAGAGAAGCGTTTTATAGTATCTCATCTACGACGAAAATGATATTCTAGAGGAATAACAAACTACATATACCTGGACTTTGTGTGTGTAATATCCATGGTCAAGTTTCCACATTTTTATTAACAAATGCGGCTGTGACAGATTTATTTACATATTCCACTTGCCAACTTTTGCTTCCTCTAGAATTCAGGCCCACGATGTATGATATAAATAGAGAGAGAGGAACAAATACGTTTCAACGGGATTTAACGCGAGATCGTTCGGTGTAATTTGCGATTCCGTGCACGGACAAAAGACGAAGAGGCCGCCTGCAAACGAATTTAAAAGGACGCACGTGGGATTGGTGATTAACCGTGCTCTCTAAACATTCTCAACAACCAGCGCGTCTGGCTTCGAAGCGAATCGTTAATAATTCACTGTCGAGGAGCATGATTCGTGTCACAATGATTCGTACGAACTTCTTACGGTTACGATTCGACCTTGTTCGAACGCATGCACTTCATCGTCCGTGAGTCGAAGAAAGATTCCAGCAATAACCAGTTTTCTAATTAATATGATCGTTAAAAGCACAATGCGTGCTGCGTGTGTTCTTCGCCCTCGAGTACCTAAGCCGAATCATTTACTTTCCAGACCAATTTCCTTTCTCTTTTTCTTTCGTGTTCTACGCTTTCAGAAATTCTGGAGATGTTTTAAAATGTATGAAGACTACTATGGAAGAAATGCGATAAGTTCATGTTTATTAATTCCCTGATTTTTATATCAATTGATGATTAAAAGATGGCATTTTGATGGCGAAGATAATACTATCTAAAAATAGATACCACGAAGTTTTATATAAAAGCAACGATGATGACAACCGATATATTTTAAACATTCACGAATAGATAGATAGCAATGGCATACATTTAACCCCTGAATCAAATTCAAAACAACAGATTAGATGATATAGAAATAGTCGACAGTGTACTGAATTTTAAAATTACTTTTTTACGTAATAAAAAATGGAAAATGTAACATAGTGTTTCTTAGTAGTATTCGTTTATTATATTTAGCTATCATCTATGAATATTTATGTATATTATCTGCGTCAGACAATCGTTTGTTATGTCAACAGCTTCAGGATTATTTCAATAACGATGTTAGAAATTCAGAGGAACCAGTTAACTGTGAAATTTTTCCTACGAAGGATTAATTAAGCTTTTCCTCTCTTTCTTTTAGAGTAAATTTTTATTAGAACGTTACGTACCATGCCATTGTTTACGTTTCTATTCTGTTTCAAAGGAACCGAAGAATTAAGATAATTGTCCGTGCCATTTGTATGGAAATAACGAACAGAAAATTACGTAAGAAAATATGTTCAAACTTCGTGAGCCTAAACTTTATGAGAAATGCCTTCGGTTGTTACGGAGCAAGGAACTAGACATCGATTGCGCAACGAAGAAGTTCTTTCATGATTAATTGTTAGAGAAAAACACGCGGCGGTCGCTTCGACGTTAAGAGGTTGCAATTGCATTCTCGAACGGTAGTGTGAAATATGTTTGCTTGGGACTCGCGTTTGTTTGCCGTGCACGTCTTCACTTCGATGTTCGATGCGGTTCCAGCGCACCGACGACAATGTACTTCCTTTTGAGTATACAGAATACCGATTAATTTATTAAACGGAAAAATTGAAGAGAAAGAAGATCGACATTTGTATTCCTTCATTTTTATTTTTAATCTTGTATTTTAATTTCTTTCTGGTCTTTTACATGTTACTAAATTTGTTAGCAATATTAAGGATAGCAAAAGAAAGCAAAATGACAAGATTAAAAATGAAAATTAATATTGGTCAACTAAGATATCATAAATAAATAGTTGAATTCTCCAGGAACATATTTTGTAATGTTTGATCACGAAATGTGATAGTTTCGCTAGTTAGATAGTTAGAATTATCTGTTAGCTTATTTCGTCAAGAACCACATGATGATCTGTGAATTATTTGAGAAACTTGTTGCCACAGTCATCACGAGTTTCAGCGATTCACGAAATCAGCCTGAATTCCATGATTCATAAAGCATTATCTTTGTAGCTTTCTTCTCGATCGCATGACTCCATTAGTGATTTTTTTTCGTAGTGATTTCAAGTCATAAATATTCAGCGAGACTAAGACAAGCGTGGTCTACTAAGATTGTGATGCAAACATCACGTGGAAAATTGTTAATATATCGGAAGACTGGTTTTTTCTTAGAACACGATGCATGCGAATCTTCCAGGAGATCGATCATTTTGATTTTGCAATATCGAATTTATTCACACCGCTTAATAAATTTGCATAATAATCTCTGACGCGTGATTTTTGTCGTTGTATTACATATTTGTAAACGATTGATTTTCATTTGATTACTGTTGATGTTGACGAGGATTCCTGGAAAATGTTTGGAATAAAATATAAAATACAGGATGTCGATTAAATTTCTAATTTAAGTAAAAAAAGAAAAGAAAAGAAGAAATAAGTGTACAACAGCGATATAAAATTTTGCTGCAGAAATATCATTGTCTAAAAATTATTACAAATATCGTCAGTATCATTTATTTTGTTAGATGTATTCTATTTGCTATTTTCATGTTACAGTTGCACCTGGTGCATTGGAACACGAGTAAATACAACACCTTCGCGGAAGCTGCAAAGGCGTCGGATGGCCTCGCGGTCCTCGGCGTGTTCCTCAAGGTCAGTAATCATTCTTCACTGTACTATTTTCTAGATACTCTATTTTCTTAGATACTATTTTCTAGATCACTAAGTATCTTTGCTACGTTGATCTATTTATTTTATATCTACACCTACGTTAAGCTGTTAACTTCGGTTATTCCCCGCCACGAATAGGATGCAAATTTAAAAGCCAAGTTACCAATTTAATTATTATCGACAGCCAAGTGGATGAAAATTGAGAGCTGAAAAATGACAAGATTATAAACAAGTAGCCACTTACAGGTAACATTAGATTCGAGTATCTACAAGTATAATTAGTTAACGAAGTTCTTGGAAAAATGAAGATAATTATGAAGTTACGAATTTCTCGTTATTTACGAGTTAACAGTGATTTTTTTAATGTAACGTAAGTTGATTATTAATGGTTACAAGGATAGATTATAAATTTTGCCTATTCTAATTTCCCCGCTGTACTAGCTTACATGATAGAATAATTATAAGAGAGGGGATCTTTCTTAACGCGATTTTTATCATTTTCCTACATTTAATTTTCTATCGAGGCTTGCATACAAAAGAAAAATACGATAAGCCAGTAAAACAAATGGTAACGAGGAATAAAAGTTTCCCTATCAAAGGCAGAATTTGAGCAACTAAAATCTATTATTAGAGTTGCGGTTATTAAACAAGACAGAGTCAGAATATAGCGTGATACCTGTCTCAAAGTCAGCGATATTTCAAAGCCGCAGATTCTTAAGATCGTAATCCGTTTATATGCTGTTTTTTCTACGGGTGCACAGAACCGTATTCATAGAAACGTATCCATATTTATAGTCGTCTGGGCTTCTAAATAAGCTCGTAAGCTCTCGTAAGCAGAATCCGTAACAATGACGCGGTCTGCTTCATCATTTGTTTGATGACACGTTACGTAATCTTTCGAGAGCGAATCATTATCCGTTATTTCAAAGACGAAGTGAAATTCTCTTGTTATCAGTACGGTATCGCGCCACCAAGGACGAATGGAAATCATGCACGCGATTTTCAATTACCGGTATCCGCTAATTTTATTATAATATTTTCCGCTTGCAATTAAAATTTTGCAGTTTATTGTTCGACTCCTTTTTTTTTATATAACACGTTTGGATTAATAACGTTAGAGAATTTTAGATAAAAATTAACATGAAATAAATGAGAGACGAGATGGGTAAGGAACATTGAAAGGAATTGCAGCGAATGATTTTAAATTAGCGACTTCCGCTTAGCACGATCCGCGATTGGAGATAGGTTTTGTCGCGCGAGAAGTGTACGAATAGATTTGGATATTCAATCGGAATTATTTTTACATAAAAATCACGCGCAGCGATTGCGCAATCGTTGTTAGAATATTTGCGGAACGTTATAACGCGAGGCAATTCGAAAAGTAATATTGTGCAATCGATTGCTTATGGTAGTCGTTGTTGTTCGCTGGAAATTTTCATCGAATTTGTGCCGGTCAAACAGATTATTTACGGCCGCCAATGTTGCACGGAAGTTGTTCAAATTTATTATAGCTGATTACGTGCCGGTAGTCCTCTGTAACTAACTTCCTGTGTAGCATTTTATAAATTTAGAATAGAACATTTTCTTGGCTAAACCTAACTTCATTCGTATCAATATCCAAGACAATATCATATCAAAAACTTAAAATCTTTCTATCGTAATCTTAAGGAAATATTCCATTAAATTTATCTATAAATTGAAAATATTTCTCCAAGACCTTGAAAGTTTAATATTATCTTTTACTGTAATTTTCAGATAATGTTTCATTAAATTGTTCTATAAATTAAAAAAGATTCACTGTAGAAACTTTTCCAATATGCTCCACAAGTACAAGAACGTTCCTTCATTTGCGCATTGAGTACAGCGTGAATCGTTTTAGAGCAATCGAGGATAGATACGTACGTATCATCGCGATCAGAGTGCATATTACGCTCGAAAAAAAAGCATTCTTAATCTTTAAGCCTGCTAGGTCTATATTAATAGACTTTGTCAGGCTGTAATTTTCGTATATATTATTACTAAGCGATAAACATTCGACGACCATTAGATAATGCACGGTCATTAATACTGGCTGCGCTCGGCTGAATGTATATTCTTGTCTACATTTTCTCTGTACAAATTCCATTTCCTCGTTCAGCCATTTTTCCAATAACATCATCTTCTAGAGGCATTTTGCCTTTAATTAAATTCGAGAGACAGGAAGGCGACGATCGTCCAACTTGTTCTTGATAAAACCAGTCGGCTATTCTAATAGCTGTTAACTGTGTTTCGTATAACGTCCGCAGTTTTCCTCGTTGCGTCACTATGAATATTTAGGAGTCTTTTGACTTCATTGAAAGAACAGTGTATGAATTAAGATGAAGATGCACTCGTGTAAGATGATCGGTAATTTAACTCGAAATAAGAATTGACCGTTTAAAAAGAAGTTGAACTTTTCAACCAAACGAATTTTCGCGCGTTCCTTGCTTTTTTTTTTTTTTAGTAGAAATTACACAGGTTTTTCGTTTTAGAATGTTATTAGAACGTTTTAGAATTGTTTGAGAATGTTAGCATAATTCCGTGTGAGAGTGAAATAATATTAATCAGATTGCGAATCAGTTCGTTACAAGTTCCAGAACCGTACATTAAAATGTTCTTTCGTTCTAAATTAAATTAAAGAGCGACACATGTAGGTTTTTCTTCTGTCGGTTTTTGAAAATATACATCATACGACTCGGTTAAGAATATGAATATTTATGTATACAATAGAGATTAAAGGTTGATGATCGTACTGACGGAGCGTGTTGTGCAACGTTATAATTGCAGGTGGGAAAGACACACGAGGAAATGGAGAAGATCGCTCGTTTGTTGCCATATGTCTCGCACAAGAACGAAGTCGTTGAAATCGCAGATCCAATCGATCCCAGCAAGCTACTTCCTGGTCAGTATTCTATCAAAATATCGTCAATTTTATATTCACCTAACTTCATTACTCACCAACTATAACTTCATTATTCACCATTGACCAATGTCAAACAAAAATCGTCCAAGAACTTATTTTTCTCTCGCCCGTTAGTTGCAAAGGACTCTTAAAATTTTCATCCTACTTTCCAATCACGATCGCTTAACTCTTTAAAGCAGTGCTATCGTTTATGCTATCATTTATGCCACGCGAACCTGGTCACACAAAGGGAATTGGAAATTACAAACGAGACACGAAGCTTTCGCATGATAGATCCTTTCAAAATCGATAGAAATTTGCTTACCAGGCTTTCCAAGGTGTCTTTAAAAATTCATTTATCGTCTTCCGTAAGAGAAGACATAATTATTTGAGACAACGTCTCGAATATTTTAAATGACGGTCTTGATCGATCGTCATGTCCACTATATAGATTATCGTTTTAATAATGAATCGCGTAATTTTTTAAAAAAAGCATTACGTTAATGAAGTTACGTAATTTTTCTCGCGCTCGACACTCTACATATTAATAAATTAGTATTCAGTTTAAAATATCAAACGCAAAAAACGCGAACCAATCCATCATACGAGCGCGCTTTCTATCGTCTGCGTCCATTATTTATCGCGGTGGCAGATCTTATCGTTGGAAATACTTTTTACTGCTTTTTTCATTTTATAAGTCGTTCACTTTTGTAACTAAGGTCGTATTTTATTTCGTGCTTTCCGTTTCCTGATCCAGATGACAATGGCTACTGGACGTATCTGGGTTCGTTGACGACACCACCCTGCAACGAGAGCGTCACTTGGATTCTTTTCAAGAAGTGCATCGAGGTGTCTCATCATCAGTTAAACATCTTCCGCAACTTACGTAAATTCTCCCGTGGGGAGGAGTGCCCGTGCCATGAGAACCATGGAGCGGTAAGTGTATTCAGTTTCACGTTTGCATTCTTTATACTGTTAATTCATTACGCAGCATATTTTTGAAATAAGCAACGTTGGATAAATTGAGGAGAAAATGTAATATCACTCGTTGAAACCTTCGAACATTTTAGAGCTTCCTAACACCAAAATTGGAGAAGTCCAGCAATCGCCATAAATATTTACTACGTTGGAATTTTGCATGGATGCTGAATTTTAATCGAATATTACAATCTTTCATAAAACCTACATTTAATACACCAGAATCTTGCATCGACATTGAACTCTATCGAATGTCTCGTGCTCAATGAGATTTTACACAGTGTAAAAAACGAAAATTACTAAATCTGACTCCCGACAAACGAACGGAGAATATTTCTAAAAATTGATCACAAACTCCTGTCGACGTCAACCAAGGCGGAACAAAACGCCCACTGGACACCTTCTCCATCGGTTCGATTAATCTTTCTCTCGCCCCACAAATCCATCGTCTTGGCGACACATCGCGCACCCTTTCCTTTCCATTTTTTTCTCTCGTTTTATTTTTAGCCGTGGCGCCGCGTCAACGTCCGACCGCGAAAGAATGAATTCCAGATCGGCGGAATCACGGCCCAGTTTTCCTAATTCCGGCGCCTGTGTGCCGCTTGTTTCAGGTAATCAACAACTTCCGTCCGCCGATGCCGCTCGGAAATCGCGTGCTGCGCGAGTGTGGCAGCTTCTGAGCCGGTTCACCGGCGATGCCGCATCGAGATCACCCGCTGCCGGGTGAAAAACGACGGGAAAGAAGCGACCCAGCCGCGTTGTCCACCATTATGGTGGACCATGGAGCAACAGCGACCACTCGACGCGCTATGGTCGCCAAACTTGCATCGCCGTTCAACCTTCATTCTGTATCGTGGACCTTTCTCGCTGGGAGAACGAAGTGCCTTCTTTGTCTGTCGAGGATTTCCGGGATGGTGGTCGGAAGGAGAGAGGACGAAGGACAAGAGAAGATTTTTTATGGACAGACTGGTGGATGAAGACTAAAAGATACAAGCTGCTGAAGAAAACATATTTGTACGGTGTAGTTGTAGGCATCAAGGCAGTGAAGAAGGTTCATTTGTAAATTGTTGTTGCTTGAGGTTTAGTCCTCTAGGTATAAACAATTCAATTCTACGCTAGAAATTAGGCTACATTTCTTTCTATATATATCTCGCTGATACTTCGTGTTTGTTATAAGAAAACGAACGATAATACAATTTCTGCCGTGATATTTGATTTCCTTCATTTGTCTGGAAAACACGGAGTGTCGATGAGACAGAAAGAAGAGTACATCGGCTGATTTGTTGGCCTACAGCAATTATATATACTAGCGTATTTCTAATGTAAGATCGAATGGCGTATAACTAAAAAAAATAAGTCACAAACTACATTTTTGTACACGAATTTCCTTCGTGTCTTAATGTCTACAATCAGTTTCTAAACATCGGCCACTTTTTTAACACCCTGTATATTCTGGATACGTCCTTCGAGGAGTTTTAGTATATAAGGTTGAATTAAGTAGGATAAACGGAATGATTGACGAGTGATTGAATAAGATGCTGTCCATCGTTAGTGATAAACGAGATTTTTTTAAATCAATCGTTAAATATTACTTATGGTATTAAAAGGAGAAGAAGATAAAGTATTGTATTAAGCAACAGGGTTTTAATTAGTTTAATTCACTTTGAACGAACCATAGCAACGATCTATGGTGAGAAAAGAGAAACTGCTGGACAGCATTGGAGTTGTAAGAAAGGAATGTACAAAGAATCGTGTAAAGAGTGAAATTTGGAAATCATTTCAAAGGCGCCATGACACAGAACGTTCGATGATCGTTTAACAGTGGTATACATGCGTGTCTTGTTTGAATGGTCGGGTACAATAGAACGATAGACGTGTTAACGCTTGTTCATGATCTCGACGATAATCGCGAAAGAACAAAGCAATGCGTGAGTATTTCACTTCGATTCCAAGTGCAATTAAGAAACCGTAGTTGAAACGGGAGTATTTCGCTTGAACCGTATTATAGAGTAGAGACTATAGATATTTAGTTGAAAACTTTTGCGACTGCTTGTTTTAACGGATTCAGAAACGAGAAACGTGCCTATACGTACATATATTCACACTAACACGGAAGATTCACTCAAATTTCAGCGGTTTATAGGAAATTTTTTAAATCGTAATTTTTAAAACGTTTTACAAAGATTTTAGATTCGGGCCCGTCCACTATTGATCGATCCACCAAGAATCTGATAGTAAATCGGACAGATACCATTGTTTATGGAATGCTGTATGATGATTATGTTTCGCGTATAAATAATTATATACACTATATACGTATATCTTTACACGTATGTACGGGTGTGACGTTCAATATAAATGTTTGCGGTTTGTATAGTTTGTTAAAATGTCCGAGGCTGCCGAGTTTCATCGGCCATCAATGTGAAAATGCAGCTAACGTTACCCTAATGTTTGATAACGCGTATCAATCTCTTCTCGAAATTAACTCGTGGATTGGAAAGACGTAGAATTATTCTTCTATAAAATTAAACAAAATAATTAAATTTAAACAGAGTATTTTCGAGACGTTCTCAAACACGAAGAGACGAGCGTGAGCAGAGGTGCCATTTTACATTAGCCACGCGATAATAGTAATCTTCCTTCTAAGTCACTTTTCGAAGCACAGAAAGAAAACCGCTCGATACGCCTCGGACTATGCACGCCTATGTGCCTTTTTAATCACCTACGTGAAGTAACACAATTGTATAATGTTGTTAATACATATTAACTTTCGTGTCTGAGATCATTGAGTATTTATCACTCAATTATTACAGACGCGAAGAACAATGGAATTATCATTTTTGCATATTGCAATTTTATTTTGTAACAGATGCTTTTGTCGTGACGACAACGCCTCCTTCATATACATACATATTTCTTTCTTTCATTTTATCTAATCAAAATCGGGTAACCACACATAAAGACACACAGGTGCACTGGTTACAACAAATATTTGCACATATCTTCATTTTTCAATGAAGCTCTTTTCTTATCAGGTTCTACATTTCTTTTTCATAATATCAAATTTTCGTAGTCATATGAAGATATGAACCTATGGGATCATGCAATATATTATAGCAATATGTTGTATTATAAATACGTCAATTTCTTTAAATTTGGTAAAATTGTAAATCTAGGTAGAAGAAACAGCGACGACAAAAATATTATACGAATTCTTAGGAATTCTTTTCCACAGTCACAATGTTAAAGAAGTAGAATTTGATAATGCAAATTGATTCAAAGATGTTGGTATACTTGAATTGAATTAATTCATATATAAATACTCTAACAAACACAATGGTGTGGAAATACTTTTCGTAGCCATTGTAAATGACTGCAATCATAATGGAAATGCAACATTTGCATGGAGGTGTAAAGGAAGTTTACACGAGCTACCGATTCACATATTGTTCAACCCGGTTTTGATTATTGTAATATATTTGCGTGACCGTCGATCAGAGATCGTAAAGAGTTTTCTTCGTACCGGAGTAGCGAGTGTCAGCTTTCAATATGCTAGTTGAAACGCTGAAAGTTTTACTCCTCCTCTTACTGTTGGTTTTCTCCTGAAACGTGTATTTTACGTTAATGGACGTTTTACTCCGAACGTGATAATGGAAAACGTCGTGTTGTTCGTTCTCTGGTAACGATGATTGTATCTAAGTTTTCTTTTTCCTCTCCTTCCTATATTTATTGTTGAACACGTGAGAAGCAATCTGTATATGTATTTCGTAGCATCGACTGTGATAAAAGAAAAAGTAAGAAAAATGATAATAAAGGGTCGCGAGAGATCTCGCAGCGATAATATGTTTAAATATTTGTTTGAAACCTAATGTATTCCTTATATAACCATTTGTATACGTCCAGTACACGAATCTATAATGAATTGCAAATAATTCATTTCACTTATTTACTTTTGTGTACTCAATAATTGAACTGCGCAATTTTACGCATTTCTGGGAAATTTGAACGTGCAAAAATATATAAAACAGTCAAAGATAAGAACTCTTTGTAATACATATTTAGTTGATGAAATCTTTTATCTAAATGACCATTTTTTAATTATATTCATAAAAATATGAATTTGCGTAAATATCTGCAGACTACTAATAATATATCTCATTTATTTTTACTTTTATAGTCAATTGCCCTTACGAATAATATTCAAAGAAATAACCTGTCACGTTTCATCGTTACAAAAGGTTAGAAGATAAAAATTATGGTAAGTTGGCAAAAGGCATTTCCTGTAACGAAGAATAAAAGAAACAAGATGCAACAACGACTTACTACCGTTAATTGAGTGGGGAAAGCGTCCATCTGAAAACCGGTTTCAATGGGTCGATCCTGGGATTCACGATTATATTATAATGCCAAAAACTAGGTATAGGATGGACCCATTCACCACGTTCTGTTCTTAGTTAATAATCACGGTCATATAAATCATATATGACCGTGGCCAATGATAATAGACGTATCTTCATACAGAATCATAGACGAGGTACAGAATAACATGCAATAATTTTTTGTGCCACACAATTGGAGTACATCATTCTCGTATCGTATACATCGCAATCGATTCATTATACTAGCGATACAGACGAGGTTCAGGCACGTTTCCATGCAACTTCAGCTGTTTGCGCGCGTTTCTACACGTCGCCACGTATCTACGTGCGTCTCAATACGTCTAGGAGCATTTCAATACGCCTATGCCCTTATACATCCTTGTTGCACATTGTCGCCTTCCTTTTTTATCACCACCAGTGCAGCTCATCCTTGTCGGACACTATCGCCTCTTTTGATTAACGCACGTGCAGTCTGTCTTTGTCGCACTCAATGAAACAGGTCTGGAAATTGAACAAAGAAACTTCAGAGGCGACTTCAACAGAAGGATTAAGTTATTTGACCTCTAATTAAAAGCATCATGCTGTATAGAGCAGAGATATGGGATCGGAAAGAGCGATGCAGGCTGGAGGTGATACAGAATAAGTATCTCAGATGAATATTGAGGCTCAAGTGGAACAACTCAAGATACATTGTAAAGGCTGAAACAAATAGAAAGAAAACTAGACTAGGGGCAGGACATAAGGAATGCAGCATTTAAAGAAAAGATAAAGCGAGAGTTAGATAACGGAATGTTTAAAAGCGACAGAAAGAGAGGGTGTTGTTTTTCCTTCGAGATTATCAAATTCCTTTAGCTCTTACGGTAAGAATTATAGAGTGACTCATCGTGTATCACAAATTTTTAAATATCAATCAAATTTATCGGAACATAACTTTCCTTTCGTACATTCGGGGCAAATATCACCCACCTCTGGCTATTTAGATATTTTTTCTTACCTTACGATCTTGAACCATGTAATTATAGTAACTGAAGTTGAATTTTAGAATTTTTTTCCTACTATAGTTCTAAACATTTCTGTTTAAAATAAAAATACATTTTACATGTTAAAAGTTACAAATGTTTATTAAATATGTAATAATAATAATAATAATTAATAATTGTACTACTATGTTATATACATAGTACACCATATATATTATAATGTATTATGCTGTATATATACAGTATATAATATATTAGTATATCTCAAATAAAATATTCTAAAAATTCCAAAAAACATTTTAAAAATGTGTACCAAATTTCTTTGTTATTTATTGTGGTCAATTGAAATAATGATTATGCACAATAGGATTTCATTCATTGATACAATGCGGATGCTTATCGGATAGATAATGTCAGAGTATGTGCAAAGATATCTCGAAGGCATGTTGAGTTAGGCAACGCGGTGAAAATACGCCTTAGATTCGCAACGCAAGTAAAGTGTATTATGTGAAATCTTAAAATCCACCTTGTATTTTAATCGTTGTTACATTAACATTTAGTTGTATTATTAGATTTTCAGTAGTTTCCAGTTTTATTTGGCATAACACATGAAGGAATTTGGAGGTTGCTGAGAAACAATTAGTTTTCGTTTAAAGATAAACAACTTGTCCGATGCATTAAATTGGATGTGACTGAATAAGGGTTTGATCGCCAGAATCAGAGGATTATAACATTGGTAATTCATTATTTTTACATACTTTTAATAATGCAAATGTATGTATTTATTTAAGAATTCTAAAATATTTTGTTATTTTTACTGTTATCAGATTTTGGAAGAAATTCTTCAATGGCTGAATGAATGAGAGAAAGAAGCAATAGATGGCATTATTTCAGATAATTGGAGGGATGTATCGTATATAGATCGATCTCTATTTTATCCTATACTGAACCGATAATGTCGCATGTGACACTAAAATGCTATAGGGGGCTACGTAGTTCTCGTGTCATGGAACATTTTTTTGTAATTTATGCAAGTCTATCTTATTCTTAGTCAATATCAATGCTATTAATAATAATTTTGACACATCACATGATGGTCATAATTCATCATCTAAGCATAAAACAAAAACATCTATATCCATCATCGGTATATTATCGATAACCGATAATACCATTTTTTTTTATCATCGGAGCAGTGATAGCTGAAAACATTGACTTAGGACGGAGTAAACGTGACGTTAAATGAGACCACAGACGGTTTTAGGTTAAGGTTGTATACATATGCAGTTGAAGAAGGACTAGAATTCATGTATAGTATTATTCCTATAATATAGTTTATAGATTTGTTAATTTATAAATTGTTATTGATCGTATCGTAAATTATCGCGATACTTGTTAATCTTTATTAGCAAATATTTTCTAAAAACATGTGGTTTTTAGTATAAAATAAAACGTTCGCAGATTTGGAATCATTGTCTTAAATTATTATATAATTCTGAATCATCAATTTTCGATACCTTTTTATCACGCGGGAAAGAGTTAACCAAAATATTAACGTCGAATGAAACTTAGAAACTTGTGTCTTCCTTAATATTACTAAACACGTATTAACACATATGTGTCATATGTAACAAATCATTTATATTTACACATCTTTAATAACTTTGCATATGATTTTAGTCGATTGTTGTATGTATTCTCTTCTGTCATTCAGGAAGCTTCCATCGACGTTCTTCAAGCGTCGAAAAATGAATTCTCTTACTAGGAGAATAGGATGATACAAGAGATCATCTAGTACCGCCATTTTGTTTCTACTTTTCTGGTACTGCGCGTCTATCTCACTTACCAGGAGAACATAATCGTTCAGAGAAATTAAACTACAACTTCTTGCTTTTCGTGTTCTCCTATTATCCTCCTCTTGCGATTTTCTTATTAGGGGAACAATTGAATAAAGGAGTAGTCATGAAGTTGCCTGCGTTTCATATTCTCCTGTTATGCTTGTTAGAAAAGAGACTTCAAAGGTGCTCAACACTCTCGAAAATAATATAAGAATATAAGATACGACTATAAGATAAGAAATTAATTAAAAAGATGTTTTGAAAAAATATATTTAATCGCACAGCTTCTTAATTTATCTTTTTGATAATTGGTAGTGCGAAAGCTTTCCATCTGATTTTTTTTCAATGATGAAGAAATAGAAAAGTGGAGAAGGTTATTGTATAAATAAATTTGTGAACGATTGTAATTCCATTCTTTATCAAAGATGTCGTTTTCAAAAGTAAAGATGTGCTGAATTCGATCAAATTAAATAATTCGCAGAGTGCAAAGAGTTAATATGGCTTTAATTAATTTTTTCTGGTATCTGTAATGAAAATCGAGTAACGACAAAAGTGACACAATTGTATCGTAAATATTTCTCAATATATTTATTTCTCGATTTGTTTGTAATGGGACTACACGGTAACAATAACATACAGATTAATCTTAAAGCTTTAAATCTTCGAAGCATCTTATCGCTCTACATATTCAGACACCTAATCAAATAGCGGATATTGTCAACAATCACAGAGACTTTTATTTGACTTTTGTCATGCGCGTTTCCTATTATTTAAGGAGAACGCGCAAGACGATTTCTCATAAAAATTAATACGCTCCTGGGAGGAGGAAACAAATGGAAACGCGTTGCGAGCTTAAAATTTAATTACAAAATGAGCGGCCAACGAATAATAAATACGACGTTCGAAGTTGCGAAATTAAAAAGAGAACGGAAGACTATAATATCGTCGATCGATCGATCAAGGACGAGTCATATTCCAAACTCGATTTATTTTTACTTTATTCTCTTCTTCTCGTCTAAAGAATTAATACGACAAAAATTTATCAATCGATTCTTAGGAGATAAATAGAAGTATATCCCGAGAAAAAGAGAGCAAGAAAAGGATAAAACGAACCAGTCAGTCGTTCAGTAACTGTTAACTTGCTTAACTCATTATCGACTAATGTTACGTTAACGCAACACGACTCTTAGAACTCTCTTGGTTAATTTATATGATCGAATTCTTTTAACACTGCAACTATGAAAAGAAAATCTAAAGGTTTGATCCATTTTTTCTTTTCGCATTTAGAGTCTACGATTTTATAAAGATTGAAGAAATTGATTAATGATAAATTATTTTGTTTTGGTTAACCTATCGAAAAGGTACGTTCTAAACAATTTTTGCTGGTACGTATAATGGGTACTTTATTCTAATTTTCAAGTTATACACAAAGGTATATTTCGTACCATATATATCTTGTGAAGCTGTCGAATCTGTTATCTCCCCGTGAATTTTAACGTCGCATTTTTTATCTCCATAGTAACGTATAGACAATGGGAAAAAATAGTGAAAACTCCAGTCTCTGAATTCCAAATAAGTAGCGTTAGGTTATTTAAGTGACGGCGGTGATATACATTAGCGATTAAAACTCAGTGACGTTGGAAAGAAGAGAAAATTCCAAGTTACGAATAAGTACGATGTGCATTCCATTAGAAATTTTGTCAAATTCTATTTGTTACAAGCGTGCTCGGTTACCATGAGAGGCACTTACCGATAACGATGCAACTACATTGACAAAGTTTTAATTTGGACACGCACACCCATCTGCACGCAATAATCGAAAAGTGCTTGTACACGACATTATAAGTGGTAAAATTAAGTGGCAAAAGAAAATTTCAATTTTTATTGGAAAATATTCCAATCAAAATGTACCAACTGAGAATACTACAGTATAGTAGCTAAGTGCAATTATCCTTTCTAAGTAGTTAACAATAACGTTAGACAATGGTGTTACAACGTTGCCTGTATAGAAAGAAATATAAGCGCCAATAGACGTTAGTTAAGTGATTTATGGCTTTTGTCTATGCCATCTACTTAAACGAATGGAACATTGAGTTTTATCTACAACTAAGAGGTGGCACGTACGTGCTTTTCTACAGACACACTTATTCTGTTTCATGAATTTGGGGACTACATTTGTGCGTAAGTTCACTTTCAATGTTTTAACAAGCACTCTTCAATTACAATATCTAATATACAATCCTAACATACTTTGTAATTTTAATGTACAATTTTGTATAAGATATAGAAATAAAGTACATATATGATATCAATGGAGCTTTTGTGTATAACTCGAAAACTGGAATACAACACTTGTTATATGTATAGGGAAAAGTTGTTCAGAACGATCACCTTGATAACATATTTCAAGCTCGCCGAAATTAGTGAGGTGGTAGATTTTCGATAGCTTCACATTTTTCTTTAATCATGGAAATTTTCTCCATGTCTCTAACTCGAATAGTGACTTTGTAAAGTATCTGATATTTTAACAGTTTTTTCTATCTTGGCAAAGTAACGCGTAAATAATACACTTTTTTTCAGTAATGTAGCATTTACGTAACCTTTATGCGTTATTTTACCGTTTCGGCGTTAATGAATTAATAAAACATCCACTCGTATATACGAAAGTACGTACGTTGTATAGTTTTCGTTTCAATAAAAAAGTTAGTCGTTGCTGATGCAGCAAAATTAGTTAAACGAGATCGTAATAAAACCTTCCACGCATCTTACATATTTCTTCGGCAACAAGCTTCCGATTTCTATATTCCTATTTCTCTATACAAATAAAAGCGCGTATTCACGAATGACCTATCTTAATTAAAAAAAGCTCGCTCTACTAAAAACCATTCGAAACTCCTCATTATCGATTATCGGTACATCTGTTTAGCAGACTATTTAACAATACAAACTCGACACGTGTTAACATTCAATATTGTCTTTAAATTACATCGAGATATGGTAACTATCGTAACAATCTTAAACGCGTTAACTGCTACGATGGTCATCAGTGATCCATGTTATCAAATTTTTTAAAACGGTTCAAATAATTAGATTATGACTGACAAATTTTCAATGTGAGTGACTTATGTAATATTGTCAGAAAAAAAAATGCGCAAATACAATATAATAGTTTATGAGAATTAAATGTTGCTGTGCAGTATTTTGTGATCTGTTGCGGCTTCCGGTGTACAAAATTCGTTTGTACAAAAACACATGGCAGTCAACGCGTTAACATTGTTCAATAATATCGTTCTATAAAAGATATGTTTGAAACAGCTTTGCACAGAGACGTACACGACTTCGAATAAAATACGCACGTGAAATATACACATCGATTTGACAAAATATATACATATATCCGTACACGTGTGCCTCTATATCTGTAAATCTTCGAATTGTTCATTCGTTTTGTGATTTCGATTCTTTGAAGAATTCGTGACAATTAATTGACAAACAGCTCCGGAAACTTTTGTTCCTGGGAGAATTTTCATCGTGGTCAATGCATCTTTGCAAGTGAAGAAATTAGAACAAGTCGTTCTTCCTGTTTCTTCTTTTTTCTTTTTTAATGTAAAAAATCTAAGAACACAAGCGAAAGTAAACGGTGTGCAATTTTACTTTGAATATTTCTCTGCGGTCGGAATGTTACAAAAATAGAAGAAAGCTATATCTCTATCGATGTCAAATCCTTGTTTCTCTTACTGATAGATTTATTGTCGATCTTTTTCGTTTCTATGCGACTGGCCCCGCGACTTTAGGACACACGATAATATCCTATAAAAAATAGTACACAAGTAGTACACATATCGGTGATCTACGACAATTACCACTACAGTGTTTCACAATGTTTCACTTAATACTCGTTTTGTACGCATAGCTACGATTATTGTCGTTTCTTTAGTTAGAGGAAATATTCGAAACGGGCGAAATGCTTTATTCTAGATCTAGCTTTATATAATAACGATAACATCGATTCTCTGTAATCTAAAATAGAATCCGAAGTCTAACGACGTTTCAACGCTTCCTAAACCACTTTCAACTAGGAGAAAAATTGATTTTCAGGTATCTGTTAGCTTGTCCAAATCGACCTTCGCGCGATAATTAATTTTTCCTCGATGATTTCAGGCAAGCTTAATCGGGGCTTGAGGCGACCACCTCGTAAATCGAGTTTCTGTGCTAGTGGAGCGATCGGCTCCTTCGATGGGTCGCATATTTCGCGCCGTTTCTGGGTCATTGAATTATCGAAAATTTTTATTAAACCGGATAGACCGTAAAAACCGCTCGATCCTATCAAAATCATCTTCCATGTCATTTCGTCTTCCACTCGATTCAACTACAGAATTAAATTGATAGAATCATTTACAATAAAATTCTAAATACGAGTACAGTAAGTTTTAAAAGGCAAATTTACAAATTTTGAAAGACTTTTTCCACAAATATGTAACATTCGTTATCTCATTTGCGTTTCAAAAATACTCCTTCCATCGATATCTTCCGCATTGCTTTGGTTTTATCGCGAATGAGCGTCCTAAGTATGATTACTAAAGATCAAACAACTCCGCGAACGCTTATAAAGATCCTGTACGATACACTCTGCGCAAGTTACGTCGATCGAGGAAATATAATTTGATAGATTTGTACGCCACAAAGATCAATATTTAGAGATCTACTCTACGTATTCGATTAAAACATTTACACGAGTAACAAGAATAAGTAGATTTTACTCATCGCTCGGATGCACAGCATCTGGATAATATTTCTGGAATGATCTATTCGCTACAAGTATCATTATTATCGATACTATTCCTTTCGTTCCTCCCCGACTTCCACGAAAATACTATCTTCAATGACTTATCGCTGTTTCAGCGAATACTACCTTTCATTCGGAACGGCAATCGTAATAACGCTAAATTCTCTCGTTATTCGCATCGTTTGAAGTCTCAGAGCGCGAAAGTTAACTCAAGTTATACATTGCCTGCCATAAGTATTACGATACTTTTTAATATTTAGTGCAAATTCGCTGCTTCTATTTTCTTGTCACTCCCCTATAAGTCTGTTATTTCGTTCGCATCACACAATGTACAGTACCAAATAAAATAAAATTTGTTAGACTTTTACAATAATAATACTTATGGCCAACAGTATACATTCATCAGAGTCATATAAAACACTGAATGGCATTAATACTGATGGCACTACAAGTAAAAAAAGAAAAGAAGAGAAAGAAAGTATCTTCGGCGAAACTCGTTTTTGAAATCATCCAACAACACGAATAACGAGATGAGAGTGTCTGACCCTTAAAACTACGTGAGAACTGGCTCTGTAGCTTGCTCTACATTTGATTTTCCTTCGCTCAAGACGCAACAGAGGAATTCCACACGTTACCTACACGCAATAGGCTCACCCCACGATATTGAAGAGTCGCTATAGTGCAAAGAAGAAGAAACATTAGGAAAGAAACTATGTCTGAGCATAGGCCATTGATTCTCTAAGCTCGAATAGTCAACGATATCACGATTAATCTCATTCGTAAATCTATTCGGATCTCTTCAGCTACCAGGCTACGTGAAATATTCCTGTACGATTTCAGATCATGAATCATGCCCAACGTTATCGTTTACTTATGTAGACTACCGTTGTTATTACTTTAATCCTCTTCTACCTCGTTTGTTGGCTTAAAATTATATTTGGACATACGTATTTCTTCTTAATGGTGATCTATATCATCAAGATTTGAAGATACATCAGTATCCTGTCGTCTTGTATGTCTGAAGTCTTTTTAAACATTCTTTTTAAACATACTTGCAACTTGTGAATTAAAGAAATACCGTGCACGTAGAAGAAAGAAATAATAATAATAACAATAAGAAACGTGAGCTGTGAGGACCTATCTTATCTAATATTTTAACAGAATCAACCATTTCTGATCAGCCTTTGATAATTCATCTGTCTCATCCGCTTTAAAAATAATCATCCTTTGACGCGGAAGCTCTACTTTCGCAATATCATCGATCACAAAGAAGACTAGTCGATCGTTCCTCCGGCTTTCTGTCAATTAACCTTCGACCACGAAAGATCAACGCTTAAAACTTGGCCTTCTGCCTTCGAAGATCGTTGGGAATGATGATGGTGAGGAACGTGCCGAGGGCCAACGTGCCACAAAGAAAGATGTTCGCCCAGAAGTCGCCCCACTCGTTCAAGGAATAACCGTAGAGAATCGTGAAGACAATACCGAACACTTGACACACTGCGTTTAATAAACCAGTGGAGGTTCCCTCCGGTTCCGGGTATGTTAACTCTGCAGCGAACTCGAATCCCACGGGAAGGTAACCGGTCATGAAGAATCTAGAAAATTTGGAAAGTAAACGTTGAATTTTTAATGGCATTTGATATTATATGGGAGGAAGAATTTTTTCTCTCTCTTTTTTTTAATGAAATTCTTATTTAGAAACATTTTTAAACAATTCTGTTCAATGGCTGGGGGTTATTGGAAATTGTTCATTTGGATAGGGGAATTTCAATGGGAATAAAATGCTTTAGAAAAAGTAAAAATAAAAATACCTCGGCTAGGGTCGCATGAAACTACTATGTTAAAATTCATAGAAGTGATTTCTAAAATTAAAGAATATTTGAAAATATCAGAGGGGTAGTAGCTTTTCACTTACCCTAACATGCCAGCTGTTATGTAAATAACATATATCTCACTGGTGTCTAGCGTGAACGTGAATATGATCATGCCAAAGAATGAGAGAAGATACACACCCAATGTTGTCTCTCTGCAAATAGATTTCAAATTAAAATTCAAGCCATCTGTTAAGCACGCTCTTTCGTTCCATGTATTTGTCAGATTTACTCACTTAAATTTGTGCGTTTTATCGAGTACAATGCCACACACCACAGAGCCCAACATTCCGGCGCACACGATGGTCAAGCCGATTCTTCCAGCGTCTTGTTCATGATTCTAAATATTTGCGGATAGACAATACCGATATACTAAATAACTTTGAAATTCCGTAACAATGATATATGTCCTTCGATGTAATTAAAAGATATGAAAAATTAGAGCGGAAAATAAATAAAAATACAACGATAATATTAATGGTAAAATTTGCCTCTTAATTAAACAAAATATGAGAGTCAAAGGAAATAATAAATAAAGGAGAGAAGCCGAAAGACTCACAGGGAAGTATTGAAGAACTATGTGATTGAGGAGCGTGCTGATAGCGTAAAACACGCCCACGTTGATACCGTAGCTGAGCAACAATAACAAGTAACCCGTGTTTGTGACTAGTTTCTTCACAGAGAGGAAGAAGCTTCCCGTGGATTCAGCCTCCCTTTGTACAGCTTGCGCTGGACTCGGAGGAATCGGTGGTTCAGACTTGAAAACTGAAAGAAAAATTTTATCGTTATTTTCATCCACACGACCGGCAATCTCGTTTAGCTGTGAAACATCGTTTCAAGGAATTTTCAATCTTAAGTTTATGGTTGTTACACGCACATAGAAGTATAAGAACCAGAATAGTAGTGGTAAAAGCAGCGACGATATAAAACATCACGTGCAGTCCTCGGCCAATTACGTTGGGATCTTCGCTGTTTTGCACCAGCATCGGTGGAAAGAGAAAACCGATTGCTATACCCAACTGAAAATAACGGAACGATTATTCCAATTTGCTATAAATAATAAAAATATATGTAAAAGTCAGCTTCCTTTTAGAAATAAAGACGGAAAGTATCAAACATGGAGAATGATGGAATTTTTCCAGATGAAAAGAGAGAACGTTATTTATAGTAGCATGTTTGGTAGGGAAGTTTTGTAATGAAATTGCTGACGCGTGGAGAGATGCTCGACGCCCATTGTTGTTATTCCAAGGAAGTGACAGATCATTATTCTTTTCAGCTCATCACGAGCGATTCCGACGAGAGTTCCGCTCTCGAAAGCTTGCGAGAACCGTGGCGAACTTGTACGGGCGGTGATACGTCATAAATAGCAAGGTCAACGATCATTTATATCAATTTTACGATAGTTATCGCGTATTTCTTCGCTAATACCATACGGCAAATAGGAATTTCTAATAAAAGTTTTATCGCGTGCTCCATTTCGTAGAGGACATAGAGGAATGTTCGATTTTTTAGTTGGAAAATAGATTAATTTTCAATTATCGATATATTCTATCGTATTCTATATATTTAATACTTGATAAGACGAAAGAGAATCATTTGGCATAAAATACAAATATATAATTTATATTTTTTAACGATGTACGCTTTTTATATCTGCGTCGTTAAGCGAAGCAATGCAATCTGAATGGAAATTCGATTCTGAATACTATAACCATGAATACTCTATTTCCGATATTTCGCATAGTATTTTGCATATAAATCTCCTTTTCACGTACGCATCAACATTCACAAACTGTGTTACTCTTCAATTTTTCCTATGTCGCCATCAATTTTCCAACTAACTCAACACCTCCGATAGCTCAAATAGGAAACAGAAATTCGGAAAAACATCGAAGGTAAAATATAAACCTTTGGAGCAGAAAGAAGTTTAAATAATCTTCGTCCGTACGAAGGCACGCAGCTCGTAACAAAGTAATCTCGTCGACAATGTACCTTGAACAGATTATCTCCCCGGGGGGGGGGGGAGAAGCTGGTGGAAAGGGGTGTGTAGCTTGTTGCAATGTGGTCGTTCTTCAATTCGCTGGATGGGGTCCAGGATCCCCTTATGCCGCCGCGAAATGAAACGTGGGTGTACGGTTCGACTCTGTTTCCCATCTAATCACTGCTTAACTCTTCAACGAGCCTGTCCCTCCAAATAGAGTTCTACCACACAGGTATTGTGCACCCGAGCTCCATTTATCGCCACCATTATTTAACAACTATCACGGAGTCGTACAGATCCACTTACTGATGACTCCGTTTATGGAAATCGTGTGCATTTGATACGCATTTCTGTTACCGCGGTCAATCGATTAAAGTGGAGGAATCATCGTCGTAAATTGATGGACGCTGACTTTTGAAACGGTAATTGACACAATAGTCTCATATGATAATGTGGAATGCCTTTCTCAGCATAGCGCTTTGAAACAGTACACAGATGAAGTAGAATGTAAAACGACGTTCGGAAGGACGATGTTCAACAGAGTGCACTAATTAATTGGCGAAGGATAGTTCACTCGCCTGTTCATATAATTGCCTGTTAATTTTCGAGCGAGTAATTCTAATTGGTTTACGTATTCCAGAATTGAGTTATGGGAAATAGACATGATGAAAGCGAACTCGTTCCGTAAGAGGTATCACGTTTGAGCTACCTTGAAAAGGATGTGCAAGATCAAAGATCGTGGAATTAAACGCTTTAACAAGTTGAAATGTTTCGTGTTAGAGATTTTAGTAAATTATTCAACTTTATTAAATTATTAATTAATTAATCCGGACGTACTTTTTCTTCTTAGAAAATTTCTTAAATTCGAGAAAAGATGCGAAAGGATCGCTTTTAATACGTATAAATTCTTGTTTCGATGTTCCTAGAACTTTTCTTAAAAGATTGGCATTTTTTCATCTATCGAAATGGAAGCAAAATTAGGCCAGAAATATTGAAAGACCGTGGAAGGTTGGCTCGGAACAATTTTGAAACATCCTCCAAAAGGAACATGTAAAAACATTCATCTTCTCTGTTAAAGGTGATTCTTCGGTCTGCTACTATCAATATCCATCGTATCCATCTGATTTTAATTTTGCGAAGCACGCAGCCGATACAAAGCTAGTTGGAAATTTTTCGATCCGACTGTGACTGACCTGATTTCCAAAAACGCCGATGCTGCACGCGCTGCTGACCTGGTCCGGGCCGAACCAAACAGCCGCCAAACGTGCTGGTACCGACAGCACAAACGCTTGACTAACAGCGACGAATGTTTGACCGGCGAAAGTAATCCAGAATCGATCTGGACTCACGCTGAACACTTTTATCCAGGAACCGAGCGTGGTACCGATCGCTCCTGTCAAGGCTGCGAACCTGAGCCCCTGAAATCAACGATTCATTTTATCTATTTTCCGTAAAAAAGAAAAAAGAAAAATATTACAAAGTGAATAAAATTGGACGAAAGACATTTTTCAGAATTTTATTCGAACAGACGCGGAAGAATTCTTTTTATAAAGTTATTTATCACGAGGATAATTAACGCTAGGAAGAGAGATATTATTAGTAAAGTTAAGGGAAGAAAATATATTTTTTTAAAGAAACTTAGATTTTCCGAAATATTATACGAATAGAGGAATTTTGTAAAATAAATTTATCTGTTTTGGAGAACATTGATATAAGGAAGATTATTGATCTTCGAATGGAAAAATTGTGTAGATTTAATTTGTTGTGTATTTAAAGTATAGCATGTTCGTACGAGAATTTTAATATACTTCGATGTACATATTTTTGGTAGAGGATTATTTTGTTACTGCAAATAATTTTTAATTTCAGACATCTGTAGGTAAATAATCAAATCTACCGTGTCTGTTTCGTACAGAGATATCATCGACATTATGATCATCAAAGATCATAAAGCGAGGCGAGAGCAATTATTAATTCAAATTACTACGTTTGTTTTACCGAAATGGTAAATACGATATTTTCCTTGTATTTCGAAATCTTTGGACTTGACAAACTCAACCTGCTTAATCGAATTATCTTCCTCCGCACATAAATTTACAGCCTACTCCTGATCCACTAATCCTCAAACCATATAATCAAATTTCCTTATAAATGATGTCAATGCTTTACGTTTCGAAAGAACTAACATCCCCAGAGACTTAAAGAGAGAAAAAAGGAAAAAAAAAAGACAGAGAGACAGATAATCATTTTCAGAATCAGATTACAGTCCAATTAAAGTATAGTATGCACATTAAATACATAATAATTGAAAGAAGCATTAAGAAAAGGAAATCGAATGCAAATTTTTTGTATTTTTGTACGTTCTTCGATAATTTTTTCTTTCATTTCTTTATAAACAACTTTCGAAATGCAACGAGAATGAAAAATCCAATCTTTATATAAATACAAAGATATTCCGCGAGATATCGTTCTCGATAACGAAGCAGATTAGATTAAACTTCCGCTCGAGTTAAATTAACTGATTTGAAATATTTCTGTTACGATAAATTCGGTTCGCGCATAGATAAACAGGATTTAAGGATATCAATTTTTCCAGACGATCCTTTAAATAAAACGGGCGAAGTTGATCAAATACAACTTTGGTGATCGCACTTACGAATCTGTCGAGCAGATAGCTCGCTGGAAAGATGAACGGAATGTAAGTTATCATGTAGATCATGCTAGTCATATCAACTGAAAAACTGGACACGTCGTAATAGACCATTATGATGTTCGCGATGATGCTGTATTGGATCCACTGCATCGCGTTGCTGGCGCTATACAGCACGAAGATCATTAGAATCGCCCATCGTCGTTTGTACACCGTCGTTTCAATAACCTGCGAAAAGATTGTTTTTTCAATTAGAAATCTTTTCTGATGCTTAAATTGTCAAATTTACACTCTTCTGTAAATTCTTGGATCATTTTAATATTAATTATTTTGTTCCCAGAATCCCTAGAACTTTACTTCTCAAATATTTACAACACTGTAATTTAAATCCCTTTATAGCTGAAGTAGTTTAAATTTACATTTTCACTATACTATGATTTAACTTTTTAATTGTGCTATAATCTAAATTTCTTTACACCTAGAATCCTTTGAACTGTCAAATAAACAGAGTATCTTGGTCCAATTTTCTTCCTGGAATTCATTAAATTTAAATTGTTCTCAAGTATCTAAATAAAATACTGTAATTTAAATCCCTTTATAGCTGAAATCGTTTAAATCTACATCTTCACTATACTATAATTTAATTTTTTACTTGTACAATAATCCAAATTTCTTCCTGGAATTCATTAAAATTAAATTGTTCTCAAGTATCTAAATAAAATACTGTAATTTAAATCCCTTTATAGCTGAAATCGTTTAAATCTACATTTTCACTATACTATAATTTAACTTTTTAATTGTGCTATAATCTAAATTTCTTTACACCAAGAATCCTGTGAACTGTGAAATACCTAGAGTATCTTGGTCCAATTTTCTTCCTGGAACTTATGATTATGATTAGCATCCTTTGAAATTAGGTTCTCTAATACTTACGTTACCTTCATAGTAAGTTTCTTCGCACCTAGAATTCTTACATCTAATTTTTCCCAAATTTAAATTTCCTCCATCGAAGTTTCCCAAATTGAAGTATCTTTAAACATAATCTTTTGAAACAAATACCCTTCCCTGAACATAATCCCTTGCTTATCTTTCCTAATATTTTTTAAGTATCATATTAAGTCAAAGAAACATTCGATTCTCACAAAGAGAAAGAAAAATAATTTAAAAATAGAATATCGGAGGCTCGTTGATTGTAACAAGATTTATTAACACACTGTACAAGATACCAAATACAAGTTTCCGCGTAGATCAGCCAAAGTTTAGAAGCAGCTCTCCTTTCACAGAGAACGTAGTCACCTGAGACGGTTGAACGCCGCTCTCAATGGCCTTTACATAGTCCGCCGAGCTTTTCATTTTTGTATCCTGTTCTTGTTCCATAATCCAGCGAACGTTCTACCAATTTCTCCAAATCGATTCTACTTCACTTCCTCGAGTTACTACCCCTTAACTTCGGCGATTCACTTCCCCTTCACTTCCTCGATCTTCCTGTATTTACTTCGCAACTATTTTCTCAAGTGCCCTTCCGTCTTTCATCGAGTTTGCTCTCTGAAAAAGATCGACAAACAAGCATTGAAACTTTTATTCGAGACACAACAAGAAAATCGTCGAGAAAGGGAAAAATTGTAAAAATTGCAAGAAAATTACGTGCGATTATGGTTCGTTAAAATTTCTAAGATAATTCTGCTTTCGTAAAACGGGTAAAAAATTCACGAGTTTCATGATCTCGTTAAAAACTACGATTACAGCGAATCAAGAAACACATTCCGACGAATTATGATGAAAAATTCCAACGAATGGTTCTTCATCCATGGCTACAACCATAATCCATCGTAAGTCTAATTACGGAAAATTTAATGATTCCGCGCGGTTTAAAGTAACAATTAGTGGCCAACACGCTTTTTGGGATTTAACAGGAAACTCGAACTATGAATCTGAACGTAGATGTTGGAAAAATGTATATGAAGATCTCTTGCAGAGTCCTTGACAGCAAGTGTTCTTCTTGACTTCTCCTTTCTGATAACAAGATTTTTCTCGTACGTATTGTAACTTGAAAATTGTGATACATTCAAGATTTAAAGAATTATGATAGGAATAGATAGATATACGATACCATAGATACGATAGACACACGATCGTATTGGAGAAAAAAGTGGATGAATTTGAAAAATGTGGTCGTGAACGATGATTAAAGGATTTTTAAAGCATCTGTAATTCATAGCGAGTGATATGAACCGGTTCTTATAATAACAACGACAAACAAGACGTACGTTCGATGAACAAACACTGAATTATTTATAAGCATCGTCCTTCAATTTCCAATGTAGGTTCGTCTTCTGATGAGCAATTAACAAGGTGAATAAAATTATCAGTCATGTTACTCCGCATTTAAGTCTTCTGAGTTGTAGGAATTGTGTATTCAACGATTGCTGGCGAAATTCTGGGTCATTCGCGACTCGTACGTGATATACCTTTTATCGATAAACCGTTGGTAAACTTTTCCGTAACGAAGTGTCCCTGAATTTAGCTTCTCCGCAGAAGAATCTCTGCTGAGATTTCTGAGTTTACTATTATTTAAAAATACCCTGAATCCCAAGTTGTCGAGTATGTACAAAATTCTGAAACCGAAACTTACGAATATTTTAAGAGCTCGAAGAGCTAAAGTTTTCGAATTTGTTCTCGCATCTGAGTTCCCAGCTGCCTAAATTCTCGGATACTCGAGAATTCTAGAAACAAATGCCGCAGAATCTAAATTTTCGAACACCTAAACGCCTACAAATTCTCGAACACATACTAAGTCTCTAAAAATCTAAATTCTGGAATATTAAAAAAGTTTGAAATTCTAATCCTCAAGCTGTTCAAGCTGTTCAACAGCATACGCACGTCCGACCGGCATCAGGCGCAGATTCTCCTTGGCGTCGGCTCTGTTTCCGTTTAGACTCTCCAATGCCATACTTTTCGATTATCCCGAACGATAAGTTTCTCAAATTGGTATAAAACTGTGGGAGCTTACAAAGGAGCCAGGTACCTCAGTACTAAACAAGTTACTGCTCAATTAATGAGAAAGATTGTCGGCAACAAAAAGCCGATTAGTAGGCTATCGATCGGTAAACGTCGGCGACAAAAAAATGATTAATCGGCAATCGGTCGGTAAAGTGTTAACATCGTCGCGATAAGACCAACGAGTCTTCGACTTTTCGTTTGCTCCTCGTGTCAGAGTTCGCGCGTACCGAGCTTCTCTCAAACCTCAGTTCACCATCCAAAAATCTTTCCAATCTAACTTATGCATCTGACAACTGTGGAACCTGAATTGATTTACAAAGTTCTTGCAACCTTAGCTCTCTCGTCGGATTTCCTCTATTCCGATTTCTCTTGCGTTTAAATTTCTGCAGATTGCGATACAATAACCTCGGCTACGACGACGCTGGAATCTCCATAGAATTCGACACAAAGGGATATAGAAATTCATTTCGTCTGTAAAATAGGGTGACGGTTTCACGGGGTCAACAACGATAGAGCCATATTTCTACGATGAAAACCCTGATTTAGCCAAGGAGGATCGGGTCACATGGCCCTCAAACGCGGAACGTATAACTTGGCTCGACCTTGCGCTCATTATCGTGCAAAAGATCGTTCTCGTCCCATTTATTGTAATTAAGCTAGCGGGAAATCCGACACACAACGTACGTAAGCGTTCGTCGGTAATACACTGGCTCAAGAAAATATTTGAATATTATTTACATAGAAATATGAACAGATTATAGGTGTCTTTATATAGATGTTATAGCTTGTGAAATTTCATTGATATACTGTAATGGGACACGATCGTGGTGATTATGATGATGGAATTTGAAAATCATACCTGATATCTGCCAACTATCAACGTATACTATGGGAAATTAGTATGCAGTGTGAATACATAAAAGTATTTGAACGCTTATGAGAATAAACTTTCGCATCTATATTGTACGGGTTAAGTAAAACATTTTGAAACTTCATTAGCATTGCGATGAGACACGGCTGCTGTGATTATATTGGTTTTGAAATTAATCGAAACATGTATGCAAAAGTTATTACTTACTCTATAGAAAATTTACATGCTTATACTTACATAAACTTATGACATATGAAAACATATAATTACAGCAAACAGATGTTCAATAAAAAGATTACATTAGTATTAGTCGGAATATTCAGACTTATTAATAGAATAGAATGGATGAATAGTGGTATGGAAGATGGTGAGACAAAGTGCAAATGTATAACGACGAAGATCCTGGAAATCGTTCGTTAAATAAATCTAAAATCATTTTAATATGAATTCTAAGTGCATCCTTAGTGTTCTTTTACTTTCATTTCGGCAATTAAGATCCACAATTCTCAACAAATAGATAATTGAGTATTTAAATATTTGTATCATCTCCGCGAAATATATACTTTGCGCTAAATATCTTTTAGACCGTATTTGTATTTTCACATTTCTTTCAAAGTTTATCGATATAATCGCCGTAGTTGAGTCATAACAGCGGCAATGAAATTTCAAAATGTCTCGCATAAGAAACGTAATATATTCAAAAAATGGTCAACTCTATAGAATTATATCAATCTGCCTGTATCATTATTTTCTTTTCTTTCGTGTTGGTAGAGTATAAGGTTTCACAAGGTCTCCTTGCAAAGTAGATAAGGATAATTCCGTTTGCTGATTCTTATAAAAGCTGTTTAAGAAATCTGGTCGGATAAAGATTCAGATAGGAATAATTTTGAAAGTAGAGATTTATCGGCATCTATCGATTGATAAAATATCGTAAGAGATTATTGTGACGTAAAATTTAACTTACGAAAATTCCGGGAAATTAACTATAATTGTCGTGATTATTGCTGGTTAGAATCTCTGATTCTAAGACGAGTCTTTGTTTTGTAAAACTAGTTGAAAATTCACAAGGCTCGGTATATGGAAAAATTTGCGAATAAATTCTCACGTGGAATCGTTCCTTCGAGCACGAGTCTGTTTTAAATGATGAACGCGGTATTTCCGGTTGAAAGATAGAAAAAAAAAAGACTATCGTCTGGCTGATAATTGATAAAAATAGAACATCGACGAGTACGAACGAGCCTCGTTACGTATGACACAAGTGTTAATCAGAGGACAAACAAACAATGTAAATCAGCATAATTATCATCTTGAATATGTATAAAACGGAAAAAAATATATCGCGAAAAGAACCTTCGCCTTTGAGGGATATGTTTGCCAAAATAAATGAAAAATCACGGATCGAACCGATACATCCAACGTTTAGACGACTGTTCGCGAAATATAAATCGTAATATTAAAAGCTCGATATATTTTTCTTTTCAGAATTTCACATTCTTCAAACTCTAATAATTCGATTAGTAAAAGGTGACAAATGTATTGACGTTTAAAGGAAAGCCAATAGACACACGATGCTTTTAATGCAACGAGTAATTCGACGGCCGTTTCATAGGAAGTGGATCGAAGGTCGTTCGAGGACTCGACGCGAGTTTCGTCCGGAATTGTAGGTTTTAAGGTCAAGGATCACAGGAACTAGAGGAACCATCTAACGTGCCTGCCTCTACCATAGTGACATCGCTAGCCGAATTGCAAATTTCAATTTGAATTTACGATGAAACCCCATCAACACTTCGACAAATACGATTATTCGAACAAGTTCCAAACCGTATCAATTTTCAGGTTGAGATAATGGCACGATGAATCATTAATTTACAGAGGAATTTAACAGCGTTGCATACGAAATGAAACGATCGTGCGACGAATGTTCGAATGATCAATGAACGAATCACGAAGTGGTTGCAGTAAAGATATAGAGAAATTAAGCAACCTCCTTTTAAATCAGGCATCGAAGCTTTAAAGCAGATATCGTGGAACATTTATCGGGACTCGAGTAATTTAGATTGTGCATTTTTTTTTTAATTGTACCGCGGATGCCACTAATTGGTTGTCGGGCGAATTGATCTTTTAATATTTACTGTACTTTCCTTCTTCGTTTGAAAATTTTACGAAGGATGTTTTATTTACTTTTTTCATTAGAGAATTTAACCAAGAACAGAGAAAGCAACATTGTGTCGTAAATTTTTCCTTCTTTTATCGCGAACTCTTTGTGTCGCTTGAAACAATTGAAGGACTGTGGTCTGAAAGCTTGTCGCGATACGCAAGATAAACAGCCGGAGAAAGTTCGATATTTGTTTTTTGAGATTGGAATAATTAATCATAAATGGAAATTCCGTAATTTGCCATTAAATTCATTTCTTATTCGTCGAATTTCTACGCACTATTTTATTCAATTCATAATTGACATTTACTACACGGTAGCTATAAATAGTATTTGTTTTCACATTTCAATACAATAATATACATATACATACACAGATCTGTGTAAATCTTACGAAACATACAACAACGTGCAGATACTTTTTTTTGTAACCATATTATTTATATCGGAGAATTTTCTCTTCGTGTCGCGTAACTATCGCGAATTAAAAATACTATTATTCTTAGTTAACCTTTGGTTATAATCAGACTGAAACGTAATTACGTTCAACAGTCGCGGTTGGCGCACCTTTAGTCACAATCGATGCACATTACCTTACAGAACGTACCATTAAAGTGCGACTTTAACGTCAATTACAATAATTTATTTACGATATCCTTCATTTGCTTCGAAGCATTTTTCCCTCCGCTGAGACAGAAAGTTTCAACTATCGGGAAGAAAAATATCATACAAAATTGAACTTACCTGAACGATGAAACGCGATGACCTCGTGGATCCGCCGATCGATGAAGAAGAGAGACACCTGTCTCTCGAGATTAGGTCTTCAGCGTGTCACATAAAGTTACGTTAGCGTGTTTTCACCAATTTTCACTGAATTTCAGTCACGGTCGAGAATTCGCGACTAGTTTCAATTCACGAATGCGAGACGCAAAAACGTACGGTCGAGTCCACGTGGATCCCGCGACTGTTCTATGCCGGTCACAGAACTACGTCGATGTATCGTTGAGCCACGCGCGTACGTAGCTTTTTCGCGATTAATCACCGGCATATATCATAGGACAATCGAATCTCGAGCAAAAGAATTCATTAAAAAAGTCATCGAAGAGCTAATAAAAAAGATTACAGAAATTAATTTCCTGTTAGCGAAGAGAGAAACACACAGAGAGAGAGAGAGCGAGAGAGAGGGAGAGAGAGAGGATTGCTCGATGTAATGGATCGTAGGAATGATTTTTCAGAATCTACTTCTTTCTGATTAATATTATTCAGAGTCACTTTCCTTTCGATTAATTTTCTTTTCAGAATCAGTTTCTATCCAATTAATGTAACCAATTTTCCACGGAATTGATTTTGCTCGTAAAATCAAGTCAAATAAATTATATTTTGGCAATTATTTATTTGAATTATTTATTATTATTATTACGCTTCTCCGCACAATTTTCCGTATGGAGCAGCGAGCGTGTATACAGCTACGAAATTTACCCTCTTTCTCTCTCTCTCTCTCGCTTTCTCTCTGTTGTGTATTATCGATCAGTCGTTGGGCTACAGGTTACTCGATGTACGTTAACAGGTTCGTTGGTTTCTTTTTGTGCGGTTTATATAAAAAAAAAAAGAAAACGTCGCAGAAAGGAATAGATGCGTTTGCGCTGTTTTGTGCAGTCAGGCGAGCTCGTCTGTCATGGCTAGTCGCAGCCGATGCAACATCCGAGTCCACGGAGCGCTGGACATTAACTAAATCCGATAGATTCGCCGCGGCTCGCACCACCTACATGTCCTTCGTTTGATAGCGGCCTCGCGCGCATCGACGGAACACGGCTCGATCCATTGCTTCTGCGCGAGATTTTCGAGCCCGCGATCACCCGTGCCGCGATAAGGGACGTGTCATCCTTGTAATTTTTTCGTTAGTTGTGTGGCGCCTTGCGTGATTTCCGAGATCTAAAAGATTTGACGAGTCGATCAGGCGAAGTTAACTTTGATATATATCGTATTAGATCGTTTAGATCGAGGGAAAAAATGAGAGATATATTTTTTCCTTTCGTTTTTAGTCTTAGCGGTGCTTTGTAGAATTCTCTTTATATCCTCTATATTTTAATGAAAATTTACAATTTTCATTTGAAGATTTATATAAGTTTTTCCTTCCTATTTCGTTTCTAGTTTCAAGAGAGAAGAGCAATTTTGTTACACTGAAGATGTACGATAGAAGTCCTCTTTTCTGTTTTTCTTTGGCAGATATCTGAGGAGATTCAGAAAAATATTTCAGAACAGAAATATTGTACAATGTTTCATTAACACAAACACTTGTCAATTTCATGGCTTGACACGTGAACGTATTATTTGATTAGCGTATTATACCAGGATCAGCTTCTTTTCCTCTTTTTAGCTCTTAGGAAAATATTGTAAAGTTTTGAATGACTCCAAATGATTGGTATTAGATACGAATATAATAGGTTTAGGTAAAAGCATAGGAAGAAAGTACAAACTTTCTTTTGGCAGTTTCTGAGACAAATCATGATAAGTCGTGTCGTTCTAGCGATACTACAGACACGCTTCGAGATTTGAGATTCCTCGTTTTTAACTTTTAATCTATCAAATGATAAGACAAAAAATTAGTTTGTAGATATAGAATTTTAAATCATGACACCTTTCGATCGTGATGATAATCGATGTCCTTCATTGCTTTCTTGTTTAGATAATCTACGAATCTTTTCTTAATCAGAGTTAATTAACACAAATAATTAAATAATTAAATCGATGTTTTTGGAAAAATCAATGCCGTTGTTAAAGCAATTCAGTAATAAATAGGCTGACTTTTTGAAACGATTACCTTCGAATTGGAGTAGCCTAATAATCTCTAACACTGATACATTTTTTTAAAACTTCGCGATAGCTTCGACATTGAACCATGTTACACATTAACAATAACATTACCATAAGTAGGAAACAATTCATTTGTAAAGATAATGCTGCCGAACGATAATAACGTGAAGGATACGAGCAGCGAATTATCGCAGATTTAATGAAACTTTTAACAATGGAACTCAATGGACAAATCATCTGGAATAACACAACGAACTATCTACACTCGAATTTTGCCGCAACTCTCCGTGAAATGTCATCCAAAAGTAGAAATATTTCTACCTTGTTAATGTTAATTCAAAACACGTTCGAGCTTCGGTTTCTATTCGGTTTAATCAACAGACAAAAATTACTTATTTTGTAAAATAACTTTATAAAAGTTAACGCTGAAAATTGTTACACAAAAATATCAAGAACAATGTGTCGAAGCATTCCGATCTAGACTGTCTGATCAAACACGTGATCGTTCTACTTCGCGAAAACGATTATGGTTGACACTCGTCAGCTGTAAAAATATATTGTCATGAAAAAAGTTAATGCTTCAAATGAAAAATTATTTTATAAATACCCAGAACACGTATCAAAACATTTCAATCTCATCTGTTTGATCAAACACAAAATTATTTTGCTTCATGAAAACGGTTCTAATTAAGAAGCCATCAGGTGTGAAAATACATTGTCGCTGAAAATATGAATACTTTAAATAACGGACAATATACAAACATTGAGAATATACAGAGAAACGTTCTAACTACGCTTGTCTGACCAAACACATAATCATTCTACTTTGCGACAATAGAACAAAGAAAGAGACGAGAAATGTAGAATAATCATATCGATGTCAATATGATACAAATATATAGCGGATACTATAAACAATGCAAATGTTTGTTTAATACAGTTTCTTTGCGCGAAAACTCTTTTGATCAAAGAAAGTATAAATCATAGAATCGGTTGGTTAAACCATTGGATGACATGCAGGGCACCGCTGCTTATCGTGATCTTTATCGATGTAAGACTTTGTTAACAGAAAACAACGAGCAACAGTTGCAGTATACAATGCGACATGGAGTCACTAATTGCCCGGTTCGTGCTCGCAGCGTGATAGTAAATCGAGTAAACAGGATCTTCCAAGAATACCGCTGCCTAAGCCCCGCAAATCCGATTTTACTGTCAGTGAATACAGTCGATCACGTATCAACGAGCGGATATGTAGCAATCGCGCCTAACCGAAAGTAAACCGTGAAAATTCTCAGACTTTTAATCAAACTTCCACGAAGATGTAATATAATATATACCTTCTACGCTCGATTTACGTATACAGAATACTATACTCTATAGATTATTGATGAAGCGATAAACGTATCCGGTTTTAACAAAATTAACTTGAAGTTTTATTGCCATATGTTTCCCTTCTAAAAATATCAGAAGAAATATGTTTTCTTTTTATTGATAATTAGTAAAAATACATTTCTCTGAGAGTATAGAAAAAAATGCAATCTTGGAAAGAATGTGAGACATATAGAATTTTTCTAATGATATTCTTAAAAGTAATGTCACTTTTCCTTCATTTACGATTTAAATTAGCAATTTGAAGCGTAAAGATTACAAAATAAAATAGATGGGCAATCATCCGATTGTAAGTATACTGGACGCTTTACGTTTGGGTTAGCATAATTATCTGTTCGAACTTATTTAATCTAATCTCCAAAAAGGAAATATGCTTCCTGTATTTATCGTTGTTAATTATTTGTAAGCAAAATATCTATTAGGAGAATCAATCTGAGAAGATCTCTTTTAATTAATTTCGACAGTTATTTCTGAGTAATCGTATTGTTTCGAGAGTCACAGCCGATCAGATGATCTTAACTCCATCCTGTAAGAATTTTCCATGAAACGACCTTCTTCAGTTATCATTATCCTCGACCAGTCGCCCGTGACGAATGTTTCATTGTTGCTTGTTTTTTTGTACCGTAGATAAATAATTATATCATCGATGAGATAACAAGCCCAAAAAAAAAGAAAAAGAAAGAGACGAGAAATAGTCGAGTACGTGCTAGAGACCTGGATAAATTCGCCTCGACACAAAAAGCATCTCTCTGGTAAACAGGAGATTCCATCTTCGGTTAAGATAAATCGAGACGATACACAACGAGACTAATATTTTAAAACAAACCAATTTCTCTATCCTTACGTCGATCGTTTGGTGTTGAAATTATTTTGAAAAATATTTCTTTCTCTTCCAAACGAGAGTCACGTTGTCGAAACACGTTCGGCTCGACTTGTCTCTCGCAATTGACGCAATATGTTTAAACAATTATTATTGTGCCACCGTTACTGGATTTCACTCGGCCTTGCTAAACTCGAATCCAGACGACCAAAGCGGCTACGTGATAAGGCGCGTCATTGATAAAACATTTTAGTGACGATCAAAACTTTTATCTTCATTATCTCGCGCACACGCCGTATTACACGACATAAATTATTATGCTGCCTGATGTTCAGCTGTTCTTCTCCGGTTATGCAATGTTTCTCTTTCTGTACCTAAGAATTACATATGTATAGGATGTATATGCATGTATGCAAAAGATGAAAGAGGAAAAATTCGCTTGATCCGTCGATGTTCGATATTGTTGAAGGAAACTTCGATATCGGTGCTACTTAACTATCCGCGGTTATTTGTGTTTTGTTTTTAGCCAAGTAATCGGAGAATCAGGATAGACAATGTTATCTATGTAGTGTTTTGAGTATCACGATATTTTATGATGTTTTTGTTGTGGTTGTATTTTGGAGATATCTTTCTTCACCACTCGTGAACGGAAGATTTTCCTTTTTCTTTTTTTAATACGAAGTCGATTAAATAATAGTTCGGTTTATAGAATAATAGTTCATAGATGAGATAAACTTCTCATCTGTGCAGTGTCCACCATCACGATGTTTCGTGATATTTTTGTTATGGTTTTTACATTTTGGAGATACTTTCTTCCTGATAGCTTTCTTCAACGGAAGATTATTCTTCGTTTTCGAATGTTATCGAATTGTAGATTGATTAAAGGAAATGTTAATAGAAGTAGTTAAGATAGGTTTCTTTTTTGCGTAGTATCACAAATTTTTGCAATAATTATATTTTAATAGTATTTTCCTTGTTCTTCATCGATATTCAATTCTTCGTAGCAGAAGAATGAAGGAAGGTGAAGGAATAGAAAAAAATATAATTAATTACAACGATGAAATAAAAATGCTCTGATTCTCTGGTAGGCGTAACTTTGAGATTAAAAAAAGATTAAAAAATCTGAATATATATTAATTGTATGGTTCGATTTAATTGAAGATTATCAAGGAATTGGGACAACATTCATAATGTCTGAAGTAATACCGGCACATCGCAGTAATAGAAAAGTTTCTTTCCAAGGATTCCACGAAGTGCATAGTATATAATGTATGTACAGTATACAGTCTATGTCCACGTCGTTGCTGATAAAAGTTACGAACAGTTGGAAAGTCGCTCGAGCGAGACTATCTCAATGAGGCGCTTATCTAATCGTACAAAAAAGTAATGAAAATAAAAAGAATTCATACCTGAGGAGATAGCGTTCGATGGGAATGCTGATTAGGGTGCAGAAGACCGGCCGATTCTTCTGGAACATCTTTTTGAATTTCGGTCATTTCTTCGTCATCGAATTCACACGCTCGATTTTGATCAACGAACTGCTACTTTATGCTTTCTTGCAACTGTCGAATTTTCCTCACTAAAAAGCTTCAAACTTTCGTAGGCAAAATAACGAAATGTAGGAAAGGAAGGGACCTAATTTATGCCACCCTCGAGCGTCTTCTTCGCTTCCGTTTCTTAGAACCGAGATCTACCAAGGCCAGACGATCGTTCCGAGCGTAGGAATCTCCACGTTTCCTTACAATTTGGTAATTTTTTAAACGTGAAACTACTAAAGATTCGAGTAAAGATAAGGTTAATAGAACTGGAGTTAATAGAAAAGCTTGAAGCGTGCGTTTTAATAAATTTTAAGAAAAGTTTCTGACACCGTGGATACTATAACGAAGCTGGATCACGAAAGTTCGCGAGCTTTAGTCGTCGGAACGTGCGGTCTCGTCGTTCGACAGGCGGCGATTGATTATAACCGAAGATTCATGACGATTGTGCGAAGCCGCGCCTGTTGGCAAAGCAGAGCCGAACTGGAATATTAATTTTCCTAGCAGAAACGTGTTTACAATGTCTGGAACGAGCGCAGGCTTGTCGACTGATACGAGTTCCACATTATTTGATTAGTGTGGTGAACTGTGACATTGAGTCGGGGCGTTGGCAACGAACGTTAATTAAAACGTTAAGTCTTGAGGATAATTAAAAGTTTCTAATAGGAAATTGAAATCGTTGCATAACCCTTTGTAACTTACTGTTAAAATACTATCTTAATTCATGTAATAATTCATTTATTGTTAAAACACCATATAACTTGCTGTTAAATTTTATGTATTTTACAGTATTATATAGTATGTGCTTATACTTTTTCTATTTTATTTTATTTATTGTCATTTCGTTCGATTAGTTCCTTTCGCATTTCATTTCATTTTTCTTCCTTTTCACCGATTCCAACCTCGTTTCCACTTCCTTTTTCCATTTATTCTCTACTTCGACTTCTTCTCTGACCTTAACATCCACCAACCTTGATCTTTTATTTTCCTTTTCCATTTTCCATTTTCGCTCTTTCCTTTTTCCATTTTGTCTTCAAATATTTAACCGTAATATTCGACGTAATATTTCCTTCTTATTCCTCTCTTTTCTCTCTTAGTGCCTTGATTCCGAATCGCTTGGTAAATCTTTCCTTGCGTATTTATCATTTCTACTGAATTACCTTGTTTACGATATTATTACAGGAATTGTAGAAATTATATTGCTACAAAGTGGCAAAGTTGTTTGCAACAACTGAATCATAATTTTTAAATCGATGAAAAGTAAAAGAACCGTAGCAGATTATTTTCCTTATTTTTCACGAGTTAAACAATATTTTGATTTATCAAAAGGACTTGTGATTAAAAATCGATAAGATTATCTGTCGCATAGATAGAGTAGAAACGTAGTTTTCTGATATCAATGAATCTTATTTTCTACTAAGAAACGAAAGATTTTATATTGAAATCAACACTTTAGATTCAAGGGATTGAATACGCCGTTAAAACACGAATGTTTATTGAGCCGATGATTGAATCCGAACGTGTTTAATATGATAATGAGATCGCATACAGAGGTTCATCCTTCCTATTGATTGTCTCTAAATCTCTTAACCTTTGTCTGAAGTAGCCACCAGAGCTTTCATTGTATTGCGCATGACAATATTTGTCTTTGTATTTTAGTGATTTCTGCACTTTAGATCTCCCACGTAGGTGGAGTAAACTATTACAGGGAACAAATCATTTTACCGCAGAACAAGTTTGCAGTAGAAGAAAAATAATCGAGTTGTGTCATGGCAGAATGCACGTGTTACTAGACAGCTCTTGACTTTGAAAATGTCAAAGAACTCTTTCTTGATAACAAAAATCTCCACACTGGTAATAAATGTTTCGATCAAATGAGAATATTTAAGACGCTGGCAGCTTGGTAATGTTTGAATTTGATAAGTCAATTCATCTATTTTGCCCATCTTAATCCTTTTTTTAATTTTTAAAGAATTCTAAGAATTTCCATAACTATAAAAATTATTAACATATCTATTTTATTATGCAATAGGTTCTTGTGTTAATTGTTAAATATTTTCAATTGAAACTCGAGAAAATTATAGAGAAGTGAAATGTCACTTGTGCCTAAATTGTCTTATGTGTACGTAGGAATAAATTGAGGATAAATTGGATAAATAGCAAAGGATACGATTGGAAGAATTATGAAAATGAAGTTGGAAGAATAGCGGAGTTCTGTTGGTTTGAAGTCGCCTGGTTGAAGTAGAAAAGTCCTATTCGACACAGTTTGGTTAATGGTTACCGACGGCGTTAGTCAGACGCGCCTAAGTTATAGGCAACCACGTACACGAGCTACGAATTCTATTAGCCCAATGGTAGGTGCACGAAGCGTCACTAAACAGAACGTCTGTTTTATCACTAGGAACGATAAAAAAAATTCTGCAATTCCGAATTTTTCCTACAGAGATGTCCAGATTTTCGAAATTTTTTCGTCACTATTCGAAATTACTAACATATCTTTATCTAACAATTAAAATTATCGCGAAGGAAATTATACATATGCAGTTGTATTTACGATACTAATATAAGCACTATACGTCTATTTTTAAAAGAAATAGAACTAATAACTGTTATAAGGACGTATTTTTTAGTAATACTGCATAAATTAAATAATGTCGTAAAAAAGTAGAATATAACAAAGTAATAAGCGTATTGAAATAATACTTAAACTGACCTTCCATATATTATGTAACTTGCAAGCCGCATGACAACACAGGAAGATAATCGAATCAAACACGAAGTCTCCATAGAAAAATGAAATGAAAAATTAGCGAGCGAGCGAGTTCGATCATATTTCACTCTCAATGCTGCATACTTTGTTAGGCGAATGATTTTCACTTTGTTTGTAGGCGACATGGACCGAGACAATACAGACTTAACGACTTAGATAAAAGTTACATAATAACCGCGTAGCTTTTTCTTCGGTCGTTTTCTCAGGAAATATTTCCCGCTATTTCAAGCGCCGTTATGATTCTTACGTTAATTGATTCGCCTCGAATCTGTGAAAGAGAAAACGACCAACTACCAACTAATTTATGAAGATTATTAAATCAATCTGCCATCCGTTTCTATTAAAAGATCTTGAAAAATTAGTCTTCTATAGACGTAACTTAAATATTTCAAAAGATAGGAACCATAAAAGCGTTTACATAAGAATATGGTTTATAAAAAAATTGTATTGTCATAATCTTCGTTATTTTTCTTTGTCTTTAAACATATTAGCTGTTGCACGAATCATGGAATAACTTGTTCCGGGTTTCATTTTTTTTTTTTTTTAATCTAGAAGAAGTAATTCCAAAGTTCGACTAGAAGTACAAGGTTAAAACTGGAACGAATTGCAAATATCGACGTTTATATAGAAAATGCAGCTATTCCATTGGACAGCTGCATCCTAGAGGAAGCAAAGTGTCGACATGGAATAACGCGTTAGCGTGGTACGCAACGATGCTGAGAAGGTGCACGTGTGTCTACACGCGGGGACTTTAGCTCTGCTTCAGTTCAATCTTATCGTGCGGCCCGCTCACATCTCCTGGATGCATACCAGTTACCGATCTAATAACGGTATCATCCGGCCCGCTGTTCAAATTTCCAGCGTGAAAAGTGCGTGAAAGTGCCGACATCCCACGGCGGATATTCAAAATTCCCCTTAGTTCGGGAAACTCGATCGTTCCGAACGATCTTTGAACGTCTTTGTTCGTTTGAAAAGAATCTTCAAACGTGGCACGCTGTTTATTAATCCCTAACAACGGTAACGTAACAGAGGCTAATTTAAGGAACCGAGTTAAATATTTGGAAGAATATGAAGAAAAAAATAAATTGCGATAATCGAACTTCCTTTGAGAAGAATCTTCAAACGCGACACGTTGTCTATTGATTCCTGAAAACAGCGATGAGACGGACGTTTACTTAAGAAATATTTACAAGAATAATCGAACTGCTTGTTTGAAGAGATCTAAAAGAAATGTATATAAATTAATTTAAAAGAAGAAAAAAGGGAAAAGACGGTAGATGAGGCAGAGATTTATCTAAGGAGCTGAATAGGCATCAGGCAGGAGGAAAGAAACTGCAATAATCCGGATTCGTATCATTAAGTTCTGAAAAGATCCGAACAGCCTGAGGATCTCCTTTTAAAGATCAACCAACAACAACAAGTCGATGCATTTCCTCGATCAGTTCGGCTCGATATCGTTAGAATTCGATCGAGAAGTATTTATCGACTGTATCAGATAACCAGAACGTTGCAGCGTATCGTGAAACTCGATCAAATAACCAGAATCAGTCATCAGAGTCAGCAGTGTCTGTATAGAAGTTGTTTCAAGTTTCTCGGGGATATTTCCAAATATTCGAAGAGAGACGAAGGCAAAATCGAATTTCTCGGAGCATCTTCGACTAACAAACTCGTACTAACAGATTCGAGTAGCTAGAGTTTCGAAGACTTTTTTCTTTTTTCTCTCGTCAACCTTCGGCAAAGGGAAGAAAAATGGACTCGATAGCGATCAGCGTGCAAGGAACAGTCAAGTGGATCCATCAGCTATAATTAAACGTCAATCCTAACGTCGTTGAACAGAGACACCGCCCGATCGATTGATATTCGATTCGAGAGGCTTGTTCAATGAATGGAAAAATGTTGATGTCGCCTGGTATGAGTTTAGTGGTGGCTGGTGTTGCTTCTGGTATTTGTTTTCTGATCTACAGTGGTGTCCTTAGGGGGTAAGTGCAATTTTCATTTCATTTCTTGTTCCATTTTCCGTTTATCTTCGACAATACAAGTCTGGGTAATTGTAAAGAAAGATCTTTCGATCGTTTCTTTCAGTCCTTCATTTGATTCCTCTAAAAGAAGGATTTTCCAATCCTCGGGGAGTGAGCGTGAAGTGAAGATCACTAAATGTGGTTTCTTTTCGATTTTTAAATATTATTATTGTTTATTTATCGTCAGATTTTGATAGGGCTGATAAGGTCTTGGTGACCACAGTTACGTGTATTCTATAAATATATAAATGTTAAACAATATTTACATGATTATTTTGATACAATCGTCTTAGTTGATGTTATTACTTAGTAAGTAATTGGTTAGCCTTCTTTGATATTAATAAATACTTGAGTCGTTCGAAAAAGAGATCTCCTGACCGATGGACCAAAATGGAGAACGCAACGCGGTAAAAGTAGGCCGTGCACCTCGATTCCGATTGTTAATCTCCATTGATATATTATTCAATTTCGTAAATATACGGTTCGTGCGGTGATTATATTTTCTTAGAACCTGCTTTAGCTTCTTCTGGTCAGGACGGCGAAAAAATACGCTTTCGAGCCTTGAAGATATCGCAGATAGGCGTTAATGACGCGTGACGTAGAGTGCACATTCTGCACATGTTTCGTCTGTTTGTGATGCGCTTTGAAGTGCTTCTTCTTCTTCGCCTTCTCCTCGTTCTTCATACATGAACGATTTTCTTGAATTTTCTGTCGATTTTATTGCAGATTTTAAATAGATAATAATATCGATTACTCAAGAAATTTAGAAATCGCGTTTAGATACCGAATTCCAATCGATTCGTGTTCTTTCCATTTAACGGCGCTCCGTTCCACCACCTTTTGCATTTTTTTTTTTTCTTTTTACTGGCACTGCGTGAAACATTTTCATCGTGAAACGTATACCAAAGGCGATAAGTTTCTATCGAAACGAACTCATCGATCATAAAGCGTATCTGATCCTCGTGACGACAACGAGGATCAACGTCCAATAGTCGTCGAGTTTGACGAGAATCATAAATATTATTCGTGTATTCACACAGGGACATGCCGCTTTTATGCAACGTAATCCACGAGTACATCGATTATTACGCGATTCAAGACAAAAAAAAAAAACAAGATACCAATCTGCTATGATATAAACACTGAGATAAAATTCTTTCGAGCGTAAACAATTCCTAAATTTAAACCGATCGATTTGAATTTTAAATAATCGAGAATTATCTCAAGATAGAACGGGTGGCTACAATCAGAAAGTTCGCCCATAGATGTATTAACACTATGTTAATTAGCTTCATACGTAGCGAGTTCGATAAGAAAAAAGGCTCGTGTCATTAGAAAGCTTCAAAGAAAGATTCTAAACGAGGTTAGTGTATTTTCAATTCCCGTCTTTCAAGTATTTGTCGAATATTTCTTTTCTCTTTGAGATACGCGTTCCTGCGGTTGGCGTTCCCCGTCTTCGATAGATTATATCTATTATGAAACTTGCCACGATGATTTCGTTAATGCATCTTGAAGAGTTACGAGAAACATCACGCTACGCGTAACTTAAATATTCATTAGGCTGTTTTTTGCGTTGCGTTTCATTCCCGGTTTTTATTGACAAACCGCCTAGAATCTAATAGGAAAAGAGAAGAAGATAATTTCATATCTTGGTATCTCGGTTTTCTCTGTTCCCATAGCTGTAACAACGCTCTTCGTCGGTTTCCTTCGATTCAACACAGTTTCGAAGATGTCTTTAATTGGAAAGCCACGAAACCTGGCATCACCTGATACACCAATCTCAAAACCGAGATAACGAGGACTATCTTTCGGATTATGAGATATTTACGGAGATTAGATTGCCTATTGTCTTTCGGCAATTGTTTGCCTATTGCACGCGGAACTAATTATAATTCTCACGCGTGAAAACACACCGATAACCTACCAACGTCAAGACGTTCGTAGCTGGTCGGAAAGGGGGAAAAAGATGGACGCTTCAAGTAATAAGGATAAATTTTATTTGCGAAAAATAAATACAACGTAGAAACGTTTCTAGGAACAAGATAAAATAACGACGTTGAGGATAAAAAATAATGTAATCGAGTAGGACTCTTCGGATAATTAAATCAATGCGACAGCTACAAGAAACTGAGCGATATAGAAACATTACAAAAAGTTTTTCTAAAGAATATGCATGACCTTCAAAGTAAAAAAAATTATTTAATCAGAAGAAACAAACAGAACTTCAACATTGTGGTTAATGCACAAATATAATAACAACGTCTTTAGGATAAGAATATCGATGACTTTGAAGATAAAGATATGATCTGATCAGACACAGAACAAATGAAATTATTGAGTCATCTCCAATGGATGAACAGAATAAAAAACATCTTTAACGAGAAATATCGACAACATTGAAAATAAAAAAAAATCTCCTAATCAGAAAGGAAAACGGAGATCATATAATTCAGCGAACATTGTCCTGAAGAAATAAACAGAAGTAAAGGAACACTAGGTAAAAATGTTAATAACCTTGAAAATAATTTCATTAGAAAGGGAAAAAAGTACTTTCAATCATAAAGTGACATTAGAATAAAAAAGAAATGCAATTCGTCACCTTCTACTTAAGCAGCATTTTATGCAAATGATTCGAATAGATATCGTACGAGTATCGGGGCGTTCCCTTTTTTTCTGTGCAGCCTGTACACGCGTCACACATTTGCTCGGCCATAAAGCTGTCTACCTGTGTTCCACGACACACGGATCCACCTGCACAGAGGCGTGTAATAGCTACACGGCAATTGGTGTTCGAAGCTTTTTTCGAATGGTACTCGAAGCAAGAACCGATTAGGTGAACGACTTTCGCGAGTCGCGATCATCGCCGAGGAATCGTTATTTTAGATCTCTCTTGACACTTTTGCAGGAAAAGATAGTGGATGTAGCGAGGAGCGGAGTTGGGAAGCTGGTTTCTTAACGATCCAGTTGGAATTTCTTCGTTCCGAGCCGATATAAAACGAGGCTCGCGCTCGACGTTTCGAGTTCCTGGCCAAAGTAGTCCGGCCAAAGGCCTTCGAGAAGAATCTTTGGCCGTTATGACTCGCGTATGCACCGATATTTTTCGCTTTATTACGTCTAAAAATCGTTGAGCATTCCTTTTGATAAATTTGGTTCGAAGATAACTCGACACGTAGATTGATTATTTCCATAATTGGTCCAAGTTATTATGATTCTCGAGATACGTGTATTATACCGATACTTTTTAATGCACTGTACGTACGCGTGTGCAAAAGATCGTATATCTCTTTGGAATCGAGAAAAATTTGGTTCGAGAGTAGTTTAACACATAGGTCACTGGTTATTCTCGTAGCTAAATAAAGAGATTCGAACTGTTACATAAATTTTAATAATCGTATTCGCATATAATTTATGAAACGAAAAACGGTACCATCTGATATAATAAATAAACGACGACCCCTTAAAAATTTCGTAACTGATCGAATAGTTCAACGAACATTATCTAACGCAGTAAAAATGCGTATAATTTTATACTTCGATAATTCCTTAAATTGATACACATATCGATAACATGGTAAGATAATTTCAAAAGAATCTGTAAAACTTGAATAAAAAGATTTAATAAAAAGTAGATCAAAATATTTCAACAGAAAGATGTTACAGATGCTTCTATTATCCATTTTGTTAAAATCACGACACCATTCTGAAAGTTCACGAGATTATCGTTGTTGTACCGGAAAAAAAGAAATTAAAGAAAATGCGAACTTTATTATATTTATTATACTAAATATAGCAATAAAGATATATTTTTTTTATTGATTTTCAAAGCTGTGAATAACGAGTGGAAAAAAATCGTTGGAAGGTTTATCAGCGGCTCTTTTTCTATATTAATTATCTCTATACGCAAAGTCGAGCCTCGACTTTTTTAATTCCCTGTAGACACGCGCGTGGCCGTGTTTATAAACGAAGATGTTCGCATATATGCGTATGCGTGCGACGAACTTCGGTATGCAGGGCTTGCTTTTATTTACTCTCTCTTGTTCTGACCAGTCTGACGAGTGTCGTTCGCATTCTCCTTTTTCCCCTCCAGCACACGGTAAATTATATTTCGGTGATTTCTCAAGATACGGGGGATGACAAAAATCGAGGCTCCATTGCGAAGAGCGAGGTGCACGCGAAAACTCGTGTTCGCGATATTTAAATTCAGAATATCGAGAAGGATATTCCGAATGAAAGAATATTGTGGCCAAAGTTTCGCCTCGCCTTACTCTTTATTCTTATTTTCGCTGAAACTTCGATTTTTATGAAAATTAAATTAATTAATTTACAAAATAAAATTCTACTTTCACGATAATTTGCTTTGATATTCGGAATAGAAAAGTATCGTTGGCACAAAATTTTTATGAAACTCTAATAATAGTTATGAATTATTGTGAAATTTTAAGTATTTCGAACGGTTCATAAAGATGGTACTCATCGGTTTCTTAATTCTTGACGAATTTATGGCTAGAACATAGATGCTTGGTGCGAGGTGTCATTTTCTGCATATTATCGTAGTCTTAATATCCATAAATAGTGGTATTCACCCGTTAAAGTATACACGGTGTTTGAAACGGTACAGTCTATGCAACAAATATAACTTATCTGCGAATACTTAGTCTACAACGTGAAAACGCACGTAATCAGATAATCGCTGGCTAATTGCGCATTTGTGGCATGAATAATCCAAGATAAGCTTGGTCGAACGTTTTATTTTACGCGATACTTACGATACTCGTTTTTTGAACACTGAAATAGTTCTATCGTGTCGTATTATTACACAATTAATAGGACTAACTGTTACTTATTCTCACGTATATATCGTTAAATTAACCGAAAATTTCGCGATTATCTTTACGATTATTAGCAAACTAAACAGCGAATTTTCTATAGTGAGAAAAAAAGAATTAGAAGAAAAAAGAGTTTCAAAATGCGAAAGACTATAAATATAATAATGTCCATTACGTTGCTACAGCGGCGCCAATGAACTGCACAATATTAAAACATTCACAAGATCCTACCATTCTTAATATAATCATTAACTCGCATAAAAGCCACGCCTAAAGCGAGCTATCGATCAATCAAGCCATTAAAACTAACCAACTGTGTAATTACAGATCGTAGAAAGTATTATTTTAATTTACCAGATTCCTCCTTGCTAGGAATCTTTTGCAACGACCAGCAGCAAAAATAAAAAAGGGACGATAGACGAGATAACACGATCTAGAGCAACAAGAGAGACACGAACATCTTAATTTCTCGAGCAATAATAAAGAGGCATAAAGACAGAGAAACATCGATAGAAACACAAGGCAAGAAGCTAAATCGAAACTCAATTATAGTTATATAGTTCCTCGCAATAGCGACATTCCTCCATTACGTTCGTTTTCGTAACAATGTTACGTGCCATTAATTCAACGTGGGGAACTCTCGCGTCTGCCACGGCGCGTGGTTCGCGGTTGCGACGTATCCAGACGCGTTTCAGACGCGTTTTCTGCCTTTAATAATTCGGAACAGATCGATATCGCGCGTCAACGTGTATATGCCATGTGCCCGCCTTAATGAGCGTTCATTGTTCCACAACGTGTAAGTGTGACCTAGATGAAGAAGTAATTTCTTAACGAATGTGAACCGTTGGCGTGCACGAGCTACAGCGACAATAGTCCCGCGATACCGCGTGAGAAGAACGACTCCAGGAGGAGACCGGGTCGACACAGAGGCGCTCGATTCCGACCCGATACCGCGAATAAACGATGCGAAAATATTATACGTGTATCGGGCCGCGAACCTCGACATTTTTCAATTATTCAAACCGAACCGTGGAACGAGTTTTTTCCGTGGTACGCGATTAATTATTCGAATGGAATAGCTCGAAAGGGGAAATCTTTCTTTTCGTTGATAAAAGTTGCACGTCTCTTCGAGATGAGTAATTATTTGATTGTTATTTTATACGAATAATTATTATCTGCTCATAAGCAATTATTATTCTGTCGCTTCGGTTCTTGTCTTATTGCTATTATGATGTGTTTTTGTCATTTTCTGAGAGTATAATATAACGACGAAGAAGAGTGACAGTAGAAGAGAGCTGTTTCTTTGTCTTGGCATTTCTCTAATGGCTTGATGCAACATGTAGGTAGTTTCGAATTTTCATGAGCAATAAATTTTAGTAATTTACATTTAATTCATAGTCATTAACTACAAACTCGTCTCTGAGAGAAATTTACTAAAAAGCTTTAAAACCTTAGAAAAATAATTATGTTGGACTAACCTTATAACAATAATTTTATGAGTAAATAACTGCAAAAATACTGATGTTGTAGTAGTATATTCGGTAGGACATCCGAATCGTTTTATTTGGTATTTATATTGTAAAAGAGTTAAACGTTTGATTTATGTTCAGAAAGTGGTCAAGTAAAATGTACCTAGTGGAGAAAGCGACCTTGACTGGCCAATTGACTTCGACCGGGTTTTAAATAATTCAAAGACCTCGTGTGTGAGACAAAAGCTATTTGTATTCTTCGTAAATTAGGCACAGTGATATCAAATAAGCGGGAACGTTATGTAAACAACTCGTTTAAACACCGAAATAAATCAAACGCAATCTTCAGGAAATGTTTATTAAGAGCATTAAAATTACATTATTTTCGAATATCGTTTCGAAAACCAAATCATTTTAGAAATTTCGTTGAAGAATTTTCTATGAACATGTACGATATTCGACTAACATGTACATGAAGATAAAAGATACACGAGGACGATTCAACGATGGTACAAAATTTGCAAGGTAGAAGAGGAAAATAATATTACTAAACTGAAAATCTCGTTGCTGGAAATTTAATGCAGTGCAAATTCACAGATTCGAACGCGGAATATATGTGGGAGTATGTTATATCATAAAACGGAAGAGCAACCTCTGGTACCGTTAATAACCACGATAATATGCAGACGATCGAAGCTGAAAACCGATCTGCGTTCGGTATATCTGAAATCGCGTATGAAATGATACAATACAGGAAAATGATACACGAATTCTCTGAATGATAGATGTATCATGAATATTTGAATTTGGCTGATCAATACATTAAATATGGCTCAATTGTCGATCAAATTAAATCAGATTAAGGAAGAAGATTTTTAATAAAAATCATCACTTCGTCATGAAACGAGATGAAATTTAGTAACTTGTGCCTTACTGGTTATTGCAAGCACATTAACATTTGGTAAAGGTTGAAGACGCTATTAAAAAAGTCTGTCCCAGCTAAATAATTTTGTAATGCATAAATTATTTAAAAAAGAAACCGCGACGACTCGAAGAATTTTTAAATTCAATATTTCTCATGAATAAATACGCTGTTTGAAAGAGACTACGTGGTTAACATTTTATTTAAAAAACATTTCACGTATACCCACGATCAGATATTTCCCACGCAGGTCTCTTACAAACTTTCCCTTCCGCAATCTGCCTTAATCTAAAAATAATCATTGAATCGAAAAGCTTGTTTATCCAAACGTTACTTCACGGTTTCACGAAACCGTGAGTTTAATGGCATAAAATAAATAGCAAACTAGTCTCCGGTTTGCTCTTTTTCGATCAGATAACTGTGTGACTGTGTCAATCAGATGTATTACATTTTTCCACCCACAACAGGCGGCCACGATTTCATTCGCATTATGTAACACCGGTGTGGGTATCGTAAATGAATATTACGATGCGCTAACTGTTAATCAGGAACGTGGAATCTGGCAATTAACGCGAGGAATGCACCGACACGAATCTCGTGAATACTTTCGCGCGTAATTTTCTTCATTTTCCAAAGTTTTCCCAACAGACGCGAAGAAAGGCTACAAGGATCTTGCTATTGGAGGAGTCCTCGTCACGAGAATTACATTCTGATTGCTATTAAAAATAGAACATATAGAAAAAAGGAATTTTCTTCGATAGATCGAACGTGAACCGCTCACGAGCCATTACTCGGATCCATTTCCCTGACCGCGCATCCTGCACGCTCCATTTTGCCTGAAAACGAACGTACGGGCTCATGGACGAGATCGAACGTCCGATTAGAGAGCACGAAACACAGGCTGGCGTTTACGAATGCGCTTGATGTGACCGGACACCTGCCACGAATCGTAATGTATTTGCACGAGTTCGTTGAAATTTTGTCGAGCGTTAAGAAAACAGTTATACAACTTCTCCACTTCCTCGACGTAATATAGGAAACGTTTAGAAGAATGACGAAGCAGCCGGTCACGTGAATTCCAACGAATCTAAGCCGGCTCCGGAGGAAACTGATTTTGCATGGTTTGCTGCAAGATCTTCTGATATTCTGAGATACAATGAACGTAAGAAATATTTGCACGTCATTGCATTTATCATGGCATTTATATACATATACATTAATAAATTGAGCATAGATATATTAAACTAAACTTTTTCACTTAGTAGTACGTTCGTGCGAATAGAAAGGTTTGACGCTATGTGAATGAAATATAGAATTTGATAGAAAAATGATTCGTTAGAAAATAAGAGTATGCACTTTTTGTAGCCACTGTATAGTGTATTTTTTCTATAAAAAGGTAAATTACAATCGTGGGTTTCGAAATATGAGTAACGGGTGGAATTGTCTTTCTGATAAATCATGGAAGAGGAATTAGTCATGAAAGGAGGTAATTGAAGGATGGAGGAGGCGGAGGACAAGCATGGATCTATCGTAATTATCTGTGAAATGTCACTGCCTACGATTTTCAATTGCAAGTAATTTTCTATCAGAAAAAGAAGAATATTTGAATATATCAAGCCTACGTCTACACACAACAACGCTCACTCAATCGTTATACAGCAATTAGCAATCGAAGCACATTCGTCAGCCAATTCGTCATCATCCATTCAATCTTTGAAACACTCGAACCAAGCATCTTCCAGTCCTTAAACCGACTTTTAAATCACCCAGTCCTTAAATTATATAAATCAAGCATCGTCCAGTTCTTAAATCATCCAGTCCTTAAGTTACCTAAACCAAACACTGCATAATTCTTCAATCCCCAAGTACAAAATCAAGCAATCCTTAAATCACGCAATCGTCGAAGCGCTCAATCTTCGCAAAATCTTTGCGACGCCCAATTCACGACGCCAAATTATCCAATCCATGAATCACAAGATCCAAGCGTTCTTAATCTGTAAATTATCCGACCTTGGAAGCAATCTACCCTTGTAACATCTCCAATATCTAGATTACCCAATCCAAACTTCGCGTAATCCTTACATTGTCAGATCCAAGAATTTCGTGCAATCCTCGAAAATACCAGGACGGAGGAAACGTGAAAAAATCGGAAGGTATGAAACGATCTAGAATTATGAGACAGGTGTGTCCACGTGTTGGCTGTGCAGGCACGTGAGGTCAGCAGCGGTTCGTGAATTCATGGCAGGACCGGATGTACGCGCACGGTTACCGATTAGTGATGCGTGGCTCGTTGTACGGTTCAACAGCATCGACCAACGTCGGCCAACAGAAGCGACATCGCGACCTCGAGAGTGGAACAAGGAGGGAGGAAAGACGTGGCGCGTCGGGAAGAACAGAACGGAGAACAAACTGGACATTGGGATGCACAGTCCGGGCCATGACACGGGCGTCCTTAATGGCAAAACGTCGTTACACAATGGCCGACGTATCAAACCATATTAAACAATAGCTTCGGTCAGCGTGTAGGGGGACCGGAAGCAGAGGAGGAACCGTAGACCGGGGGAGCCTCGAACAACGGCTCCCTCATTGTTGAGATGCTTCGTGTCGCGGATAGTCAGTCAGCCGGTGTATTTTGCTTCTTTTACCGGTGTTAGAACGCTTCTCTTCAAATTCATTTTCTGAATAAACGAAAAAGAAGAGGGACGTGTCCTATTCCGAAGATCATTCGATGAAGATTTGTTAAAGCATCGCGCGCGTTTTTTTTTTTGGTTTTGTTGGTTACAGTGTTCGTAGAGTAGAAAACAGGCGCGATTAATTAAACAAGAACATTGGACAGTTTTAATTCGACCTTGTTATATAACGTTGACGACCTTCATTTATAAAAGGTCTTTGTGATACACGTTTATTCTTTGGAAGCTGTCCGAATTTGGACGCGAACGGTGTTCCTTGCAAAGGATCCTTTGTCGCTTTAATTTTACTTGTGATTCACCGAAAGAAACTTTCAGCAATATCTACAGCAAATTGAGCAACAATAACTCTTATCCGTGATTCGGTTCGTGTGTTTTGAATGAACGTGCGACGCTAAAGAGAGAAAAAATACTCGAAGTGCTTGATGAAACCGAGCGAGGCGAAGCGGTTGATCAAAATTTTCCTGCTACGGACGATCCTTTGCCGGAGAAAGCGGGAGAAACGGTAAGGACGAAACTCGTGTGTCCGCTCGACAGAAGCGTGGACGACGCGCGGCGTTTTTAATCGCGCGCTCTCTGTATGGACGTACTTTCTATCGATCGCAAGAAGATCGAGGTTAACGGTTTTGTACGATACCACGGAGAACTTCTGAACGAATAGGCATCTCACGCTGAGCTTCGCGTTTACCAGGATTCGTAATTTCATCGGTTCATCGAGTCGCTGTCGATCGCAGCTTGAGATAGATTGTATGTGCTTGTCTGCGGTGTTTATTTGCTTCCGAGGAGATTGGAAATGTATATATCGTTCGTTTGTTCCGATTGTTGGTGATTAAATGAGGAAACGGACCACCCTACTGGATATAAGTGAGACACACAACTTGTTGGTATGAGTCGTTCGATTCATTTATCGCGATTAATTATGTCTAGAGCGGGAAATTCGTATTTAACTTACTTTGAGATTTTCGTGGTCTGGTATCATATAATTATCAAGATTGAGACTTTAGCTTGTATTTTTTCTTGGAATGATTCGAAACTCGAGGTATTGGATAAGTCATATTACACAGGTTGTAACAATTGTAGATACTTTTCTTTGGATAAAGAGAAACAAAGATGCCACAAAATATACGATAAAACTTCACTTCTCTTCAATTTCTAAGTGGACAAATATGGAATATCGTAATTAATAACGATGTATGTGTGATTGTATTTATAACAAAGTTTAGATTGTACTCTAGCTTTAGTCTCAAATCTTTAGCCTGAAAATTGCCAGGTAAAAATTACATGGGCTACTTGTGTATTCTGTTATGCAACATAATATTACAGTAGACAGGTAAACTCATTTAAATACTAACAAAGTAAATTGTAAGAGAAGAAATTAAATAGCAATCACAAGATCATCAGGCTATCATTCGTAGAGTTTTACATAGAGCTTCCTCAAGTGCCACCAGATTTTTCATTAATTACACCAAGCTTTCAGTTTTCTAAAATTAAAGACTTTATTACTCATCCCAAATTTTGTCCGAGCACTTCGATTATGAACGTAATTCCCTCTGATCGTCCATTAGCGTCTGTAGGTAAAAGCAGCGACAAATTCAAACGATCTTAAACGAATTAACTAGTGCGGAGAGGCTTCAAAGTGAAATTAAAGATACAAGTCCAGTTGCATTATCGAACATTTCCCCGTATGCTGTCAACGTTTCATAAGCCCACGTGCTGCTGTAACACAGTTACATAACGGTCATGTAATTTCTTCTGTCTTACACTCTTACCATTGCGTAATGTACATTTCCGTCCTTAAAATGCATCAAATGTTAGCATCAGAAGCAGCAGGAAAAAGATTAAGGGTGTGTCCTGAATTAGAATGTCCTAAAACAGCGTCTTTTTGTGACTTTTTTTAAAAGGGAAAGAAAGAAATGAAGTTATTGAATTTTGAGATATGGTTTTATATATATTTAACGAATACAAAAAATTTTTTTTTAAAGTAAAAAGGAAAGATTATAACAGATTTCTAAGCCTATTTCATGGGCTGCAGTTTTCAATCGTCGGGAAGGATCCACCTCGTAATTCTTCACCGAAACAAACAACCAAAAAAGGATTAAATTATTATATATTTTTCTTCTCGATGAACTAATTTGAACTGAATGTATTTAATAATTTCATAATGATTCTTCGGCTTTGCTTAAGTTTCCGTGCCTCGATATCTGAAACGAGAGTGTACACTGCCTTTGCCGTGGCGTTCTCTTTAAAATGGACAAATATCGATCCGCGATAACCTTTGATACTGTTTGAAAATCCATTAGCAAGGAAAACATTGCAGGTAAAAGTTCAAATTACGCAGCCGTAAATCATTGGATTTTTCACGTGGGCGTTTCTCTCGTGCAATTAAGATGCTAACGATCGAACCGTTCACCGGCAATTTATTGGCCCACTTAGTGCGCGACGCCGATTCCATGAAACTCGCGCGAGACACTTCGATCAACTTCGCATGGATTTATCACCCGGCCGATCCCTTTGAGCGGACATTTTCATTCCTCGATGAGAACAGCGGGTATAGGACGAAGCTTCGTCGTGTGATTCATGTCCGAGGTTGGGAAACGTGTCGCATCGAAAGAAATTCTTAAGAGAAGAAGGCCGTCGAGAATAAGGTTCTTTGAATGTTACTTCTGACTTTCAATATAATACGCGGAGAATAAAGAAAAAATTCTGAGGCAAAAGCAAACATATTTACGGCGCTGACACGTTACAGAAAAATTTAGAAGTGAAGAATTTGTAATTTAAAATTCTTAACAGGTGGAACATAACGTGCTGTGACTTTTTGCACCTCATACGAAACGAAAAAAAATTACAAACGCAGTCTTTGTTACAATGTTTTTTTCAAAAAATTACATAATCCGATAAAGTTAAATACCAAATAGATGGAAACGAAGTTAAAGTACGATAGTTCGGATATCGATTAAAGCCTAAGCTTTTCAGCCTACTAGAATATGCGATGCGAATGTTAACACGGAATCGCGAGGAATCCAAGTGGAAAGGAGAAGCGAAACAGATCGATTTCCGTAAAAATGGAAGACAGAAACCAACTACCCGAACTATTATTTATTACCGAGGTTCAAGGTTTAATTGGATCGTTCTGGCGAACATAAATCACGCCATCGTCGTGTTATTTTCAAAACAACTTTAACAGTTCCTGTATTTTACCTCGAGACGAGATTGAAAATATTCGTGCCATTTTACTAAATAGATTTATCGCAAAATAACGAGGTGTGCGAAAAACAACGAAATTGTTTGACAAACAAATATAAATCTTGCTCTTACGCAAATGAAGGAAGAATGTCGTTTACCAGTTTACAATTTTAATTTCATATCGTTCCTGTGATTTTCATTAAATTTCTGTATTTTACTTCGAGGTGGAATTGAAAGTATTCGAGCGATCTTATCAAGCAGATTTATTACGAAATAACAAAGTGTGGTTACGTGGCAAACGTAACGAAATTATTTAAAAAACAAACATAAATTTCACTATTATAGTAAGTGACTGAGAAGATGTTATTTGCTAGTTTATAATTTTAATTCGGTATGTTAGCGAGTAGCACGTGTCGTAAGATATTCTCCTCGATCGTAAGCATCGTTTCACAATAACTGAGAATAGAAATACCTTTCACGCAATTCCATCGCGTAATCATACAGCTATTAACGACACGTGGGCATGAAAAATACTAATCACACGTGGAGACCTTCGGCGAAACCAACATAGTGTCGTAATTTATGATCTTACCAAAATCCTACGCGATTTGATATAACCGATGCTATTTGGTGTTTTGGAAATCTCTTGTAATTTAAAAAACAACAATATCTCTTTAAATTCCGGAAGACATAGAAAGTACGAGCTTTGTAACAGTCTGCTTTTTACTGGAGAAGATTGTGGCTTGATTATGCTGCATTAGGTCATTCATGATTTGGATACGTTTCAGTGCGTAGCATCAGACATCGGTAGAACGAGATACTGTGAATCCAATAATAACATTAGTATATGGCATACGGTGGAATTTCATTTATCCAGACTTGATTTATTACAAAGAAATATACCTTCAAATATACCCATTCATTTTTACAAGTTTTTCCATTGAACAACAACTCTATTGAAGTTCAATTTCTTAAAATAATTAAGACGTTGATATGAAAATTTAATGAAGTGTCAGAAATGCTCGGACTGTTGAATGTTATTTAACAATCTTAATTATTCTCAATTATTATCAACTTAAACAATTTAAAAATATTATTTGATATATTTAATTTCACATAGAACGCAGATTAGCATGCGCTGTCGTTGAAGTGTTATATTAGCCGAACTCCTATCGATGTAATCCATTTATGTGAACAAAAAGTTGCAGATAGTGAGTAATATATGAACTATTTCTCCTTCAACCAGTTCGAATGCATCGAGTCTCGCTTGTACTATCTTTTCCTCGTCGTAGTCAGGTGCAATACTGATTTATATATAGTATTATTGAAACGTGAACATTAAGAGCACAAGACGAGAGAGAACATAGGAAGAATATACGTAAGATGTGCTAGAACAAACGAAATTGATTTTCAAACCACGTACGTTGTAGCATCTGTTCAACATTGAAACATACATATTTAAGAGTAATTCGTCCCAGGCCCACACCGAAAAGCAAAGTTATCGCCAGTGCAAGGATTTAAACAGCAGCAAAATGTAATATAAGCTAAAAGACAAGTGGCAAAAATTCTATGAAATTTATTATTTAGTGGAAATCATAAAATGATGAGACAATCATGTTTGGCAACATTTTTGACTGTGACATCTGGTACTTGTTCCATCCATTCGCATAATTCGAAAGTGTTTGCTTTTTACCACGATAACGAAGGCGAAGTGGTCGATATTTCTTCGCGTTCGTTGTAACATTTTTGTACGTTATAGCACTCTGCTTTTCGTCATAAAAATTGCTCGTTATAGGATTCGTTCTTCGTAGCGTGTCTTACCGTATTATACTACTTGAGGGAGCAGAATTTTAATAACGTCGGAATAATCCTTCGCTCAAAAAGATTTATTAAACCAGCTACTCTCTCTTTCGATCCACGGCCTACATAAAACACCGTCTCTTTTATAATCGTAAACCCGTGTCCTAGATTACCAAGCGTGAAATCTCGCCTCGTACCAAGCATTGTACATATAACGAGAAAAATTCTCTTTTGTATTAACAAACATCTTGCCAACCTCCAAACCGATCATCTGAAAAAAAAGCTCGTCTTTGTTCGAGCGAACCAATCGAATCGATGGTTTACATATACAATGCAAGTATACTGTTACGAAATATCACGATCTAGAGCTATCTTGCGAACCCGTGAAAGGTTGTATGTACCACGTAACAATCGCTGTGTGGCACTTTCGAAATTACGTCACGCATCAGGCCACACCAAGGGGGATTCTCGATTTCGACTTATAACAGCGTACGAACCAGCGACGATTTCGTCAATTGACGTCGAAGGTTCGGCCAAGTCGGCTGCTGCTTTTTTTCATTTTTCTCTTTTTGTTGCCACTAGTTCTCGAAACACAGAGTCGAAATCCAGTGAAAGTTCAGATTAATTGATGGATAGGGGTGCTCAACCTCTCCTCAAACCAAAGGGAAAGATCTTGAACTACAGATCTCCTACCATACCGTGTAGCTCGTGTGCACAACACCGAGTTTCCCCGACCGGCCAAGCTACTGTCACTTTCAAACCGGCACTCCGGCACAAAGGAACGAGCTGATCGGCACCGTTCGCCAACGGTGTCCACGAAAATGGTCCGTGAACTCAGTTGAATGGAATATCCAGCTGCAAGAGAGATCGCTTTCGGTTGATTCCTTTGACTGGTGGCGAGGAGGGAAGCTGTGCCGATTGTTTTCCCGCTGGTGAATTGTTTGGAAGACTCAGTGTGATCTTTTACCTAGATCACTGACTTGCGAAGAACGTTGCTTCAACAGGATTCTACGTATGGTCTACGAACGTTGTTATATGAATAACCATCGAAGAGGAAGATCGTTCGATTATATCGGATGTTTGATTGCTTTGCCGTTGGTGATTTGTTCGAGAAATTCAGTGTGATTTTCTTCTTCGGATTCTATTCTGATCTACAAAATTTTGTTTGTATCAACAGCGGAGGAGAAGAGAAAGATTCGACTCGATCACGTTAGAAGTTGAGTCGATTGCTCGTCAGTGGTGAAATATTCCGAAGACTTAATGTGATTTACACACATTTGTGATGAGTATTGTTGCAAGATTCCATTCTGCAGAAATTGGCACACGTAATTGAAGAGGAGGAATCAACCCTAATTTGATTACCTGTTACTTAGGCTATAATAAGGAAGAAAATCGAGTCGATTATCCTACAAATGATGAATTGTTCGAGAGGTTTAATGCGACCTTCTGCCAGTTACATCGCAGATTTGTGAGGAACATCATTCGAAGGGGGTCCGCTTTGCATAGATTGATATTTGTAATCGAAGAGGAAAGATCTGACTCGATTTGATTATCTTCGGCTCTCGATAGTATTGTCGAAGCTGCGAGGATCATCTACAGGGATTATCCTTGAAGTCGGCTCGAAGAATCTCTGTCGAATAGATCGCTGAATCTTCACATTTGCATGGAAAGCGCATCAATCTATCGGCCGCGCGACAGGCAATCGAATGTCTGCATTGGAAGCCAGTTTTTTGCTGCGCTGGGAGCCGCAGAATCAGCGTGATTGAGTTTAATTATCGGCGAGAGAAAGAGCGGCACCGACAAGCGTCGACGGAAAGAGAAAAAGCACACGGCTTTTGAGAGCGTCCGGCAAAAAGATCGTTGAAAAACAGCCGGTGTACGAGGTATTAAGTTGTATTCATCGCGAAGAGAAAGGAAATAAATCAGCGAACCTCGAAATAGATCGTCGCAGAGGAAAAAGAAATGTGTGATAAAAGTGGAAGAAATAGTATTATCAGTCGAGCCAATACGAACATTAAAAGAGCTCCATCTGCGATCCAAATTAAATTAAAAGACGTGAAATAGATCAGACAAGAATCGTCAATTAAAATTCAGTATCTTTTAACGAAGAAACTTAGTTCCAGTTATCAAGATATCAATTACACCAATTTCGAATATAAATTATCTAAACGCGAAACTAATTTTAAAGAAATGAAAAACTCATTTTTTCTGATAATAATGTGAATATATTATCGAAAAATCGGACAAAAAACCTAGAAAGAGATATATTATTAGTCTATAACTTGCATACGTATATGTAACAAATCGAGAAAGTGTAATACAAAGAGCTGACAGAAACGATATAGGAAGCGACAAAAACGATTGACGCACATCATATGCAAGGAAAACTGGCGCTCGTTTTCCAGTTGGTTAATCCGTGTGATGGACTGCACATTACCAGTAAGTTCTCGTTTATATTATACATTCGTGACGAGAAGTGACAAGATCTAAGTGCACCTCCTTCGCCCCTTCACTCATTGCCGACAGTTTACCAACGCAAAATCGAGGTGAACGAGGCGGAAGTGTGGCTTGCCGTTGAATTGAAAGTGAAAAGAGAAGCACGATGTTGGGCTACGTCTCGAGTATCATCACCACGTTGCTGCTGGAGGCGGAAAGAGTGGTCCCTGGACAGGAGAAGTACAATATGGCGACGTTCATGGTGCTTTTTCTGTTGATAACCATCGAAGTGGTCGTGGTGAAGGTTGTCACCTCCGACATGGAAAGAGACGAAGAAAGCCACGCCGGTTTGAGAGCTGCTGCCACTTTCTTCGATCGCGAGGATTGATCCTCCATCATCGTGGATCATCGTGTCACACTTCTGTGTTGTAATATCGTGCAGCAAGTGGAAGAGATGAAAATTATATCGTGAGATAAAAATCTCGCGGTACAGCGTGATTTCTGAGTAATGAGATTCTTCGATCAAATTTATTTAGTGCTTTGGTCGAATTCATTAGTGATCCTAGCGCGTTTTCTGTGTTATTAGGTTATATATCATCGTTCTTTGTGTAATTTAGGGCTTTTTCTTCAAGATTTCTCTCGTTTGTTACTCCACGTGTATTCCAATTGTGATTGAGAGTTGTTTAAATATTGGTTCTCTTGAATGCAAGCTCTTGTACGGCGTGATTTAATGTTGAAAAATGAGAAAATGGAGAGCGTGGTCATATGGAGTGATGCATTGTTCGAAATAATTAATAGGCTATAGGAAATCGATAACGATCTGAGTAAGCGATAAAATATGTATTTTAATCCTTCGGTAAGAACACGAGATTCTATTCAAATCGATACTTCATTCCTAATCTATTCGAAACATCGAACAAAGTACATAATACGTATAATCAACCAGCCATATTTCCACAAATAGAATACGAATTAAAAGAAAATGAACATTTAATGTTAATAAAAGTTCCATCAAAGTGGTCGTTCATCTTTGCGGAATAATAACGAAATTAGCGAACCGTTGTACGTTGTAACAAGGCATATGCTAATGCTTCGTACCCAAATGCAAACTGGCGAAAATTTCATTAAACGCAGTGACCTATCATTGGACATCGCGTAATACCTACGTGCATGAATAATTGACGCGCGGCTCTGTCGACAATGATGGATGCGTTGTTTCGTGGCACAAAAGCGGAGGAAATAATCGACGTTTATGGAAATTAGTCCCTTGGTAATTTCTGGCTTCCGTTTTCCGTAAAGGAGAATCAAGATAGAGGAACTGTAATTATATTGGCGAAAATGGAACAAGGATTCCTTTGGAAAGAACAGAAAAGATCGACTGGTAGACGCCTCTTACGAATATATTATTCGTATTATACGAAATATTTTCAAAATCATCACTAGCACCATTATGAACGCTCACGATTATATTGATCGAGTTTAAAATAAATTTGAAAATGTATATAGAAACTACAAGATTTAATACAAGCATATATACATCGCAGGAATTACAGAAATAATTAAACGGTCAATTATCCATTGCATTAATAAATCTCAACACGCAGTGAGGCCATATTTAACATTTATTACATTCTCGAGATAGCTGTTCATACTGTATAGGTAATTTTTTACTACGTACATGAGTTTGCTATGAATATCTTGCAGTTTCTATATACATTTTCAAATTGGATTCAAATCTTATCGATATAATCATGACAGTCGTGTCTCATTGTGGTGTTAATCGAATTTCGCAATTTTTCGGACAGCATGTACAACATGAACCGTGAAAGTCATACTAGGGCAAGTGTCCACTTATTTTCGTGAACCAATGTATATTTATCATTCAATAGGCGTAAAAACGTTTTGTAATGGATAGCGTTGTGTAATCGAGTTACCGCCAGATCGTCGTGGAAAGTTAACTGGATTTGATATAGCCAAGAAAGCATTTCGAAAGTATATTTATTTAAAAGTGGTTACATAACGACGCGTACACTGCACTCGACCGGTTACGCGCCTAAGTTGCAAAGCGTGCAGCACCTCCTAGAGCGCCTCTACATCGAGTAATCGCAATCGCGGAACCGCGCTGTTATAGTCGATAACCGATAGTTCGTTTCGTGCACATAAACGTTCTACGAATTATGTATCTATCTGTTCGTGACACTTTAATTAACAATTGTAAGTAACTATTGGTGGAAATATTGGATATCGATCATTTGATAATGGTCCTTTAATAAAAGCAAATTCTTATAAACTATATTATTGAGATGTACAGTGGAGGATGAAAGAAAGTTTGAAAGTGAGAGGGTACCACCAGCAAACACCATAACCTTGGAAACTGGAAATGCATTTGACCAGAGAAATGAATGGACATAAAGTTGAAAGTTACTAATTCATTACATATACACAAGTAGCAATTTTAAACTTTCTTTCGTCCACCACTGTGTCCTTAATGTCGTTTCGTACCATTGTGTGATTATAATCGTCGATGCACGACGAAGTATTGTTTCCCTTGATCGAAAACATTTGGAATATTCATCGTAGATAAATTTCTGAACGTAAGTTCGCAATAAAATTGATCCTTAATCAGCTGCGTTAGTAGCAGGAAAATTCCAATAGTAAATATCAGTAATTTTTAATTTATTATATTAGTATGGAAATTTTTAATTTGCCAGATAATTTATCAATTTTTATTAAGCGGCAGAATTTTTTCTAAATTACATGCGATGTTGCAGGAAGTCTGGAGACTCGAAGGAGGACGAAAAACAGATTCCCGTGAGCGAGAATCGTTGCTCCTGTTGTCTAAAGCCATTTTTCTTGGGACGTGGAGTCCGCTGCGAGGATTGCGGTGGAAAATCCTGCAGGAAAGGCTGCTCCCGTTGGGACCCGTCGGATAACGCTTGGCATTGTCTCTTTTGCCGTCAACAAAGGTTCCCACGGCGATATACTAATTCGTTACACAATTCTACACGAAACTCTATTTAATTTTACGAAACGTCTAGTAACTTCGTTAAACCATTGCACAATTTCTCCTTTCGATTTAACTCTTACCTTGCATAATGTTGTAAAATAACATTTATGCGATCGTTATCATTCGACTTTCGAAAAGTTTTTAATGAAATTCGAATTTATTATTAGGTACTGGTTGAAGAAAAACGGAGTCGAGGCATTTGGTGGGCCGATCGACGAGAAAGATTTACATCGATACTTCAATACGGCAAAATCACAAGTTTACGTGGCAGGTTTGTTCATTAATCTTTATTCTACGATTTCCACGAATCTTTAATTTGCATATAAGCCTCTTAGGAAGTATGTATATCGACCAATCAACATAACTCAGAAAGCAGAGAATATTAATGACGATAAAAAAATTATTTTCTACGATTTACCTTGGAATTATTTATCCTCCTTGCTATAAACAAACTTACGAGTAAATCACTTTTTTTTTTTAATTCAACGTTTTGATTAATTGTGATCAGTCGATATGAAAAAATGAAACAGTATCTTTTCTTATTTGAAAGCGTAAATTTAATTCTTGGATGATAATATAAATGTGAACAGGTGATAAATGATCGGTCTTTCGATATGGATTACATGGATTATCGACATTGTCACTTTCCCCATCGATAAAACCGTGTTGCAATCGTTATGATTATCGCCGGAAACGGGTCTGATACCAATTATATAAGGGCGTAAACGAACCGAAGACAAGAAGACTTTTATCGACTCAATAACCGGTTTCTTTAGAAACAGCGACGAAACTATTTCAATTAATACGTGTCCGAGGAAAAAGCAGGAAAACAAACTAGTTCCTAGCGATATCATCTTTTCAGCGTGTACTTGCTATAAAATGATCTACTGGGAGTTGTCATTTGAAAAAGCATTTTACTCGTTATCCTTAGGAAGACTATCCAGTTATGTGGAAATATTTCTACTATTTTATTTAGAATTTTATTCGTAATTTCCTGGTTTCTACTCTATAAGCATACAATTTCATTCAGAGTTCCTTGCTAACATTACAGACTTATAATACTATGCACGAGTGTATATAATTAAAGTATTATGACGAAAATAAGCAAATACAATATAATCATGATTTTATTTCAATATTATCACTCATTTTCTCATAAACATTTGAAAGCAATTATACAGCATAATAATTATATATAATACTAGCATTATAATTGGAATAACAAGACATCAAAGAACCGTTACTTTGATAGGTTTCATAATTCCAGTACTGAGGACATCCTCAAGGGAAGTCAAACGAATATTTTATATCCAGTATAATATATAAAGCAAAAGGAAAGGTACATAGCATAGAGAAAATCCCGATACTCCTTGTAGCCACTGCAAAATGTTCCATCTCTGTCTCGTCTCTGTAACCTATAGACTTCCAAAAGAATTCTGTAAACGACAATAGCTACCTGTTGCGCCACCCTCTGTTCCAAACTGCATTCAAAATTATTCACCAAACGTATCGCGAGAAGTTTGAATAAAAGTACCGGGTGAATAGACAGGGCGAGTGCAACTAGTAAAACTTGCGAATGCAAGAAAATCGACGCGTCCATCGAGTTCCCAGGAAAATCGACCCGACGGACCCCTTATAAATAATGCAGCTTCCAAGGCGACACAAGGTGGAGCATTCCTACATGTTCCTCGCTAATGCAGCGCCTTGAAAAGAAGCAACGGAGAAACGATTGTCCACGAAGGAATCGCGAAGAGGTCGAGCTCGAAGAAGACTCGCGGACAATTGCAAGTCCTTCGAGGAAAATTGATTTGCAGGTTGGAAGCCGTGGGCGCGGTGAATGATCGACGAATCGATACGCGTTGTGCATACGGTGCTAGAGAGGGAATTAATTGCGAGTTTGTCGTAGAGGCAGCGAACGGCGTGAAATTCGAGCGAATTTCCACGACTCGACGATAATCTCGAACCATCTGTTCTAAACGACTATGTAAAGCTTAATGAAACGTCGAAACGACCTCGTGTAAATTTTAATCGCGTTGCCCTTGCCCCACGTAACATTTGTTTCCCTCGCTTTGACGTCGTCTCCCTTGCGATCCTCTCGTCTCTTAAACTGTTCGGCCATGTAGCTGAGCTTAACGATAAGTCAATTCGAACTTGAATTTTACAAACTCAGATGTTCCAATTCTACCGACTACTTTCATTTTCTCGCGCTGCAATTATCACTCGGTCGATCATCTATCTCGAATTTTCTCTTTCTTCTCTATTTCCTTAGATATATTTTTACCGTTTACATATTTTATATGATAACGCAAGATTAGTGAAAATTACGCGAAACACGTAGGTACACGTTCGCGAGCATTCGACGTGGCGAATACAAAATAGCATATACGAAATCATCCATCAACTCGCCGTGTTAGTCAACAAAACGTCATCTGACGCCAATAGATCGCCGCAAGAACATTGAGAAATTCGCGAGACGTTATTACTAATCGAAGAAGATTATCTAATCTGTCAACACGAAAGATCAACGTCAATCGACGTAATGAACGTTGCAATTTGTCCAGGCTTTTATACGGAAACAGCTGTGAGAGGATCTTAGATCTTTGACTAATTGGAAGAGATTCACGACACGAGCGATCCAGTGAAAGAATGGGAAAGACAGTGGCAAGGAAAATAAAGAAAAACGAAATTAACCCGAAATAACTATCTGAGAAAATCTTGGAGCGAACATGTTAATTGACGTTGGATTCAGCGTTGAATCGCGAGCTGAGACACTATTGTGCCATCTTGAAACGGGCGTCCTTGTTCCAAGCCAGAAAAGTCGTGTAACGGAAGAGGCAACAATAAGAACGGGTCGCAAAAATGATCTCACGCTGGATTCCCCGCGATGCTCATTGTTCGTTGCACACGGCCTACGATCTTTTCCGCGTGAATCGTATCGGACCGTTTGATCAGGAACGAGAACTCCTATCTACTAGATAGAGGACGGATAAAATAGTGGCCCCGTGGAAACTGTAGCTTTTCTTCGATGGAAAAAAATGCTCGTGTCTCACGTCACGTGGAATGTACGCGATTCACGATTCCTCGGCCCGTTATGAATAACTTGACAGTGCAAGTTACGATGCGGGTCACTTGTGTAGTGAGACAAGGTTCTTTGAGTTAACTAAGCTCCGGTATCTCGAAGTTCGATCTTCAACTTTACACGGAATAATCAAACTTGTATGATGTATGTTGTAAGACGCTATTAGTCGAATAGAATAACGAATGAATAGGAAAATATCGTATATTTTAGGTGTAGTAAGAAAAAAAAATACCAGAAACGAGAAAATGATTGGAATAACAGTATGGTAGAATCATTGAGATCGGTGAGGAGATGTCATATTATGAGAGCTAATAAACTAAACGATAAAATAACCTGTAGAAATAAATAATATTCACACGGCAGTAAATTGCATAGGATAATTACAACAGAAGATATTAAGCTCAGTATACGTAACATATTTCAACGTTTATGAGGCTATTAATAATTAGTTAAATAGTCTATTATTAGAAGGTAATTTAACAATTTGTTATTATCAAACTACTTAGCTCGACACGAATATACTTCTAACCCAAGTGATCTTATCTTATTCGATCATAACGTTAGGCAAGCACGAAAGTAGATTGTCATCGAATTATGCTATGCTATGGATTTGTCCCTCCACCCAGAATTTTATACTTTGTATTTTATTTGTATAGACGAGGCTTCATATGTACGTATAGAGAGTTGAGTAACGTTGGGAAAGTTTCTCAAGGAAGTTTTGAAGAACAAGAAACCTTTAACAAGATCCGTGGTTTCGTTTTATTAACCTGATATTACGTGTGTATGCTGTGTTTGACTATCAAGTCACAATTTCTAAATTTTACTCTTTGTTTGTGAAAGGAATTATAACTGCCTCTTATAGTATAGCTATCTCTTTGCTTTTCGATCCAAAATTTTCGAAAATTTCTTAACTTTGAGACAAATATAAAAGAACCTACGATATTTCATTTCTTGTTTCCATTTTGAAACAAAAATTAGTCTGGGACGTAAGAAGCCGAGAAAATCGAGAAAACTTATCCACGTTAGAGAAGGATTACACAACGTTAATCGAATAGTCGTTTGAAAGACCAGCTTGAAGGATGCAGTTTGAGAGTTACAGGAATTATGAATTCCTGAAGGAGGCAAGATCGCAGGAGGTTTGTCCAAATGGAGATGCGTTCTTTGTACATGGATACGCGCATCAGGTTTCTTGATTTCTACCAACTTACACAGCCTATTCCAAGGATCTGTTCTTTCGCCAAACATGGTCAGAACACGGTCGTGCCCAACAGTTTTGTCCCTGTTCGTTGTTTTTCGCGAGCCGAAAGATCCACGCTCGTTATTTCTTCTAGGAAACCGGCATGGATCGCGTCGCATTCCGCCGCGCGAAATTTCAGAAAACCAGATCCTCCAGCTGGTTAGAACACGCGATCTCTTCGCTCGATCGCCGTTCGTGTTAAATTCGTGAATTGCAATAAGCTGGCTGAAGTTGAATTTTTATATAAAATATAGGACGAAACGTTGACGATAACGATAGAACGCAGTTAGGACATCTTTGTAAAAGTTTTACACTGGGAATTGTAAACGAAAATTCAGGGCAGCTTTTTAATAGCTTATGGTCTTTAGAACGATGAAACGATGTTAACAGAACGACGAGAAGGTTCCAATTTGAAAATCTTGAAGATCTTTGAAATTGAAAAAATTGCAAATCTGAAGATTTTTCACTCTCCTGAGACCGATAAATGTGAGACAAGATTTACAAGAATCTAGGTCACATCGCGTTACTTTGATTCGTCACAGTTTTAATTTACAAGTATCTTAAAAATGAAAATCTTTCAGTATCGTTCTTCTCCAGAGACCATAAATCATTTTCTTCGTTGCATAAAAGGAAAGAAAACTTGAGAGATATATCTCCAAGAATTTGTAAGAATCTAAAGCACCTTAATCTTTTAAGATCATTTAATACTGTTCTACCGCAGATCACGATTCGTCTCCTTCGTTGCATAAAAGGAAGAAAACCTTCGGGGAAATACGTGTATGAGTTTATAAGAATCTAAAGCACACGATCAACCTATATCCACGATATTCTCGGCTTGCAATTGCAGAGAAAAGCTTCTAACGAAACGTGTTTTAATATCTTTCTTCCTCAAGAAATACTTCCAACTCGTAATTGCACTGGAAAGCTTCTTCTAACAACGCGTCTTTTAAACAGGTTCCTCCGTACAAGACCATAATCCATATTCTTGGCCATATAAAATGAGAAGAAACTTTTACGGATATTTCTAAAAATTTATAAGAACAAAAAAAAAAAGAAACAACCATTATACGCAACACTTAAATTCAAATACCTAATTCCAAGAAAAGATTCTCACCACGATGCGTCTTTTAACCGAATCCTTCGTTAAGAGACTACAAACCATTTTCTTCGTCATGAAGAAAAGAACGACGAGCTTTAGATAAGTATTTCCAAGGAAACCACTTTACTCCTGTCCTGCAAGACATCATGCAAGGGGCGCGGAAAAAGCTTAAAGCAAGCAGGTTGTTAAGACACGGTGGCAGGGTCGATTAGGAGCCGCGGGGCCGAATTCCGATCGGTTTTCGGGCCGGTTGTAAGCGGAACTCCCGCGCGCTCATCGGTCTTATTGTCTCCGGGCCCTCCGTAGCGAACCTCAGTTCTGCTCCAGTACTCTTGGGAGTAACATCGCGCACTCCTGTAATCCTTTCTGCCTGTTTCTTTCGCCGTCTCGTCCGCTCCGTTACTCGCATCCCTGGAAAGAATTCGCTCGCGCAAAACGAGTCACCGAGCGGTCAATGTCGATCGCCACTCGGACCGATCGAGCAACATTTTTTCCCCTCTTCTCCTGCGTGAATTTTCTTTCGTGTCGTTTATTCCATGAAGGAGGATTCCTCTCGGCTCGGCTCGCAACGATACGTCGTTTACTTGGTGCACGCGCGTGTTGTGCAACCGCAAGGTGACTGCCAGGGTCCGCGCGTGGGGAATAATCGTGTATCGATAATAATAGCAACGTGCACGCGAACAAGCTGCAGTCGCGAAGGACGGAAGTCGAACGAGCCGGCAACGTGAAAGCAGGTCCCGTTGGTGAAAATATCGTGGAACCTAGCGTTTTCTTGCCATTTTTCAGTGAACGTCGTCGAAGACTTTCAGAGAGGTTGTTCGAGATCTGGTCGATGGTGAGGAAGGCTTCCAGTAACCGGTTCTATACGTTTAGAAATGGAAAATAGCAGACAAGGACGGCAGAAGCGCGCGAAAGTCGCGATACCTAATCAAGACTGAAGGATTAGTCTGGCTTCGAACGGAATGATTGGAGATGAAAAAGTGGATGAGACGTTTCGAAAGGCTCGACGAGTGGAACGGGTTAGTCGGTTGATGATTCCGCAGGCATTGTAAAAATTTCGAAGAAACTTCCTCCGAAGATTCTTTCTCGTTTGTTCATTGCCGGCTTGTTGAAGATGTAATGTGAAAAGAAGAGATTGATGGAAAATTGAGGAAGGATATTTAACAAATAGAGCCTCGTTTTTTTCGAACTTTCGAGAATAGAGTGCAACTAGAACGAACAAATTGAAACTCGACAAAAGTGAATGATAAAAAATGTTTAATAAACGAAGCCTCGTTTTCAAGCACGAAATTAATGCTTGTAAGTGATAGAACGTTGAAAAGAAGTTTCATAAGTGTACTCTTGTTCTAGATTAAAAAGCAGCAAAAACGGTCACACTGATCTCAAGATCGGTAACAGTTTCCACTCTACGCCACACATCCATCTTCGGAGAAGAATTATAAAAGAAGAATTTATAAAAAATTCCATAGATCCTTCCGCAACATCCAACATCAAAACGCAATCAAAACGACCATCAGAATCAAGTTTCATCAGAATCGTCTCAAGATCCGTAACGATCTTTAAATATCCATCTTTAGAAAAGGATGTAGAAAGAGAGCTTGTAGTAAAAGATTGAATAAATAAAACACATAATGGTCGATGATAGGAAACGAAGGATGGAGTATTCGCAAGACTAAAGAGATTGTATTTTGATTCAACTGAAGGGCAAAGGATCGATGCCGTGGGACGAACGTCGAACCAAGTATCCTCGAGCGAAGATCGATGTCTGTTCGCGCTCGAGCGGCCTCGAAGCCGTGTGATAACTGATAAATATACCGGTCTTGCGGTACTCGCCTAAGAGAATGCGGTTACAAACACAAGGGGAAAAAAGGACTACAGTGGTAGATCTTTAATGGTCGATACTTTCGTTTAGAAAGCGCCGCGTCAGTTGCACAAAGATTCGCGATCGCGCCGCGTCGTTCCCTTGAACCGATACTTGATACGTCATTTCGACCGGCGCCTATTGTAAACAAATCGATTCAGTCGACAGTTTTTGAAAATGTTCGTGGCAACGCGCGATTCGTGCTTATGCTGGGACAATCGTTCGTTCTGACGAAAGGGGGAGAAAGTTACGGCCGCGTGAATGAGTAAGTTGTTTCCATTTTTCCTTTTTCTTGCTCGTTATCTTGCATCTTAGATGGATGGATTTAATTGGATGGAAAAATTAGGGAACCTGTTGAAATAGACGAATGATGACTTGATTTTAATAATATCGTGTTCACTTTAGCAGATATTTTCGTTACTCTTGTTAAATTGAAGATAATAATTGCACGATAATGTAGATAATAATATAGGAGAATAATTAGACGAGTAGTTTGTTTGGCGGAGATTATTTGCAGTTTTGAGACGAACAAATTAAAGAGTCGCTTGTCTGTTAATCTCATACGATAAAAGGTTAGCATTTTTGAAGATATTGCGTTAGATCGTTAATTGAACTAGTATTTTATTTATATAGGAATCGTTCGTAGTTTATGAAGAAAAAATGGCACAATGATATATGAAAAATGTGTGATGTGTGCTATAAAATGTTCATATATCAAGCTGATAAGGTAAACGTAATGTTAACGATGCCGGACTTATGCTCGTTGACCCAGTTTAAAATGATATCTCAGGGACAGCTGCTCATCGTTCACATGGAATCTTTTTCCTTTCGAACTTTACGAAGATTCAAAGGAATTTAAATGTAGTGTGCTTAATTGAACACAATAACGTCGGTTTGATGAATCTCGCTTCCGTTTCCAGTCGAACAATTCAATCGAAAGATAGTGCAAGTAGCGCAAACGATGAGAAACGAAGAAATTAATTACGAGGCTAAACGACGTCCTTGATTTTAATTCTCAAAAGAGTTATAAACTCATCGGTCGTTTCGTCGATCGTTTAATTAAATTAAAGCTGACTATGAAGTATAAAATACTGTACGATGTTTTGCAAATAATTAAAGAAATATTTGAATTTTTTAGGAGTGGAAAATGCAGCTACCAGTTCTGGACAGGGTTTGGCCACGAAGGAAGAAGATGCGAACACGATGGAAACGGTTCGAGATTTCGTTGAGAAGATAGTGGTGAGCTTGATGGGTAACTTGAATGACACTCCGATCCATCGATTATACGATCATCCGGCATGTAAGTCTAAATACACAAATACGCAAGTAATTGCTTTCTCTCTCTCTCTCTCTCTCTCTCTCTCTTGCGCCTTTAGCTTTGCTTTACGTTGAAAAATGAACTATAATACACGTAACAATTAATTTGTATAAATTGAAACAGATTGAGAAAAGTAACGGGAAAATTATAAATTAATATTTCTCCGTATGTTTGCTTTTTTAATTTTTTAACAAATGTAAGTTTAGATGACCGCAAGTGTATCCGATGTGTAACGAAGCTATGCTGCCATCTGCAGAAAACGCTCGAATGCATTGAAATAAGAAAGGAGACGTATCTGGAGAGCTTCGAATTCCTTTCTTAATCGCTACGGCTATATTTCTACCCGCTGCGTATTTGTTACCTACTTAACAATTAACTACCGACCATCTTGATCACTTTTTTTACCCCTGATACATCTCTAAAACGCGGCACTGCCCGGTTAGCAATTAACTCTCGGGTATCTCGATTGCTTCTTTGACGCTTGGTTGCGCCGCGACTCTGCAACCGAACGTTTCCTCTGCCAAACAAAAGTTACAAGAAAACGTCCGCACCTGTACAGGCTGTTTCATATCCGTTCACAAATACAAAACACGGAAAATCAGAAATACAAGTAAAGAGTAATTTTGAGACATGGCAAAAATATTCCTCCACGATTAACTTTCCATTGTAATGTTCTAATACTTGTACCGCATCTTATTCGATTTAATGTAACATGTTTTAAAACGGAGATGTGGTTTAAAACACCCTGTACAGAATGCACATTTAACAGTTGCAATTAAGAAAATATAGCAGTTGCTAATGAAAAGGATGAAAGAAACAAACATGACATCAATTTCTAATTGCACGTTTCCTCGCTCGAGCTAATAACTCGACTAACGCTGGTTGCTAGATGACAAGCTTATGGAAAGACATATAACACCCTTGGTAGACGCGCTCTCACGTTTGGCCATGGTCCTGCGATTGTCCTTAGAAAGTAAGTAGCCCTTCACAGTCGTTCGTATTCTTCAAACGAGACAGGACACACTGTTTTGACTTCACAACCAATATATACCTCTTATCAAGCTATATTTTATCAGGCTATAATCTTCGATGCCTGGACATCGTTTAAAGATATCAAACGATCCTTAAAATCCACGTATACGCGCTTCAAAGTATAGGCACACGCGTTATGATTTAGGATGATCGCACCGCAACGCAGCGATGTGGAACGGGTTGCCAGGCTCCAGGCGCCTCGAGCGTTTTCGCTCAAATAACATACATACAGGCTCGCTTCTTACAAACGACTCAAAACATAATACACACAATGTACAGTCTGGGACAAAAGTGAGTGGACAACTAGTGGAGATAGATATCAATGATGTTTCGTTAAATATGGTTTGTTTACACAGAAATGTAAACATTAATTTCAACGATTCATTAAATAGTCTTAATAGATAAAACTTAGATGTATAACGATATGTACTAGTTCGATTAAGCTTCATTGACACTTACCTACGCTCTTGTTTTTATCCCCGACTGTATCCTAAAATACACGTTTCGCGTGACTTTTTACGATCATATCTGCCGCGATCCGTTCTAAAGTCTCGTGTCCTATAACTATTATTTCACCTCGTAATCTCGATGACCCAACATTTTATCTTACTCAATAAAATCCGTTCTCCACTCGAGCGATGTTAGAACACCGTGCCAATTAATATTCGATTAGAATACTAATGACTGTTCTAGTAAGGAAATTTTATAATGTATGTAGTTCTTTCTTCTTGCTTCAATCGGGATGACGTTCGTTCGTCGATGACGAGCGAACCAACGTCGAACGACCTAGCTTTAGAGAGTTACATAAGCAGCGTAGAAATCATCATTGTCGCTGCCGGTCTCTGTTTGACGATTCAGTGCGCGTTTTTTACCTTCCCACGAGCCGGAGGTATCCTTAGAAAGAAGTCGATGCAACCGTAAAACGGAGACGACTCGTTCGGTGCTCACGATCTTGCAGTTCTTGTGGAAGAATTTTTCTGATTATTCTGGTTGGAATTACGTTAATTACGGCATGGTTGTGGTAGAATCGTACAAGACTGGGAATTGTCATAGGCTGGAATTTGAGAGTAGAAAATGTAGCATTTGGAAAGGAAATGTGGTACAAGTGACACAATCTCTATATCGGGGAAACTGTGAAATCAAGCTTTTTCCTACGGAAATCGGTTTGCTCGTGGATATTAATCTTCTGTACGTAAATTGGACTATCTGACGATTCGAACGAAATTTTATTCTCAGGTGTCTTTATTGCAGGTCTATATTTTTATTGGGAAGTTTGAAGCATTTAACGTCTAAATTAATTCTCCGTCAGATATTTTGATGCCCGACTTTTAACAATCCATTCTGAATTTACGCGAACTATTCACATAAAACTCTGCCACTTCCCAATCGTATCACGCTCCTATAGATCTCAAATACACAATACGCATTCCTGTCACGTGTAGTCAAGTCTCTACGTGTATTCCCTGAGTCACTCGTTATCGATATGTACTCTAGTATGAACGTTCGATTCTCACTGAGAATTTTCCGCAATCAATAGATCGACATCTACACGATTTCTCACTCCTATATGTCCATTATCGATCAACAGCTTGGATTCATTGTCGTGAACGATTCGTAGAAACGACGAATTTAAAGAAAAAAATTAGCCCGACACTTTTTTTCTACTTTTTACATTAAGAAACTAACTGCTCCAAAATTAATAAAAAAAAAAAAAATTAATAGGAAATCCAGTATAGATGAAACTGGGGATATAATTTCAAATTTTAGAAGCTTGAAAACACGCAAAAAGATTTTCTAGGTAAATACAAATCTTATCGTTTTCTGTATTTATCTTGCTGTTGGGAAAAATGCGCCGAGCTCTTTTAATTGAAACTGAAAGGAGAGCAAAACGATAAAAGAGGGAAACGAGGACGACGTGTTCCCACACTGTCTATCGATTTTCGTAGCGTCGAAATCGCAGTTTCATCGGGATAAATTCGAACCTGATCCTCTGCCAGAAAGGTTCTGGTCGAGTGGGATGACTTGTAACTCGAGAAATCAGGCGAGAAGAATAAAGAAAAGGCGCGACTCGCTTGTAAGAAAAAAGGCATGGTTAAAAATTCATGACCTTTAAACTTTACTGTAAATTGGTACCATATTGGGATGGCTTGACGTTGAAAAAATAACGACGCGTATTCTACGACGAAATTTTGTGTTTCCTCACTCGCATTCACAATGATCCAAGTGTAACGTGTGTAAGAAAGAAACCGCTTGAATACATTTTCAGATGTACAAAAGCAACAAAAGAGCGCGTATGGAGGATAGATAATTTGCATGGAAAAGCGATCGTCATGCCAAACGCGCATGTAAAAGTCATATAGGCGACATTTGTACTCGTTTGCATAAGCTTTACGTCGACATTCGATAGCAGACTACCGAATAATTCAGGAAAAATGTTTTTTAACTGGGAGAGTATGTCTCTCAAATGATAATATTTGTTATTTATTTAAATGTATTCGTAGGTTTCTCAAATTAAAAGTAGATGAATAAAAGATAAACAAAAACGAACGTAGATTTACATAATACGTATTAAATGTTTGAGGTAGAAATATATGTTAATGTCAGTGAGAATATTGGCCTTTTTTATGGATTATAAAGACATTCAGCTGATATTTTCTCTTCGTCACTTTATTTCTTCAACTATCATTCGTCAATGTATATCGCACTATATTTCAAGGTCTACTTATGTGGTAATTTAAGGTCACCGCCCCTTTAAGCGCTTCGATGATAAAAATTTATCAACAAAAATTATGAATTTAAAATTTATGTAATTAGTTCTTCGTTGATCGTGAATTCCCATTTTAGAAATTTCTTATCTCATCAATTGTTATATATTTGACGATAATTACTGGATCCTCTTGACTTTCGTGTAAATTATTTTCTGACGAATGAATCATTCGCGGTTGTTCGATCGAAGGACGATCTGAAGTACGGAACAATGGTGAATATAATGATTTCAGGACAATAATCTTAAACGACGTAGCTCGTTTACCGATTGCGTAAGAAAAATGAGTCAGTATCCGAAAGAAAAGTTTGCCTTATCGTTATTCCGGAAAAAATCACTTTTTTTACTCCTCTGCTTGGAAGAGTCGACGATTAAACACAAGTTGAACGTCATCAGGTGTAATCACATTCGTTTTACTTATAATTTATTTTCAAGGAAAATTCGTTCGAGTGCGTTGGTTTTTCCACGAAATCAGCGCGCGATTGTTTTAAATCCTATCGAATATCGAAGATAACGCATGCTGATTTACTCGAACGAAATGTCCCAAAAGAGTCGATCTATATCGATCGTTCAATTCGTACAATCTTTGATGTATACTCCGCACAATAAAATTTGAAAGCTTCTAAATTAAAAGTGACACGATAAAGCATTAATAAATGTAAAACTAATGTTTACAAATTGATAAATACAATTTTCTACTGCAATAAACTGTAAACTTTCACGCGGAAAATATTACCGTTTCTAACTTGTATGTATGCAGATAAATACAACTGTAAATCTCAGCCATCAATATTTATTACGCGCCATTTCGTCGACGTTTACATACAATGATGCGGTTTATTCCTACATATATTTATCACAGTTTACACGACTGAATAAAGCACAGATCGCATTGTTCCCTAAGTTTCTCTCCAATCTTTATTCGCCAATCTTGCATGCAATAAATTCGACGAGAGGAGTTTTATCAGTTTCGCAGATACAGATCAGTCTCCTCGCGTGCAGCTGAGAATTTTGCGCCTCTAACAGCGAGATTTAATTCTATTATCGTTTATAAGTAGAATTTCAATCACCACTGATCGATACTGACCCAACACACGTCTGCGACTGAGATGATTAATGCTCGATACCGTCGAGAGTCTTCGTACCGATACAATTGTAGAGAAAAGACATAATTACCTACCGCATGACAGAAACATCTATAATACAGGATCTGTTCACATGGGATACAAGTTTCTGAAAAGCTCATACACGTGCATTAAATACTTCAATACGATAGAACTCTATTTACGATAATATGCAAAACTGAACACACAGCCATTAAAATAGAATCATTTTTTAAAAATAGGAACAACAACTTTTACGCATCGTCTAGTCGACTAATCCGTCTAACTTTTCAAAGAACAAAGAATCAAGTCGTTTGGTCGAATTTTAAAATAGTTGTCACAAGAGTTTTAAAGAGTGTGTGTTCACGGTATGTGTGTACTGTATGTGAACTTGTCCAGGGACGAACAATTTATATAGTTGGAGTTCATGCGATAGAAGTTCGACAAATTTCCCCACCACCTATAATCCTTCCTTTGTGCGATAAGGTACAGATATGTAGACTGAATCGGTAACACCTCGGATAATCAGGCATCACCTGAAATTACGTTTCAACAAATGGAAATGCTAATAAATGGGTTTCTACTTACCTTAAAAACAAACACCGATAATGTAAAGTCTATCTATGCAGCCGCTATTTAGCTTTACGCGGTAGTGCATACGTGAGATTAAATACTTGAGTATCTCCAAAAAACAAGCATGAATAATAATAATAATAAATGAAAAATCCGTGTACGCGACGATGCGTGTTGGCTGGTTGTCGCACGATCGTTCAGAAGGCGTCTGTCGATTTTAGAAAATGTAGGTTCCCTCGCAAAAGTATCCCCCACTAAAAGGAAGCCGTACAGAGCGGCGTATGTGGGGTACGTCGGTCGCGTATCAAGCCGCTTTGGCAAAGGCTCAGTCGCGAGCAGCGCAGGCCTGCGATTACACACACACAGAGCGGCGACTCGCGATTCGCCGGTTCGACGATCGGCCGATTCGTGTTTCCGCGTCGTATTCTAATCAGCCAGCACCCGTTTCATTTAAGAACATGTTAAACACGTAAACACGATATCACGTAAACGATATAAACGCGTGGCAACCGGGCGAGCAGGCAAACGTACCCCTTTGAAAATTCCGCCACTAACGGCCAGCAAGTGAAAGTGAGATCCAAGTGAATTTCGAACAACGACGTGTGATCTTTTCATTTAATATAACATACTCGTAAGCATATGAATATTTATAAATTTTAGATTACTATTATTAGAGATAGTAGATCGAACGAAAGGTATACAGAAGATAAGTCGACGATCGTCAAGGTGTTATGGAAATTATTTTCGAGTGCGAAGGACAAGTTAAAACGAGCGCAAAGAAGTGTTTGTTCTAATTACGATGCGTATATAATTGCAATTACCTGGGCCAACTAGGTGCTCGTTAATTGCGCCCTTGAGAGATAAGATAGCAAGACGGAAGATGCAAAGAGGGAAAAAGCGACTCACGATTCGACGAATCAATTCCGCTAATCTCGCCGCGTTCTCCAGGTGGCCTTTAATTACCTCATTCGCGAGTGAATGGAGCCTCCTTCGTGATGTAAACACCAGGCTTTTTATCTCTGTTCAACCAGGATTTGGACGCACTAGTTCATGTCGGAGTAAAAAGATTTAGGAATAAACTTCCTGGTCTCTTATCTCATTTCCTTTTAATTTGATCTACTCCCGATAAGCTAACACCGTCTCCATGGTATTTTAAGGTATTTGAAATTCAATGAACTGATTAATAACCGATAATGCAATTTACTCTGTTCGTCACACTTTGGTAGTTGGCATTTGAGTGGGAAAATATAGATTTTTAAGGTTTTCGAGGATTCTGAAGAAGCCTTAAAAATTGTACGAGTTTCGAAACGACCGCTAGACTACTAACTGCTTCGCAATAATATCTTTACCTGCTATAGACGGCGTTCGCTACGCGTTGGAAAAACGATAATTGGCTTCGATAAGACACACAACGAAGCCATGCGTCAACTGTTCGATCCTCACTCCGCAATGCCTTCGAAGTATTTTTCAGACAATATTACGAACAGTTTTGTACAGCTTACATCCTGGACATTTGATTTCGATAATCTTCTTCTTCTCATTTTTCAAAAAACTTACCGTACTTTCTCGTGTCTTTGCCAGTTTATCCGCTTAAAATTAAGAAACACATGGAGCCGCAACTAAATTAAAGTAATAGAAAGAAATATCTAAACGACATTACGCAATCACCACCGTGGTAATTACGAGTGGTAATTGCGAGTATTAAATGCTCCCTGACAGTATTTCACGCGACCAGTTACAAAAAGGTAACAGCGATTAGTGCGATTCGACTAACCGTAACACGACACGCACATGAATTTCGCCTTTTTCTATCTGTTCTTGATAAAACAGGTGAATAAATGTTTCCCGAATGAATATACTGTAGCTTAAACACTTTACCTTAGAAAAATATTATGCACATATCCTACGTATTATATAAAACATTTTGAAATTTCATTAGCATTCTAATGAGACACGACTGTCATCATAAAAATGATGTAACTTTAAACGAATTTTAAAATGTATATCGAAATTACGAGATATTTATTGCAGACATGATATATTAACATGTTTTTCATAAAAATAATTTTGATATAAATTTATTTAATATATTGAAAAATCAATATACAGCATCGTATACAGTGAATCGTGAACATATACGATCTTGATCAGTATAATCAAAACAATCGTATCTCGTAACAAGGTTAATAAAATTCCAAAACGTTCCGCATTATACAGATAATAAATTGATAAAGAGTATTTACATGCGTTCGAATATCGTCGGGAAGCCACATACGTGGGTATCGCTAGTTTCCTATGTTACGTACGTTGAACTGTCTTTTGATTTTCTTTCAACAAAAACGTTGTAGTGTAACGAAAACAAGAGTCGATATAATTATCGATGACGACAATTGTAACGATAGCAGAGATAACCTGCTGACGATAGACACGTAAACAGATTACCATCTCCAGCGAGAAATTTCAAAGTTCAGAGGATCGTCGTCAGGCAACTATTCAAATGAGGGTTTAAAGGTTCTTGTTGCGTCTATCGTTCGATCATATTCGCGCCGTGCACGTGTTCAGACTCACGCGTCAAACGTTGTCTCAATTCGCGTATTAAATGTATGTACAGCTGCACAGTTGTTTGTAATCACGAATTGTCGATGGTATCAAATCATTCTCCAAGACGCTCTCCTTTACTTATTGCGAGAGAAGAATTTATTTATCGTCGTCGAAGAGAAAGAAGGAAACGACCTGTTATTTTTAACGACTTAAGCAGCGTGTAATCGATTCGACGGATCGAAAGTGCGATTATCACGAGGAAAGAGTAAAATAAAGCGTATCGTGGTGGAATTATGGAGAGTTCTTCGTGAGCCGAATTCAGCGCGTAATTTTTTCCTCAATAATGAGAAATCACCAACGGTTGTAAACAGCGATGCACGGAGCTCGTATGGGCTTCCGGTATTAGTCGATCATGAGAAAACGAGAAAGTTATAGCTGCCAGGAAATATATTCGACTAACGCGACGGAAGCGTTGTTCCTCGGATGATCGTCGAGATCTTGTCTTCTGTGTACCTGGTTATCTCGCATAATTACATAGAAATTGCGTGCTAAAGAAAGAAGGCAACGCCGAAAGAACGTCGAATACGTCGGTACTTACAGTGCGTGAAATAAGTAGAAGTTCGCAAGAGTTCGTTGAATTTTGAAATTTTTTTCTAGATCGTGATTTGTCGAATGGACGAATTGATCGTTTAAATCGGACGTCAAAGAGATTGAATGAAACGTGGAAAACAGAGTATCGAGTATTACCGGAATACTATCTGTAATGATAAAACAGCGTTACGTCGAAAGTGCGAGAGAATCGTTTGCTAGCTTATCAGTCAGAGATACGATGTGAAACGCGTGATAAATGTTGCTGGAACTCACCGCGGAGATGCTGACACTGATCGGCGGCCTGATCGTCGCCTATTTCATCTACGTGCTGTTCACCGTAAGAAATGGTAAATATTACCAATTTTGTCTTAACTTGAAATTGAATAGTTAGTAAAAGGATGGTATTAGTAGAAGAAAGCAGTGGGAGTATGTTAATAGGTTGCGATTCAATTCACGTGAAATCTACTTCTTCACTTTCAATACGCAACTCTCTAACCGATAGAAAAGTGTTATTAAATGCCTCGGGATCTTTTTTCGCTCCATTCTTAAGTTCTCTCGAACCAAGCATTTACTTGATACATCGATGATATTTATCGATAACAAATTGAACTCACGTGAGACGTGTGACTTCGCTTTCTATACATATATGATAGTTTCGACAGAAAAGTTATTAAATATCATAAAAAGTCGCCAATCACGTTCCTGAATTTATATTTATGCAAATTCCCATCTTTATGGTCACTAAAAGGATAGAACTCGAAGACAAACATCTGTTTCGCCTGCTGAGTATCGTGTGGATAGACGTTTCACATATTTTTTCGTGTTATGTATTCTACGCATTTTACCGCTTTTCAATTTCCCATAAACGCATATACATTCACAGTCTATTTGTCGGTAATTACGAATCGAGTTACGGACAAGTCGAGAAACTTTCGATAGAATGCAACTGATATAATCTTTTCCAATCTGTAGAACGTAGGATATGCAAAGTAGAGCGGTTATAAAATTTCGATCCAGTTTGCATTCGTGAAAGCAGCATCATCGGCACAGATTCGCCGCGGTTATTGCAAATTGTCACCGACCAACTATTCGCGTGTCCCTGGCACGGTTCCTCGATTGCACGTAATAATCTGTCACGAAGAGGATCTGCCTCCTCTTCTCTTTGACAATTTCGCAGGACATTCTGTAATAATATTTTACGATGTTTCGTAAAAGAAACACGAAGAGAAGCCGAGAAAAATCATCCTCCGACACATTTCGAAACAGACGTTCTTCTTGATGGCTCGGCGTAGCCCATTGTTGTAATTTCTCTTTTTAAATAGATTTTATATCTATGTTGCGTGTGCCCGTATTGTCATCTTGGTAAGCGTAAATAACATAAAAGAATTTATTTATTTGTCCTTCTTGATGATTCGTTCTCCATTCACTGTCGTAATTCTTTCTTTTAAATAAATACACGTCTCGTTACAGAAATTCTATATTTATATTACGTGTATTCACATTGTCATGTTCGTACGTGTAAATAATAAAGTTTGTGGAAAATTTATAGAAAGAATTTATTTAATATCGCTGATTTCTCGTTCTACTCTCATCGTTGTAATTCTTTCTTCGTAAATTCTTTCGAGATAAATATCTTCTCTTTAAATAAATGTTCTACCTGCATTCTGCGTACTCGCATAGTTGTCACATAGATAATATAGTTTACGAAAAAAAATTACATACAATTTCTCGCTGGTGACAATCGGTGCGTTATTATTGTCACCGATTCGATTATTCGATTGTAATCGGTTCAAAGGAACAACTGACACAGCTGCCGCCGCGATAACATGTCTTTCGACTACAATAAGGTCGCAAGATTATCACGAATAGCATCACCAAAGGAATCGTATGATTCTTCCATTTCGAATAATTTTCTGTTGCTCGTCGAATCTCTTTACCCTCCCTTTCGACATTTTTATCTCCAACGATTCAGATTTACTCAACGACGTACAGATCACGAGGTCAAACGTAATTTAGATTTAACAAATCCTTCGCATCTTGCTCGGTTCGCGTCTGTCGGAAAATATTTCATAATGAAATAGTAAAGAATATTTTTCTCGCATCTTCAAGATTAAATTCGAACGTAATTAACGCAGAAACCAGTCTTCCAAATCCCCGTTTGCTCGCTGTTATGAAAAAGATGCGCGTGTTTATGCATTGACGTAAATCATGAAGATATAAACAATTTTTATGCATATATTATAATATTTAAGAGTAGGTATATAATGTTCGATATTCGAGAAGATAATCAAGGCGACGTATTCATTACGTAATTTATAATATTTAAACAAGCGAAACGAATATTTGCTCAGGTTCTATCTCTTCGTTTTGTTGTTCACATAAAATCGTGAACTTGCAGGAATATCCGTAATTTACTGATGAAACCAGAATATCAAAATCGAAAGGATTGCTGCAACAAGCAGATAGCTCAACTTTTCAGTAATTTAAAGAAACCAACGCAAGGTTAATCAAGCCAAATTATTTTTTTAGACGTGCTATAAATCCATGGTCAATTAATATTCGTAGTAACCTGTATTTTCTTTCGCTATCGATTACGAAATCTCAATTTTCCCTCCAACAAGTACAATTGAAATATTAGATTGCCAAAAACCTTTCGATTATTATTCTCGTGCAACCAATAGGCAACTCTATTATATCGTAATCTTATCAGTTAAGCTTAAAGTGGAAAACTTGATAATCTCTCTTAAACGAAATAATCATAATCACCGCGTGTTCTGCTCTATTTTCGTGAAGAATTCTTAAACCATGCTTACGGTATTAAATTTATAATCTAAATCCGTCGAAAGCAAAGTCCAGAGACAAAGTGAAGAAGCTCAAAGCACGAATGCCGTCGTTTCGAGGAATATTAAATTAACAACCATGGAGGAGACACGATTTCCCTGGATCGATCGCATTGCACGTTAATTTGACACAGGGAGAAACCTTTCTGTGCCGCGATTACGCTCGTCCAGGTCGATAATCGCTATAATTTCGTTGCGTCAGACGCGTTTCGCGGTGTACACATTTTCGAATCGCGACTCGATTTCGCCGATTGTCGCGCGATTTCGTTTGCTCGACGTTTCACAAATCAGAAATGAAGCGTTACGAGCTGGGTGGAAACGATTTCGTTCCCTTTCGAAATTCCCTCCCGCTGACTCGCCCATTAGAAAGTTCGGAAAAACAAAGCGAACCGACACGAATAATAGGCAGCGCGTTTCGCAAAAACGCGAACGGTCGTAATCGATCATCGATACGATCATCCTTCGAAGGCAGCGCTCTTTTATATTCAGTTTTATCGCTGGCTGGGCTACGTTTGCGTCAATTTATGAATATTATCGAGTGGATTGATTGAAAGTGTGAAGAAAAAGCGCAACGAAGGTCGTGGAGGAAAAAATCATCGATGGAGAAGTAATAGACAGAGGGACGGGTCTTTTCACGGTCTTCATCGTCGATGACGTTTGCACTTTAACCTCTCAGAAGCCAAACCAATCGACTCCGCTTTTTATTAATTTCTTAATTGCGTTACGTAAACGCACGGCTAATACTCAGTACGTGAAGAAACAAAACACTCACATCCATACGCTTATTCGTTACAGCAAGATGTCAACGATAATTGTAATAGTTGCAACATCGTCTTTTCTGTCTACTTTTAATTCGTAGAATCGATCCAGCGTGGCTTTCGAATAACTCGTTCGACGAAACAAGAAAAATAAGATGAAAAGAGGAAAAAGGAAAAGAAGATAAAGAACGTGTATTTATCGATGGAATTTCACCGTAGAATGATACTCGAGTAATGGAAGAATTCGATTAATTAAGAGACGATCACGCGCTATGGTGAGGCTAATGAATAGCCGCGGAAATTGTTGAACGAACCGGTGATAGTTAAGTAGGAAGAAAATAAATGTAGGCGACCTTCACCTTGTAGCGAGAGACCAGGGTTAGAAAGCCCATCGACCGTCGGAATCTGTGCGTTTGATACACGGAAACGCAGTTGGCGGAAAGTCTTTCTGCTCGTACAGGCCGATGCAAATCAGCCTGAGCGCTAAATTTAGACTTCAATCGCCGTTAATAAACCGCGAATGGAGCTCAAGTAGAATCGTGCATTAATCATGAAACAACGAACAACCTGTCGTATTACTAATCCTCCATTAAACGCTTCTTTCAAGATTATCGCGTGGATGAATCACTGAAACGAACTTGAAGCAGTCCTCTAAACAATTAGAAAGTGTGAAGACGTAAAATAAATCTAAACAAAGTATAAAGAGGTGAACAGTTAAAGGAAGATTGTTCAACGCCCATAATCCTCATAGTTTCGAAGAACTTCGATCGAACTTCTATCTTCAGCTTGTACAGAGGCTCACGGAGGTCTTCCAATACCTGCAGGAACCTTTTATTAATGTATTAAAGGTGTTACGCGAAACATTTTGAAATTTCGTTTGCAGTTTTATGAGACTCGACTGCCATGCTGATATTGATCAAATTTCAATGAAATCCGAAGATGTATTAGAAATTACACGGTACTTGGTACAAGTATATTTCACAGAAATGGCTATTTATTATACCAATTCTTTACCAAATGTACATTTGCAACGAGTATCTTCCAATTTCTATATACATCTTCAAATCAAGTTGTGTCAGTGCTAATGGGATTTTAAACTGCGTGTTTCATACAACACACGCAATTATGTGCGTAAAAGTTTTCTGTGTTGAGTGTTGAAATACTTTCGTGTATCTGTTAATAGAGCGAACAAGACATTAACTCGACCAATCGCAACTATCTAACCGGTTGAACAGATGCAGTATGGATCCTCTGTGCCTCTGAGTGAACGCGTCCCCGCTGTCACAGCTCGAAGTTTCCCGCGAAAAGAGTTCAGCAGGTCGTCCCCGTCGAATTTCTCTCGGTCGCGCGCACGCGGACAGGCAAAAGAAGAATGAGGAATAGCTGACAAGGCCGGGAACCGGTGAAATTACCTTGGCTTGTCGTTCGTACGCGGCCAAACGAGACGTTCATCGCTCGATCCATTACCAATACCGTAGCTACCGCGTCGATGAAAGTACGCCATCGTACCGCTTTTCTTGTTCTGCCTTGCTCGTTAACCCTTTCGCGTCATCTATTTCCTTTTCGATAAGGTTTCTCCTCAAATCGATTTTCAGAGATTTCTAATGTTCATAAATTATGATAATTTATAATCAGAGTTTTCTCTAATATTCGTACGTCTTGCTACATTTTTCCACATTCGCGTATGGACGTAGTGGATATCGAGGTTTATTAGAAGGATGGATTGATGAGTATGGAGGGATGAATAGGCGATTTTCAAGAATTTGTTTCTGTCAGGAATTCTTTTGGCGATGACAGATATTGAAATGGTAATTTTAAGTTGAATGGCTTCTTCAATAGTTTTGAAGAGTTCATATTGACGCGAGTATTTTTACGCTGAATTGGACGCGTAAGTCCGACACTTTGTCACGCCGTAAGTAAACATGGGAAGATTCGGAAATTTCACGAACAAGGATATTTCAATTTAAAGTAGGACGCCTTTACCATAGCAATCTTCGATAAACACAGTGCTACATCCATCATAAATTTCTTCAAATATTCGCAAAAATCTCTCGCACCTATCGAAACACCCAGCAGGATCTTACGATTTTACGCTGAAACAAACTCCACGCAACATCTACCACGAAATGTCCCCAAAACCGTCATAAATACATTACGCATATATATATTTCATAAATAAACTTATCGTAATCTTACAAAGTCACATTGAAACTCTATACAACATCTACCATAAGATTTTCCAAATGTGCTCAAAACTTTCGCAAAGAACCTATCAAGACCCCCAAAAAAAAACTAAATACCCGAGAGAAAATCTATGGAACATCTTCCATAAAACCCTTTAAACATTCCCAAACACTTTCGCAGGAAACGTATTCGCAATCAACAAACTTAACAGCTAACAAATAAACCCTACTGAAAATGTAGAGCGCAAAAATCGATATTAGAAAAATTCGCAGACAAACCAAACACGGATTCGCCAACGATGGCGCACACGGCGCTGCGCGAGATCGTGGAGCGTGCCGTGGAGGAAGCGAGGAAGTTGCCGGGCCTCGGTGGTTCCGGTGTGTCCGGAAATGCTCCAGAGGCACGGAACGTCGCGGAGGACAGTTACGAGGATATACTCGCCACCGCGATACTCAACAAGGTTACAAATATTCATTTCTCGGAGCCTGATCTCTCTCGGGGGCATTCCCTCGAGGTGTTTGGGCTCCGTTCATGGAATTCCTGGTATTCGCTCGTGGATCGAGCGAGAGAGGATAAATCGATGAACGAACGTTGGATTTTCTAGGTCATCGAGAAATTCCAAAAGGAACAGGTGGACGGCAATAGCAACGTTCTCCCAGGAAAACCAGTGTCCGCAAAGTGTGCGTTAAGTACGTTCCTTTGATCTTGTATAAAAAGAATAAATAAGAATGGAAGAAATACAAACGATGGATTTCGGGTTGTTTTTTGTGCAATTAGTATATAGGAATATGTGTTTTTCATAAAATTAATGCTAACGTTTAATGATATAGACACGTAATAATGGAGTATGTCGCTATTGAGATTAAGATGTGGCATGATTAATTACAATCATCCATGTATATAGTATATTAGATGTACAACACGAGTCGGCAGTTCTAATGTTAAATGATTAAGCAAAGAAAATGTAGGAAAGAGGATGGAAGCAATTCAAGAGAGAATTCTTGTTCGTATTTCAGGCGAAAATGAGGCAGGTCTCGACGAAGGTGTAGAAGAAGGCTGTAGCAGCCTAGAACCACTGTCTCAGGATGATTGTAGCAGCGACTGCAGTGCGTCTTGCTCGAGACGCGTTAGAAACCAACCGGAGCCATTATCTCTCACGGTAAGCGATCCTTTTATGGCGAACGTCGCTTATGACCTTGGCGGAACGTCGAAGAATTTGCAAAAGAAACGAGAACTCTTCCGAGGAAATATGTAGATACGATCCCTACCGAGTCTTTCGACTCGTATTGAGTATCTTGATTTCGAAACAATTGGAAAAGCTTACCAGAGTAACATGGGTAATATGGAGATTTTCCGGTAATTTGAGTAAGCCAGCATAGCCCAACTCAAAATCAAACTTTTTAAATCACCTTTTTAAACAAGCCAAATGCTGTAAATTCATAGTCGACTAATATTTGTAGTAACTTTTGCGTTGTTTAATGTGAAACCTACATCTACTTCTCTTGTCCAACGAACGTAGCTTAAATAAATAAATAAATAAATAATTTAAATATCGAAACTTTGAACCACAGTTTAACGAACTCGATTTGAAAACAATCACAGCGGCATAAATAACCATGAGAGCCAAGTAACGAGGACATGTCTGAATTTTAGATCTAGCACATGATATGAAAAATTACGATTGGAAAAATGAACCGTTTCGTGTAATTTCGCGACTAGGTTTGTAGGTTCTTGGGTGATTCTCGGTCGATAAGCGTGTTACTGGCGAATGATAAGCAACGGAAGTGGAACCGTTGTCCCACTTTGAAATACGCACGCCGATCCCAACCAACAAGAGAAAGAAAAATGAAATAAAGGAAACACGAAAAGCTATAAACAGACTTTATCGAGGTCGTTTCCTACGATTTATTAATGACACGTGTGTTTGATCATTTCAGATAGAGGAAAGAATTGAGGAAGTGACGACAACTTATGCGTCCGACGAGGATCATAGGGAACACGACGTCTTGCCCATTAAGAACGCCCATCGAGTTCCGTTTCCTGAACTTGGAATGGACATTATCGATCGTAAGTGCTGCTTATTCATGCGTTCATCTAATTCCATCGCTTATGCTTTATTGAAATTTTTATTCTTATGGTTGTTCACCTTTGGGAATTTGATACACACAGTTAACAATGACATTTGCGTATGTAATATTTCTGCTGATAGTGTGGAAGCGGTATAATACAATTGAATTTGTCGTTGGATATTCCGATCAGTTGTATCAGTCGTATTGTCAGTGGTCATTCAAATCGTGTTATATGTTAAAATCGAACTACAATTTATTGTAATTTATTGTAATTTCACATTTGTGACGGTAGTGAAAATAAGTGTGAAAGACGAGTAACCGAGGAACAAGCGAATTGTTTGCGTTAGACCGATAGCGAGTGAGCAGAAATTCGGAGAAAGCACGGGTGGACTAGAATGTATGGTGCAACGTAAGAAGACAACAGTCGTTAAAAAACGTGGTAATAAGTAGAAGACGAGAGAGTCTTGTGCGAAAAGAAATGTTGTAGCGAGCGGCATCTAGAATTATTCTTTATATTATTTTATTTTACGCTTGATGAAACCTGAAATTCAACGTTAGTCCCATTGTTATTATTTTCTAATTACCTAATTTTTATTACCATAGCTTCTCAAGAATCGGAGGACAGTCAAGACGACCCAGACACGTCGACCACGCACATAGGTTTAGTTTCTCCGATCGAATCGTGGGAAGAGAATTGGCTGTTCCAAAAGAAGAGAGTTCAAAGCCAGGCTGACCCTGTGGCCATGTTGGTGCCTAATCCCAGCGCCGATTTCAAGGCTTTAATCGGTGACAAGGACGCGGAAGACACATCCGATTTGTCCGAGTGTTCATCGGCACAGTCAGACGAAGAGATAGAAAAGGAATTAATGGAAGCCATAAGCAGTGTCGTGCCACGATCCCCGAAGAAAAAGGAGTTCGAAAATGGTCTGGACTACTTAAATTCGTCAGACAACTTTTCGTTGAAGGAGGATGATACGAATTCATTTTCCAATGGCGGATACGTATACGTATCTGATGAGGAAAAGACTGACTGTAGACGCGTGAAAGACCAAAGGAAAGCAGAGAAACAGAGGGAAAAAGAAGAAGATTATAAACAAAGTGTAAAGGGAAACGAAGAAGTGAAAGCCAAAGAGATTAAGGAGAAGGAAGTGAAAAGAAAATTGGAGAGAGTCGAAACTGAGGATGAGAAACCTGTTTCAGAATCAATAAATGTAATTAGTAACAGCTTGAAGAAGGTAGGAACGGAGCGACAGAAAACGAACGATGTATCCGAAGAGGATAAAACGAGAAATTTAATCAACGGAGACGATTTCATTAAAGTAGATCGATCGGTGAAGAAAAGTGAATCGGGTAATCTATCGAATTCTGTTAATTCGAAGCCTTTGACGGTTATTCTGCCCGATGAGAGTGAGCTAAACGTGCCAAAGACACCGACACCCACGCCGACGAGGATTTCCATGGAAATTAGTCTGGAAAATCCTCACAGCGAGAAAACGTACATCTCGCAGGAGAAGATCGTTCTGAATTCTTTAGAATGCGCGAAGAAAAAACTGATGGCCGTCAATGACGACAGTGTGGAAGCATTCGAAGACGAGGAAACGATGTTTGCTCAGCAAAAAGTCGACTTTCATGGTAAATATTTTAGCAACGTAGTCACCTGCTGTAAGAGTTTATGAGCTTATGATTGCCACTCATTTCACTTTTGTTCGTGAACATTAGCCGAAGATATTCAACAGGAAAGCGAATACACCGAACATTACGATATCGCGACTCAGAGACACTTGGATAGCTTGACGAAGTCCGAATCATTCGAGTCTTCGCCATTAACGAATTCCTCGATAGAGGATGACGAAAGGTAATATCAACACCGGTATTATCGTTTGTAACCACTACGACTCTTCATCTAGTATTGAATGACGATAAAACATTTAACTCCGTTTATCTTTATTAATTTCACTTATGAACTTTCACTTGTGATAGGCTTCGAGAGGCTTTAAAATATATTCATCGAGTTTAAAATGAACGTTATAACTTTTGACAAAGTTATCTTTTCTTGTAAATGAAAATTCTCGACCAAAGCTGACGTAAAAGAAATTTTTAATGGAATATAAAAGAGTAAAATTCGAGATTTCTCGATTGTCTCGCGTCGAAAGTATCGAAACTAGGTTCGTTTCGTAACGTCACCGTTCAACGGTCTGCGAAGCGCCGTAAAGAACTTTCTTCTTACCGATGATACTATAACAATCTTTCAATATTCCACTGTGCAGTAAGTGCCGACAGGCTGTGGCGTTTGCCAAAGCTGAATCGGCTTCCCATCTGTCCCTGCAGAACAAGGATCCGGAGGAAGAGGGCCGGCTAGGTACTCCTCCGAGACCAGGTGATCAATTTTTAACAGTTTTATTTTTTTTTACAATCTCAATCCTCGTCGTAATTTTTGAGAAATTCAAAGTCAATGTATCTGTCGATATAATTAAACACGTTGTTTTAAATGTTACTTGTTTGCAATAAAAAAAAAAAATAGGTACAATTGCCGAACGCGAGCACAAAAAGTGGGAAAATGCACCACCTATCGAGAACAACCCCTATAGCCAGGAAAACATTCAAAAGAGGCTTTTGGAGAGGCAGTACTCCAGAAGATCGTCAGACATTCCTGGGTAAGATTTATAATAATCTTTATTCATATGCGAATTTGATGAGACTAATTTTCTACGGGTAATATTTTTCTTTAGAATTCACACCGAATTGCCAAAGAGCAACGGTGCGGATATGGATGTCGTACTGGCGCCCCATGAACCGGATATCAAAAGGTGATATTCGAAATTATGTGAAAAATATCTACCAATATCTAAATTTTCATCTTTCATCCAAAATTAGAAACTAATTTAACCTTTCAATAATAACTGTCTGCAATAGATAGACGCCGTATATAATACCATAACATATGAACGCTATAGAAATTCAAAACTTTGTTCTGTACGTGAAATTTTCAGAAACCACAAACATTTTGTTTCGCAAATAAAATACGACTAAAGAAATCCATGATTAATAGAGATCATATATCGGACAATCCATCGCACAAAGAAGCTTTATGCGATGTACAAAATTTCTAAAACACGCAAATACTCGTACACATACTCGTAGTTCAAAGAAAAAAATACCCTCTAAGAGGAATCTTCCTGCATGAAATCAATAATCTTAACAGGATTATCGGGATTTAACAATTTTTAACCCATCAGGAAATGGGTAATGAACTAGCTAATTATATAAACGCCTGGAATGCGTAGGTTCGGCAGGGACTATTACATCAACGATTCAAGAACGTCGGGTAACGAGAAAGGGAGAAGATCGACGGCGTCGACCTCGAGCAGACCGAGCAGCTCGTTGTCTCAACGATCAAGTTCCAACGAAATGGCGGACCAGGATCAACAGGTGAGTTTCCAGCTCGAAAAGTTCGAGGAGGCTTCCCTGCGTGGCAGCCTTTCTAGATGGACCTATCGCGATCCGTACTGCAGTCCGCAATTTGCCATCAACCCTCTTCTACGTTTGGAACTCGATGTATCAACAGAACCAACTGATCGTGATCACGAAAAAATCAACGACTCTAACGAAAAATCTACGGGAAACGATGTTCCAAACGGTATAAAATATTCGAAAAATATGACAGAGAATAAAGAACATATCGACAAGTACGAAGCGATCATAGACAAGGAAACTAAATATTTTGATATCGGTGGACAAGATGTTAAACCTCTTGGCACTGACAATGATATTTTAAAACTTATGTCGAGCGAATTTTCGCAAAAGGTCGCTTATAATCCGCTCTACGAACCCGAGAAAAGTATCCTGAAGTCAGATGACTCAGGAATGTTCTCGGTCGATATGAACCCCATGGAGGATAATAAGAAGCAAAGTGAGGAGTTTTGGAGGCTATGGATCAATGACAATCAGAATCATACGAAAAACGATCAGATTCTGTCGTTCAATGGAAGGAAATACTGGAACCTTAATGGCTACAAGTATCACACATTCGGAGGAATAAAGAACTCTCTTGATAAAAGCGTGGAGGATTCTGACGCGGAGGATAACTTGAAAATGGAGACACGTGACGACGAGCCCTTCGATATCACGGATTTCAGTAAATTCAAGTTTCAGACGTTCGGCGGTATAAAGAAGGGGAAGAAGATCGACGGGAAAGGAATTCCCATGTATAGAAAGATGATATTAAGATCGTGTATAAGGAATTATAAAAATACCAAAGGAATGAGGTCGTCTCAAAGCGATCCTGCCTTACACCGCATGAATGGAATAAATAATGCGTCGAACGAAAAGATCGATCAGGAGTCTGATAGACAGAGCGATTACGAAAGTGACAGTTCCGAGGAGAAAGATACGACGAAGTACCTTAATATAAATACGAAGAGAAAGCACAATAACAAGTTCTACAAGAGACGAGTTAAGACGGTGTTTTCGTCGTATAGATCGTCCTCGGACGAATCTTGGCAAGACGAAGATGCTCAATCATTTGACAAACGGATAATGCGAAAATGTTTAAGGGACACGCCCAAGAAAATCAAATTACGACCGAATCCGGATAACGATTCTAATTACTTTTTCAATACGTCCAGAAGGAAGGTGTTCAACGATAGTTTGAGAAGAGTTCGAACGCAGAAACGATTGTCGGACGATAACGAAAGTTTGAAGCTGGAGCCACCTATCGTACCGGAGATGGTCGAAAAAACTTTCGAAACTTTACAAGACCTTCGAAGCAAAGGGAAGAAAAAGAAGAGCAAAAGTTCCGACTCGAACGACCGAAAAAAAACTGGTGTGAGATGTTTGACCGATCTAACGATATGGTGAAAGTAGTTACTTAAATTGGTTCCCGTTGGGAAATCTAAACTCTTCCACGCGTATAGAAGTTAGTACTTTTTGTTTTTTAAAGAAATGTCTTTTCCTATTTTATCGTATATAGTGCCATATTGTCAACTAAAAGTTCCTCGAAAGGTGTCCAAAACGTATCAAAGATGCGAATTCTATTTTTCACCGATAGATTATAGAGAAGAAATTTATTGTACAAAGGAGCGTATATTGTAACTGTTATAAATATATTGTTTCTAATGAACGTAACGAATAATGAGACATGTGACTTTACTTGAAGTGTGCATGACACTATAACGGTGTAGGTATTTGTCCCTACGATTAATCCTCGCGTAGCAAATTCGAACATTCTATGACTACTTAAATACCATCTTTATTAGTTTCAATTGTGGTATAACAGAAAAGTTAGTACGCTCTGTAAGCAAACTGTAAATAAAACTTTCCTGACTCTTTCTTGTAGATCGCACGCAGTAATGTATCAGCCTTGTATAATACAAAACGATCGTTCTTTCTTGTATATAGTACACGTAGATCGTAAAAGAGGCGGCTTAAAAATAATAAAAATAATAAAACATGTGATCGAGAACATTCTGTTAATACGAAGTCGTTCTATGCACATTGCACATGCATGATAGCTGCGAAAAATGCCTTTTCCGATCGGTAAGTACCGTTTACATGCATTTCCAATTCAATGCATGTCGACTAACAAACGATAAAGGTCTGCATGCTCTGTAATCGACAGAAACTTTTATCGGAAATCATCGAACCGAAAAAAAAAGAAAAGAAAAATGAATGCTACGTAAGAATCCTTGGTGCCATTCTCCGTTATAAGGTGTTTGATCACAACTAACAACTTCTAATTTTCTCGATAAAATTTATTGGGTGTAATATGCATGGCTATATACGTACATACGCGAAGCTTATATTAAACTAGTTTTAGATGTAAAAACGTTACTAACAGCTGCAAAAGCCACATCGAAACATCTTGTGAACTAAAACGCGAGCCCGATATTGGATGGTTTAATTCAACTGAACCATTTTCTGTTTCAGGAGGAAACACAATACAGAGAAACGGAGACGATCTTGAATCGAAGCAACGACGTGAAGTCCAAGGTGGCGAAATGGCAGAATAACAACGTGGAGAACAAATATCAACAACCTGTTCGACAAAACGACTCTTCAGACGAGGCGGAGAGAGACAAAGACAGATTCTCGAAAATCGAATCGCAGATGTCGTGGGACGACCAACGAATGGAAGAAATTCTGGAGAACGAGAGGAAAAATAGCAAGAATGAAATCAACGCGAAACTGAATAATCAAGAAAATTACGAGAACGCCGTTATAGAAACGAAAAAGTCCAATTCCGATGAAAATCCACGCAAGATCAAGAGGATCGACTTGAAGGCTTATGGATTCGAAAATGAATTCTCTAATAAAACGGCTAAAACTTCCACGCCTAGAGTGGTCAATAAATTGGACCTTAAGTCTTTTGGTTACGATAATGGAATTCGACGAACGCAATCGACGATTCAATTGAATAGCATAGGTAATGACGAATTCAAGCCAAGGTTAACCAGAACGTCGAACAAATCGAACTTAACACGAAGAAACGATTATGAGAACGACCGTGGTGATGTGATTGAAAGCAATCGTGCTTCTGGCGATAACAACTTGACACAGAGCACGGAAACCCTGAACAAGTATGAGAACGAGAGTTACAACGATTTTGGATTGAAGTCGGCGAAATCGGTGCCGAACATCGCCAAATTCTATTCGAATCCGAATAGCCAAGAGGATGAGGAGGTAGAAAGCTATAATCATAATGCGTACAACGAATTTGGAATGGTTAAAAAAGGATCGGTGAGAAACCTCGCGAATAATTATAGTTTGGAGAAGTGTAACATTAAGAGTAACGATTCTTCGGTCGACGATTCGGAAAATGAAACGGACAATTCCTTTGAGAGGGAACAGAGTCACCAATCGATGACTGACGTCAAGAAGAAAAGTCTGAGCGAAGAGGAATTTGATAATAAGGTGCTGTCGATGCCATCGGTCAGGAGGCTCGCTGAAGCGTTTAGCAAACAGACCGAACCCGTTCCTGGACCTATCTCGAAGGTAAGAATGGACTTTTGAATGATCGATATGCAGAGTGTTAGAAAAAGAATTCTAATAAAAGAAAGATACCAATTGATCGACCTTGACTGTAATTTTGCAAGATGCTGGTAGCATGTAGGTTTCTGATATAAATAAGACATTACATACGTTGGATAGCTTTAAAGATATGAAGCTTCAGATCTTTCTTTTTATAGTATTCTAATTATCTAATTTTAGTATAGGGCGCTTCATTTTCAGCGATGCATTGTTTATGATATATGTAGACTAAAGAATATTATGGATTTATACAAAATTAGGAGACGAGAATACGCAAAAATACATAAAGTATACAGAGTATAATAGTAGGTACACGTCATGATATTTAGAGGGACATATTTTTCATTTCTTTAATTATGTTCACAAAAATATAAATTTGCGGTGCATCCTCATTTATACAAATATATCTAAAGGAGACTTTAATTACGATATAAGATCACAAATTATGGCAAACACTTTTCACAACTAGTTACAAGTGATCGTATAGATATCAATGAAGTAATCAGAAATGATTTTGACTGTTTCTTATCTATTCTATTTAGATAACTAAATCGAGCAACGCGAATAAGGAGCGATCGTCAACACCAGAGATCCAAATAGTTGAAACGCCAAGACAGATGCACAGTCTGACCGCCAGATCGCTTTCGAAACAATTTCGAGAAGGCCTGAGGCAAATTCCGAACAAAGTGACTTCACCTCCGGCTAGTCACGTCGTTATGGAGCAACCTAATATAACGGAAAACCAAACGGAAGTAGTGCAAGGGAAGAGCGACGTGTCCAACGACACGAACGTAATTCTACCTGGAAAATTAAAGTCGAATATAATATTTTGGGAACAGATGCAGAGAAAGAGTTAAAGCAAGTTTATGTAAAATTGAGCCCAAAGTCTTAAAAAGGAAACCGAAAGAGAAAGAGAAGTTGAATGTTCACTTAGGGATCAAACTAAATTAACATATTACATGCAAAGCGTCTAGATAAAGGATGTAAAAATCCAGATAACTTGGTCTTCTTTTTTATAGAGTGCGATAGAAATTATTTCCGAGGAACAGAATTTTATCGAGAAGCTAGAAGAAGTAGAACAAGTTAACATCCTTGCTCAACGTAAGAATGTTTCAACGCCGTTCAACGAAAGAGTCGATTAATTGTATGAAACAATACAGGCTCAACGATCGATCGATTTACAAGAGCAATTGCATTCGCGACAGGAAATGTCGATGTGATTGTGTGTGCCAAATGATATCAACCCGTGATTAGCCAAAGAAAATATTTTTTGCGTGGTCCTTTCGAAATATGCGAGCAATTTGAACGTAACTTTCTAAATAGCAAACATTTTGGAAACTACGAAACGACCAGCTAAATTTTACGCGTTCGTAATATTCTACGACCAATTTGTAAATACACGTCGCCGGAACATAGTCGAACTGTCGAAATTGTTTTTTGTATATAAGAAGGAACTCTTAATCATAGTCACAAAGTTTTATATATAAATCTACCATATAGTGTTCCCATATACGACATTACTATTTATTATTTATTAACGTCTAAATATGTATCTGTGTATATACGAATTATGAAAATCGGTGGGCAACGAAAGTACTTCAATAAAAATATCAAAATTTGTATGGATTTAACTTTACGTTACCTGTACGCTAGAAACTGTGCTATATCGATATTACATAAATATACTGTTTATTATCTAAAAAATATTACCAAAGCTTTTTACCTTTCATTTTTAAAAGGGACGGACTAGGGATCATCGAGACGATGGATCAGGAAAGAACCACGGAAATCATTTAGAAGAAATTATTTAAAAACCTGCTAAAATATGATGAGTATTTTATTTGAATACGTGCACGTACATAAGTGTCTGTATAACTATAAAATCAGTATATGTATTCTATCAGCATCTTTCATAATTGTAAAAATACTACTTTTTGTTGGAGAGCTATAAAATGAGATAGCCATACACATCGTATATTTAGATATGTAATTTGTAAAATTATTATACGCGTGATAGGCAATTTTCAAAGTTTTTTCCTTAAATACTAATTACGAGACACGTGATATGCTCAGTAATATATGCATCTAGTTTTATGGAACGGTATACTTTCTAACTCAGCGGCGTGTTCTCGCCGATAATCCCATAGAAAATGATCGATCAATATCGCGTTAATGTCTGATTTTTTTAACGCTAGATTAGGGTAGCGCCCGATTAGAGTTCTCACTTCATCCTTGACCCGTTCGATAACCTCTATAGAGCAACCTCGAATTTCGATCTCGTCTTCGCTACCGTTTTCTAATTCTATATCTGCAATATTAAATACTATGCTATCTAACAGGGAAACCCTACCACTTAACTCTAATGACTCTATCTATACCGTGATTGGTTGAACACTGATATCAAAGCGACATTATGTATACAAAAGATATGAAAAAGACAAGTTATTTATAATCAAATCGTTTAGAAAAAATTATCTAAAAACCCTCTAAAATATAACGATGTGGAATTTGATTTAGAAACTGCGCAATAGACTTACCAGACTGTAGTCTGCTCAGAAGAGTATTACTATAACGAATAGCACCAAAGTGTAGTAGAACTTGTGGAATACGATAATCAGCGAACATCGTGATGCAGTCTATGTCTTCAAATTCACCGATTCCCTGCCCCTTGAAACAAGCCCAAATGTCGCCTATCAGTATTTGTGCCCGCTTGTAGAAGCTAACTGGAAGACAAACACTCTGTTATTACATTTGCTTTTGGAAATAATTCTCTTTCATAGGATTAACAATAATATCGTTACCTTTGTGAATTCTGTAGTCTGCCTCATCTCGATAAGACTCAAATTCTTCCACGATACATTTCAGCAATTTTTCGGCTGAGCGCGAACACGATTTCACACAGTTGGTAAAAGTACCTAGAAAGAGAAAGAAATTGTTAGCCCAATATAACGGGTGGTACAATGTTTAAAAATTGGATGTTAAAATTCAATTCCAAAAAATGATTTATCACATGTGTGTAAAACAGTTTGGTAGTCTAGTGTATAACTTTACAGTCTGCTCGAGTCTCTTTCGAGATTTACTAGGAATTTAAAAAAGAAATAAGCTCGTCTAATTACGGAAATCTAATTTCTGCTTCAACAAAGATCGGTAAAGTTTTGCACCAGATTCCTTTATTATATATAAACTTAATAAGCAAAACTATGATCTGAAGAAAAGAAAGGGATTTCAATCATGTACCTTGATACTTTTCTAACAAAACCTTTCCGGCATCTCTCAAGGATTTAACTCTTTCGTCTAACAGCGGGATACTAGTTTCAGTATCGCCACGAAAAATATGCTCAGCTTCGGATCTCGTTATCTGAGAATAATACTTGGGGTCGACTATAGGTTTTCCCTCCTGTTCGAAGTAAATTGTTTGAAAAAAAAGAAAAAAAAAGTATGGCGTAGCTATTTCAACAATCGTGTAACTTTCGAAACGACACAGACACCAACGTGTTGAAGTATTTTTGAAACGACCAGGACAAACGGTTTGCGAACAAAAGAAGCTAGACGTGTGGACGTGGAGAACGTCGGAACATGACATTTTACCTATATTACATGCAAAATTCCCATGTAACCACGAAATGTTATTGACGGTCAAATTCCCGAGGACACGTCAAGTCAGAAACGTTGCTTCTTAAGGCTAATAAGATGAATCCAGCGTGTAAACAATATTCGACCGATATAATTGGTCTCAAAAGACCCACGTGAGTACACGTGACTCTTGAATATAATATCAATTGTGGGATTTCCAGCAATAAGGAGACAGCTCAAACATTTAAATCGTTTGGATTGAAAGAGAAAGAGAAATATAAATTTCATATGAATATTATAGGAGAAAAATATGATAAGTAGAATTTTATTGATTTTCTGATGTTGATATTATTTAAAGGTTAAAATTACTAAAATTACTCTCATATAAAAAAACAAAAGATATGGCTTGTGGTGTTCTTCCTCTGTGGTTTTCATATTCAAAGATGCAGAGATTTATTACTACGAGTATTATTAATTGACCATGAATTTCGCAGAAGTACTTGATCTTTAGTTACTTTTTGTCGATTCACTAAAATTACTGAAAAGTGGAACTTCCTCCTTATTGCAGCTCGATCTCGCTTAATTTTTATTCATATTGAATTGTTTGCGTATAAATTAGGGCTCTGGACAAGCTCTTCGATTCGATACCTAAGCCCAAAGGCGCGGTACCAGAATTTGGACTACCAAAATGGAAAGTAATGCCGTTAGAGTCGAAAATCCCAATGGTTCCCGGACCGGAGGGTGTTTACAATTTCACGCGTCGTAAGCTTGGTGAGGAACTATGGATCTCCACACCGGACGCGGAGTTTAATTTAAGCGATCCATACGGCTACGAGATACAATGGACTTACGACTCCCTCCACGATAAACATTTGCTTCCTCACTTCTCCAAACCGAATATCATTCGGCATTTGATCAAATCTGGCTTCGTTACTAAAAATTTAGACGCAAAATGTTCTCTGAAAGATTACAATATGTACAGAAGGTATCTAAGAAGACTGCACTGTGATAGCATAAAGAAGGAATTGAATAGAAGAACGAAACAATCCATCGAGGAGAGAGCGATCTTGTATGCTCAAGAACAGGCTGAGAAAGAAGTGAAGAGGTAACCACCGAGTAAATATCGCTAATCCTGAAGAACAATGACATAACTGCAAAATTGAAAAGTTTCAGCTACATACGTTAATAATATTTTAGTCATATTATAGTAAGAATCCACGATACTTAATTATAGATATAATTAAATGAAATTGATCTTTTTCGTCTCTTGGAAAATTACTTTCTTGCATCACTGTGCGCCATTGTTCTTTCAGACCAGATACGTGTTGAATTATATATAAGAATCTATTGTCTGAGAATGGTATCGCATAAAAACAACGTTCTGTTAGATTGAGAGAAAGGGAAAGATTAATGGAGTTACGAAAGTCCGCGATCACGCAAAGCAAGATGGCTGAGAAAATGAAGCTGCAAAAGCAGAAAGAGAAACAAAGGAAAATTGATGAAAGGTTACAAGCATTGGCTGAGAAAAAGAAAGAAACTCAACAAATGCGGTATATTAAAAGCAAAGCTCATGCAGAAATAATTCAGCAGAAACAAATAGCAGCAACAGATATTCGAAGGCAAAAGATAATTCAAACTCTTTTGGAATGGAACAGGAAGGAACGTATACGAAAGAAAATGATAGAAACACGATTAGCGCACGAACAAGAAGAAAAACGCAAGATCGTAGAACTGAAGTATATATGAAATTTATAACGTACTTTGTGTTAGAAAAATAAAACTTGTTTCTTTATGCTATATAGATGGGAAGAAAGATTAGAATTTCAAAAGAAACAAATTGAAAAGGAACAGTTTCTGTTGCAATGCATAGAAGATCAAAGGAATGAATTTATAGATGCATACCAAGAAAAGGTAGACAGAGAAACAGAAAGAATGAAAAGTATGTGTTATTGAATTTCATCAAAATTTATGCTCACAAATTGATAAAATTTAATGTTTTATTTATAGGACTTTTTGAAGATGTAAAAATGTATATAAGATGTTATTTGGCTAGGCACTTGCCTGGAAGTAGAGAACGCGTTTGCTGTAAAAAATATTTCCACGATGATGAAGTATTTTATATGAATTTAATATAAAATCATCATAAATATGAATGTGACATTATAGTTTTAACTTCAATTATAGGATGAAACATTGTTTGTGGAAAGTGATAAAAAGGATGCAGCTAAGGTAATAAAACAAGATAAAGTAAGAAAATTTCTATTATCTGTTATTAAAACTGCAAACTATATAATCAATAAAAAACTATATTGATATCAAGGTTTGTCTGGTATAAAATATAGTATCATTTCAGATACAGAAAATGCTTCAGAAAGAAAAGAAAAGGAGTGAAGAAAAGGCTCTAAGCAAGAATAAATTAAAGCAGAAACTGAAACAGAAAAAGAAGATCTCAACAAGGATGGAGAAAAAGGAAGCACGTAAAATTGAAAGTGTTGGAAAAAGAAGAAAAAAACAAAAGAAAAGAAGAAAAGTAAAAAAGAAGAAAGATACTCAATCAGATACAAAATCTGAATTAGACCCATTGACTGAATCTATACCTTCATCAAAAACAGAAACTATAGAAGAATCAATAATTTCTGAACCAAAAGAAAAGTGCAGATGTCAAGCAATTAAAGATCGTGAAAAACATATTATATGATAAAAGACAGATAATCTTCCCAAAACTAAATTTTTTATAGTTTAACTTTCCTTCTAAAGATAATGTCATTTATTTATAATTTTATATACTTTTTAACTCACATCTACAGCTCTCTTAATAGCAGCACACAAGGCAAAATACCCAGTTTGGCCATTAACAGTCCATTTTGGACAATTCGTTTTACTCCAAAAGGAATAATTCAATGTGTCCAAGACAAATATCCAATCGACTGCCTTTAGATCATCGGGAGAAGGGTGAAACTGACATTGTGAAAAATTGTTCACGCTTATTTTGCGATCATTAAGGGCTTCAAAAACCTGTAAAAAAAGAATATTGATTAATTTATACGTGATCAATCATATCCTTAAATTTTTTATCTCATTTCTTAGTTAGTTAAAAATGTGCAACAAAAAAGTTCAAGCACTATTTATGATATAATTTCACAATTAATTTTTTAAATATATTACAACAAATTTATGAGAAAGATTTGAACAATAGTGAAAAGTTATTTACCGCATAAGCAAGATTTTTGATTCCTTCTTCTTCAACGGAAACATCCTTAGAACAAACATCTATTAATTTTGCGGATTCCTTTGGCATTAAAATCATTGTTGAGGAAGTATCACAGCGTAGTTAATAGTGAATTGAAAATAATTTATTTAAGCACAAAATTTATCCACAACCTGCGTACAAACTCCTGACACACAACTTACTCTACGATCAAGTCAATAGTCACGTGACAGTACCTTGTGACCAATGATTCTTAGCACGTTAGCAACGACTGGCTTGTAAACAAACATGGTTGTGAATGTTAAAATTCGTGAAATTGTCTTTTAGATTGTCTATTAATTATGTGAACAGATAATCATCCTGAAATGTTCGTATTAGTGTTCCAAAACTTTGTTGTAGATGAAGTCAAGGTAAGCACTTTAATCATTGAAATTGCATAGTTGAGATTAAAAGTACTTTCTCAAAACAATGCACAGCAGCACATGTGCGCTATGATTGTTTACATTGAGTAATGAAAGCTTTTCGGGGTTACTACCACAAATTACAATAAAATAATATTAAAAAGTAATTAGTTCAAATACAATATTTTATATTATATATTTTGTCCTATCTTATCTTTTTAATCGAGAAATCTTAAGGTTATTTTTTATGACAGTATAGTGCAAATTTCTATATGCATTTATTTATCATAATTAGTTGTTTATGTTATATAAAATTTGAAAATAAAGTTTATATAACACATTTTTTACTTGTTTTTTTTCTACCTTCAATAATTCCACAGTTGTATTACCTACATTTGTTAACATCAACAATAATTGATATTTTAATTTTGTTGATATTAACCATTATCTAAAGTAAAGTACATATAGAAAAAAATAAAATTTATCTTTTTCTGAATTAAACATGATGTTTAAGTTGATAGTCAAAGTATAAAGTGTTATATCACTTTATTTAATCAATCATAACATTTAATAATACATAATTTAACTGATAAATGTATTCTGTGTTTAAGTTTTTACATAAGGACATGCGTTTCTTATTTTACGGTACATTCGATTGTAGGTAATACCTAATTTTATTATCATAGGCAACTATTTTCTGTAAAGTTTGATAAGATTCGAAACTTCAACACTTCATTTGTAATTTACATACGTAACACAAATTACAATGTTTAAATAATGTGTATCATCATATTTACATATAAAATTTTATTATTGCAATATTTAGTATACTAAGTTTTTTGTATTATATCTCTGCACATTTCTTTTAACTTCTTCTTCACAACTGATCAAATGATTTTATGATCTTATATTTAAGTTATGTATGTATTTTGTTCAAAGTTTTTTTTCTAAAAATTATCGAATAGCATGATTAAATAAAATATTTTGGATTACGATGTAACTTACAAAATATGAATAATATTACAAACATGTTTCGAATCCTAAGGTCTGAAAAGTCAAATGGTAGTGTGCTTCATCGCATTCATTCATTCAAATAACATATGTACATAATACCCCCTCAACATAAAGTGAACAGATTAAGGCTCCAGCAGGCTATAGGCTACATTCTACAATGTACAATGCATTATGTACTTTGTTAGTTTCCGTTTTCGCATACATGTCTGGTTGTGTAATGTGTGGTAAGCGATAGCACCAAAAGATTTTTCAACATCATTATTTGATACAAATGACTCATACAACTATAATATGATTAACACAGAAATCAAGTTGCAATGATTAACATTTATTTCATACCGTACTATTAAACTTTGCAACATATTTGCCATAATAGACATACTTATCATAAAACAATACATCTTAACAAAAATGTATAAATTTATATTTTATGAAATATAAAATTGGACAAAAATAGTAGGCCTTGCCCACCAATATTTGTAATGATGAAGTTTTGCTTTGTGTGTCGAATGCTATGAACACTTAATGGCATTCTGTACCAGATTGTGAATCGATGATAGACATATCTATTTAATTTGATATTGTATATTTTGACATCACCTGTGGCCCCAGCATGCTATTATATTTGTACATAGCATGAAACCATGACAGTATTCATTTAAAGATATACTAAACATGTTATTGTGCTTTTTAGGTGTTACAAGGCTTAAGTGTTTAAAAAAAATTATATTGTTGTGCAACTAATGAATTAAAATTTTAATCACCATTGATTTAAGTATTTTAACTCGATGGTTTCATTAGGCTGACCGAACATGCACATGTTAGACAGCAATTTCTTTCCCACTGTGCAATACTTCATGTACTTATACTTTGTAATGTTGACTATTAACATTATATCAATATAAGTTAAAATGGATGCATTTAATCTTTTAATATTAAACTTCAACTCCAGATTATAAACTATAAATTTTACAAAATTGATGACGTAGAATTATCTATTCATTCAAATTATCAACAAGACAATAATCCATGTAATTAATTACAACAAATAAATCCAGTAAATGCAGTTCATTAGAAATGTTTGCACTGAAATATAATTATTGTACAAGATTACTATCTGATTGATGCAATTTGAATGTATCTAATAAATGTATTAACGGATTTCGATATTTCACCCCAAGTTTCACGTTTGTTTGATTTTAGCCATCAGTTACAAATTTTACATGACTTGGTTTACCAAATATAATTCCAATTAAAGTGCTTACAAAAGGTAAGACCAAGGATCCCCGTTACCCCGATTGTAAATTATTAAATAGTAGTAAATTTATAAACAGACACCAATTCACAAAATATATAGATTAATATATAAATCAATCTCTTAAATACTGTAAAATAATGGACGTTTTAATCGTAAAGATGAGTGTTTATAAACAATACATATGTTCTGTTACATTTAAACCCAGTATTATATCAAAGCATTTGATAATAAAATTCATTAGAAATAAAATGTAATCGCAAAAATATTTTTTATGCAATTAGAAATTGTTAATACAGAATTTAAAAAGCTCGGTAAAAAAAGATATTGTAGTTAAAATATCTGTACTTCTTTCTCTTTTGCTCTTAAAAAATCGATAGCTACAGTGATGTTTCTTTTTATTACTTTTGTTATTAACAAGATACATTTAGGGGTCCAGAGGAACCTTGAGTGGCATGCATGAGTTTCAGTCAAAACATGTTTAACCAAACTTATAGCATTGTTACATTTGCTCCCATGCACATCACACCTCCAGACTTCACCCATGCAGCAAAATGCGCTTTTCAATTATTTCTCTTAATATTATATAAAAAATCTATTTCTATTGACTTTTAAGCTCTTTGCCAATACTGTACGATACAATTTTGTTCCAGTCAATTTTCGTTCGCATAACAGGTAATTGCCTTCGTAGGGCCTTAAAGGTTGTATCAGACATTGTTTGATAATTTTCCGATATAGCAGTTTGATAGTCATTTTCTGATTCCTCAACAAGCCGTATTAATTCCTTTGCTGTTTGTTTCTCATTTGAGATCGGTAAGCTTTCTTTTACTTCTTTGCTACTGACAAGCTGTACATTTCCATCTTCATAGTAATGAACTTGTACTTTAAGGCTACCTCTTAATTCTGCATTTCCAGAACTTGGACTAAAACTAACAGTCCATACAGAACGCCAACGGCCATTCCAAAAATTTTTAGGTTGAAACTGATGATCTTCTATGCAAGCCGTTAGGGTAATGTTACCTGTGTAAGTGAATAAACCACATTTTGTTTACAATTGCAATTTTCAAACAATTAAAATTTTCTGAAATTTCAAAAAAAACAACTATACCTCCTTGACTCTTTCCAAAAACTGAACATGCACCATGTCTGTAATGGCTTTGAGTGTAAGTTGTTATTTCATCTTGTAGAGCCGATCTCCATGGTTCAGCTACAGAATCTGGTTCATACGGTTCGTAATCCTGTGCTTCCTTTCTAAGATGGTCATATTTAAAACTTTGCTTACTGCGAGCATCATAAAACCTTTGTCCACCTAAATCATTGTGTTCTGTTATAAGAGCAGGATATTCGCTTCCATCAATCTGAAGTCAAAAACAGAAACAAATTGACCAATGTAACACAAGATTCACAAATGTCAAAAATTTTATCATATAAATACACTTATAAATAAATTAGTATCTAACCTTAATTTAACCAAATCTATTTCATAGAATTACAAAATAAATATTACTTTCAAATTTCGAAATGAAACGAAGCTTGAACCAGAAATAGAAATTATTACAGATCAATCTCAAATATTTCCTATTAAAATGAGCACAAAATGTAACTATAATTAACCCTACTGCAGCGTACGATTTCGATCGAAACTCCACTAAGATTTGCACATAGCAACTGCAGTATAGCGATTTAAGGATACATTAGGTAAACAATCACATTAGCCAGGTGAATATTATCGCGCTCCAATTTCACTGTAAAGTCAACGTCACCTGTCGAAATTCCAAACGCGTGTTGCACGATTAGGACCGTTACTAGCCATTGAAATTCGATCCGACACTTTCCTGAGATAGTGTGATCTTCGATTACCACAGATACTAAACGATACCCCGGATACTATCATAAAAAATTGTAAAAGTTCATCACAGAGAGGTCGATGATGTACCTTAACAGGCGTGAGCTGATCCTTGTTGTACTGAGCAAATGCTCCGGACGCACCCTCCTTCAACAGGTTGTCGTTATTCAACAAGACTCTCACATCATTAAAAACCTCGTTGAATTCGCCCGGCGGTGAATGCAGTATAAAGTCCGAAACTATTCGTACTTTTTCTTGATCAGGGATCACATCTCCATCCGCCGCCATCTTAACTTTTCTCTCGCACGCACACTCCACGATGTCAAACCAAGGTTAGTGCAGTGCAGGTTGTACCGGCGTATCGAAGCACTGCCCCATATACCCGGTGACGCATCACAAAGGGGATACGTATCTCTTTCCTCTTAATCAACTCTATGACATACATATTTTCCTACATTTCCACATATTCCGACGAAACACGTATTTTAAATATGCATATGTGTGATGCATATACCAGCTAAATAATTCAATTATTGTATTTGCTTCTATAAGTGCTATATATATATGTATATATACGAAATGCTTTTGATTTTTCTTGTTGAAATTTAATATTTGCATAAATCGATTTTAAATATTTTCTTATGCAGTAATATTATGAAATTGTATACCTATGTATATTTATATTATTATTATTATTATACAAGGAAGAGATATAGATTGTTTTTGTGGTTAAGATATATTTAATAATTTATTTAACATTCTTTTTTCTATAAAGAATAAAATTTGTAATAGAGGAGTAATGAGGATATAATTCAAGACAGAATTTCAGTCTTTTGGTTCGGAGATAACCACTGTGTTCAACGAACCTTGCCGAGCATAACCCTCGAATAACGTTTGTGTTCTCTTATACACAATTCTAGGCAGGTGTGGTTTCGGTAAAAGCCGATAGAGCATTTTATCAAGATATTTCTGTCTACACATGTAAAATCTCTTATCGAGAAATTATTCCTTATTGAAAGATCGCCGCCGGATATGTCTGTTTGCCCGCCAAAATTTAAACGGACTTCGAAACAAGAAAAAAAGGGGCTTCAATTTAAAGTACAACATAACGCGCATTCGCGTTCGAATTACACGAACTGCTCTATAAAATATAGCAATATGCCTGTTTCAATTTTTAAATTTGGAAGTTCATGTAATCTTTAACATTGAAACTTTTGTATTAAAAAATTCCGAAATCTTGGAATTTTCAAATTTGTTATTTTTGCACTTTTGCACAAATATTTGAATATTTCGATCAGAAACGAATGCTATTATTAATAATTATTATTAATAATTTATTTTTTCGTAGTTTTTTTTTAGGTAATATAGTGGAATTTTGAAATTATGGCTGACGATCCAAATCGAGATATTTTGCCTGTGAGAGAAGGTTCTTGTGTGGATTCTTGTCGCAGTAGTATAGGTTCGTATCTGACAGGAATATTAAAATAATATTACACTTGGCTTCCTTTAATTTATGACTTTTACATAAAACAAATTGAAGATCCCAGGGAGCGACACATTGTATTTAAACTCGATCGTTACCAACTGGAAGACAGATATTTACGACTGCTTGATGAAGCAAATAACTTAAAAAAATTAACAAACTGTCAGGAAGATAAGATCAAACGATTGACAACAAAGCTGATGAGAGCAACTGGCAATTCAAGATCATGCACAATTGCCTTAGACGTTTATGAGGATAAGAATAAAATAATCACTCTTGAACTTGAGAACTCCAAGGTAAAAGTTGAATTTTTCCTTTTTACATTTTTTCTACTCCAATTTTAATTAAAAATTTTCAAAGTCAATAAAAAAGAATTGAGAAATAAGAAGTGAAAAAAAAAACAACTCTATCTTCTAATCCTTAAGGAAGTCATTTCTGAACCATTGATCTGTTTGAAGCTAAATAGATTGAAAATAGAGTGAATAAGATTTCAAGTCGACAACTATTGCGACTAATACGATAATGTTGCAATCGATTTTCCAGCTGAAAGATAAAGTCTCGGTGCTAAGAAATCAACTGCTGAGTCATACAATAACAGGTAGATCGTCATCAAGAAGTCGTAATCCCCAAGCGAGGCCTTCGTCTGGACGCACGTAAGTCCATAGCGTCATATTACAAGCAATCTATGATTCATACCACGGCATATCGTGATAGATCACTGAGTCGAGATCCTCGTTTTAGAACATGCCGAAGTGAAAGCAGCCGCGCTAAGATACCATCTTGTCACTGTATTGACGACAATGCGCGATGTAATCTCAATAAAATCGAGGTAATAGCAATCGATGAGTTCCTTCTGTTTTATTCGTTATTTTTATTTATAATATCTAATAAATGATTGAACGAAGAACAAACACCTTGTCATTTATTAAATTTAGAATTAGGAATGGAGATGATATAAAACGTAATGAAAATTGTATTTGGTGAGCAGGAATTGGAAGCGCAGAAGAAAGAAATGTCTAATCGGATAACTGAACTAGAGGAAGAATTGTCTACTTATACAGCCATGAACCAAAGGGAGAAAGTAGCAGAGAACGTTGAGTACATAAGAGTCTGGCGACAAATGAAGCAACTGAATGATAAGCTAATAGCCACTGAGAACGAGAACGAGTCGTTGAATGCGCAAATCAACGATTTGAAGAGGGAGCTTTACGAGAAGACGAAGTACGCTTAACGTCTCTTTACTCATGCGCAACAACGATATTTCTAAACAATACTTGACCAACTGTGTGAATCGCGTTCCACCTATCCCATTATCATCCTTTATCTTTCTCTTTTTTTCTTATGCATGCATTTTTTTTTATGCATGAAACAACTTATAAATTCTCCAACACAAGTTTCACGCGTAATTAAACTTTCTCTCCTCAACCTTTGTTATTTTATAAATAAATTTTATCTTATAAGTATCTATCTCCTAGCAGATAAATGTTAAATATCAAATGTAAATGCACTGTCTTTATTCATAAAATAGGAAGTCGAGTAACTATAATAGAGAATGTTATAAATATGTAATTAGGAACAACGAAACGATCAGGACGGAGCTCCTGACAGAGAAGAAACGAGTGGCGGAGATTGACGAACAGATGTTAAAGGCGAAGGATTCTCAACTTTCGCTGCGAGAGAAGGATGAGCATATAAAGGACCTGGTAAACGAGATGAAGATATTGCAGCAGCACAACAGCGAGCTCATCGACCTCAGCTCCAAATATGGCGAAGTCGAGCTAGAGAACAAGGAGTTAAAGAAAAAAGTCACGGAGCAGCTTCACGATCAAGAAACTTTGAAAACCGCTTTTAACACCGAACAGGCTAATATCGTGGCGCTGAAAACATCGAACGAACAGTTACTCGGGAAACTCGAAGAACTACAGAAGAATATAGACAGTTTAACGGTACAGTTAACGGTCAGTGTGTAATTTTTTTCTGAATCAATAATGCTGGTCTTCTGCCTGACAATTCAGATGTTTGCTTCTTTAACTAAGTAAGTGTTTTTTCTCGGTACTCGACTAAATAAATTTTGATATTCTAATAATGATATTCTAATATTTTACGTATAATGAAGATACATTTGCAAAGCATCAATGAAAGTAACGAACGCGTTATTCTAGTGTTTTCAGACACAGACGGAAAAACAGGAAACGACAAAGACTACGCCAATATCGACGAAACAACCCGAGACGAAGATACCAATGATAATCGACAGATGCGAATCGCACAAAGATGCCAGCATTCAAGTGGAAAAATGCAATATTCTTCGCAATATTCAAGTGGAATATTGCGACGCGCTCGAAAAGATTTTTGAGCTGGATATCGCTAGGAAAGAGCAGAAATGCAAAGGATGTTGCGAACCATCATCACATGTAAACACTACGAATGCAATCCAAAAATCTATTAAATTGATGGATAGATCGGTGCAGACAGAACATGGATCCGGCGTATCCACCGTAGACACGAAAGATCTGGAAATTACAACACCTATAAAAGAAACATCGAAAATGGAAGAACCACAAATTGCGACGCAAAGTACGGATCCTGCAATAGTTACAAAGAATTATTTGACTCCAGATAAAATGCTGAAGCTTCTGGAACAAGCACAGATAAGCACATCTACGGACGCAGCGAAATTTAATCAGAAACACATGGCTACTGATGCCAACTACAGTGACGTGATGGATCAGAATCAGAGACACAGGCAAGTTGTCTCGCTTGAGAAACTGCTCTTCGGTGACTCTAATTGCTGACAATTGTTCGATTATTTTTCGCGCTATTTCAACGCTGTATTTGTATATATATTCATACGAACCTAGTTTAGTTAAGATAGGATAGACAGAGTTCAGAGAATTTAAAATATTTCAATGTCCTGTTCGTTAGAATTGGAAGATTTGACGAATTCTAATATCGTTCTTCCGAATAACGCACATAGTCAATATTAATAATTGTGACGCAGCAAAATTCTGGAGCTTCCAGATGTTTTAGGCAGAATTCCATGTGTTCGTTTAAATAATGGTATTTGATTATATTTCAATAAAATATAGATAAGATTTATGGTAAATAAAACACGTAATAAAGTGATGCCTTCGTATTATAGTACCTTCTTATACTTTATTTCCCTTTTGTAATCGAACATTTTCTATTTCTAATATTCTATCTTCAGTAATTATCGTTAGACACTGTGTTACAGTTGCTTAGAGACACTTGTACAAGGAATTCAAGAAGCCGCAGCTCTTCAAGTCGGTCTCCAGCAACAGAAAAAAGACAATGCTTCTCAGTCAACGGATCCTAATGCAGTATTATCCGTATTGTTTAATATTCTTCAAGAATATACATACATGATACCCCATGAAGCCAACACTCCGTATCGTGCAATTCCACCAGTTAAGTATCAATTCGTGAAAGACATCAACAACAATGATACGACATTAAGCAGTGTTGCAAAGAGTTCGATTCGATCTGGTTGTAGCACAAGAAAATATTGCTCGAATCCTTACAGTAAACAAGAAAAGCCGAAGAGAAAATTATTGCCCAATGCGCAGAGTTATAGTCGACCGGTTAAAGTGTCTGATGACAATGATTGTACTTGTAGCAGCTTACTGAGGTGCAATCTAGATATACAATGTGACCGATGTTGCTGTAATTCCATTAAACCGCTTACGTGCAACTTCAACAATACGCAAATGCAATGCAAAGGACAGGCAATAAAGAGCAAGAACGACTTGATCGACTCGAAGACACCTTTTCACAACGATTCTCTCGCACCTACAAGAAACTGCTATATACCAAGAACTTTAGGCGCATTAAACATTTCTCGGTAACGAACTTCAACAACTTCGATCGTTTCGCGAAACTCATGAAGTCACCTTTTGAAGTCAGTTGCAGGACGACAAATCTGGTCCGTACAAATCTCCAGAAACGCGTGAGACTGTGCAGAACAGAAATAACTCTTCCGCCAACAATAAATCGTTACAGGAATACATCAAATACCTAGATAGATGCAAAAAAACCGTGAGTGGGATACCAGTAAGGATTACAATTTAATTAAAACTCGACCGATACCGATAGGATGTCGATAGAAGATAAAACTTGTACCACGAACATTTAGGTGAATGAAATCGTGAAGCACGTGCGAAATATTGACTCGATACAATACCAACCTATACATAGAGGACCTAAATCTGAGGTTCAGAAAGTAGACTCTTTCTGCAGTGCCGATTGTCCAAACGAGTGTGTCGATACTACGAGTGCCTTTTCTGATTCATTTCCGTTAGTAATCGCGGATGGTCAGGGTCTGGTGGAGCTTCACATCGTATCCTTACAGCTTTCCACGTCCGTTAGTACTAAATAAACTCGTTAATATGAAATAAAATAATCCGGAAGTAATTTCATGAGAAATTTTATTGTATGTCAGGCTAAGCAGATCCTTTTCCGAGAAAAGGACATTAGCAACGTGTTGTTGTTCGTGAGCTGGAACATTTGGAATCAAGATACAACCTACACGCCCACGCTCAAATGTCCCAAGCTGAACTTCAATTCGTCGTTCGTCTATCGAATATCAGACCTATTCTCCTTCTTCAATTACATTCTTCTAGAACTCGTGACCTTCCAAGTGAACGTGTTTCACGACAACGACAACTACATCGTAGCCAAAGGGAAGCTTTGCATCAAAGATATATTGGACTATCCACAAAACAAACTTCACTATATCATACCCGTGAACAGTGTACTCCCTTGCTCGGTTGCAATGAATTTTGGTCAATTGTCTCTATGGGTCAGACTAAGCTGTGACATCGAGCAAGTAGAAGCGTTCAAAAGAAGATACGGTATAATATCAGAGCCACCGCTGAAAACGCTCATTCCAGAGAAACCGCCGAAATTGAAGGAAGTTGTTCCACCAAAAGACGATCCGTTGATGTTAAAGGATGAAAGTTCCAAAATAGAGGACAGAGATCCCGGAAAATTGCCTGATGTAACAACGACGAGCATAATCGAGCCTACTTATATTGACGAATCAAGTACAGAGCGAGGAAATAATTGGTAATAAAATGTTTCCTACATAGGATAGACTCAATCGATCACGTGTTTTATTTAGGTGAAAATTCTATTGATGTCCCTTTGTCAACAACGCAGTTGAAGCATGACGACGCTTCCTTCACCGTAGTGAAAAAGAGCGTAGACAAAACTGACAATTTAGATTCGAACGCGGAATTCCATACGGATGAACATAAATCTACTTTTACGGTTAAGTGGGATGACACGCTCAAAAAAACCACAGAGAACGAGATTGTAGAGAAGTATTGCATTTTTTAAATAAAAAATTAGATAGATTTAAAGATGTGATTTTGAATAGACCGAAGCCTATGAAAACTACAGAGAAGTCAAACGGAGAATCTAAAATGGGGAGACCAAGCGTGGTAGAATTTAATGCTTTCGTCTCAAACGTAAGATTAGAAGATCATTTATTTGCTGTTCTTCCAGCCTTTAATTTTGATCTCGCGGATATATTTAGGGTAAAACGGATGAGCCAGATCGGACAAAATCAGTCGATTCGATCTCCGAGGTGACCAACGTGATCGCGGATAAAAACTGGCAACAATATAAGGAACGCACTACGTTCACTTTCAAGGGCATGTATAACAATTTATAATTCGAAACAAGATTACCCTAATTTATATGGGATGTGCATAGATTAGGATTATTTACAAAAATGAATTTCAGACTCGCCTACAGAAGAGTTGTCATCTGATTATATTGCTGATGATAAAGACAATGACGTACGAATTAAAATGTTTTACCAATTCATTTTCCCAATCACTAAGATTACAGAAGTTAACAGAATTTCATGAAATACTAATTACAGCTTGGAAAGGACACAATTATCATTGAAATCATGAATTTGGTTTTATTCCCAAAAAGCACCGTAATGCAGAATCCAGAGTATCAGCTCCTTTACATCGAATATTGTTTCCTGGGTTATTGTGGAGCTGACATGGAAACGGTTTCAGTGAAGAAACCGCAACCACCAAACCAGAAGTTAACATATAATTTTAGAAGAAGTAAGAAGATAGTAATCTCTTCGACTTTTTCATTCTTTTTTCTTTTTTCATTCTTTGCTGGAAAAATTTGGGGCTGAGAAAGCATTGTTCACAGAGTTTCGAGTGCATGAAGAGAAGTACCCGTTGCAAAATAGGATCTTATGCGCGATGCTGGATCAGTCTATTAACTCTAACATAAAGTTTATTGTCGTATGTGAACCGCTTCCTGAGGAAACTGATACGAAAGAGTGTGTGGAAGTTGGGTGAGATGAAAAAGAATTTCCTTATTAAAATACTCTCCGTGGGAGAAATATTAATTTAGAAAAACCGCCATGCATAGGTTCGCTAATTTTAATATAAGGGACTACGCGCTAGGAAGTGGTGAACAGATTATGTCAATCCCGGTGTATACTCCAGACACTACGGAACAAATTGGTCTGCTGAAGGTATTGTAACTATTCTTCGCTATGTATTTGGCTATGAGGATAAATAATTTTTATTTGAAATATTTGTAGATCTACGTGTTAGGCTTCGATACGATACATCAATATTTCGGAAGACGCGAATCGATATTATAAAATCACTGTAAAATTAAAAATTTATAAACGTCCAATCAAGAAACCAGGGAACTTGTAAATCTACAATACCGTGATAAAAAATTACGCAGTACAAAACGCCATATTTATTAGAGGCTACTTACATCATAATACAAAGTATTCTACATTTTTCTTGTATACGTGTTACTACATATGTGTTGCGATACATTATTTTCATACGAATCGTTAACTACACGCTGATCGATCATCATTTCCATTATCGTAGCTCCATCTCTCGAAATTCCAACGTTTTTCTTACCTGTTCCATTGATCTTCCGCGTCATACGGATTTCAGAAGGTTCAACAACTACCCTTAGCTTTTCCTCTTTTTATGCTTCATCGTCGCATTTTCCGTCGAATTCGCGCCTTGTTTCTCTTTCAAACTGGACAATTTCGTTTTGCGGAAAATATCGTTGAAGACACTCGTGGATACCTGGAAGTCTTTGCAACCTTTTGGTTGTCGAGCTACGGACCAAACACCTGCTATGGTATCGATACCCTGACAGACCCTGCAAGCACCTAAACAGAGTTTCATTAACGACTTACGTATTCACAAATCTCGATGTATGTCAGTATTTTACTTTCAGTTATTTTATTTAGCACACTGACCATGCAACGGCGGCTTTTAATGATATTTTCCAATTTCGGACTTTTCCCTGCTTGGTATTTAAATTATTAAAAACTCGAAAATTAGAAAACTACTTTTGATTCGTTCAACGATAGATGTATCTGAATTAATAATTTTTCTTACAACAAAATATTCTACAAATGTCAGATGCTCATTAGAGACCATTTTATTGGGAGATTTCAGTCTATCACGCTAAAATATACAACACTCACGTAGCAGTTAATGTCTTTAGAAAAAAATACATATTTTTATGATAAAGAAAGGATAATCCCTTTTATAAATAATTACGAATAAAACACTGATATGCGAAAAATACAATTATTTGTAAAATTACATACCAACAAAGACGGCTATGGAATTGGTACAATTATTGGTGGCGATGAGGGTAAATGGCGAACCACGTTTGAATGGGGCGTGACCAGATATGTTCCACGTTCCATTCAGCAAACTATCGTGTAAACGCGGTGACGTGAGGTCGGAAAGCCTCACGATTATAGTACGATTCACGACCCTCATATCCAGTTTCATTCCGGCCTGAGCCGTTGACCAGGACCCTGACAAACGGCAAGGTAAGCCTAAAAATATCGCTCGTTTCACATATCAGGGATAGCCAAGCTTCAGGCCATCTATTTCATTTAGCGAAACATCACATTACACATTATGAACAGTTTACTCGATCTTACCTTCCCCCTTGTTGTTCTTCGACCGATCTTCTTTCAGTTCCTCCAGTTCGTCCATTATGGTACTGAGTATTTCACTGGCTACCTCTTTCGTGTTATGCGCCGCGGTGGAAGTATTCGTATTACGACCAGGGTCCCTATCATCGTCCAGACGTGCCAAAATATCATTGTTATATATTCCATTTCGATTCGACTGCTCCATAAAATTTCCCTTTTCCGCCTTACTTCTGCTTCTGTATCTAATTGCTTGATGTTCCAATCCTCTCGTATTGTCATCCTCGTGAAAACTAGTTTGTTCTCTGTCTGCTTTCTTCTTTAAATAACTTGGACTTATAAAATGTTCCTCCGGTATTCCATTTTCATAGGTATTGGAATAAGGCAATATTTGATGATTAATATTTTCGTTCAAACTTGGATTTTTTTTGCGATTACCATCATCGACGTTAATTCCTAGGAATTCTAGGACCTTTCCAAGAGGCTGGTCCATCGCGCTGGGAACGTTTACTGTCGAAAGATTGTATCTGTACTGTACTGGGAAATTTTGCGGAGCTACTTGTTGGTCTTGTTGCTGGTTTTCTTGATTGCTGTACGATTGAGGAGGAGAGTAATTAAATGGAGTACCAATTTCCGTATTTTCTCCTTTCGCGCCTGGAATCCTCGTGTTATCTATTAAAGGTTGATTTATCATACTCTGTTCGAAGTTTCCTTCCTGTGGCAAATTTGTCTCTATCTGTTGGTAGTTATTTAAACTTTGAATTTGCGATTCGACCGGTTCGTTTACATTCAGAGTCTGAGATTCGTCCAGATTTAAGTTCTGCAGGTTTTCTTCAGGAGTTTCGTATTGATTCCAATAATTAAATTGATCTGGATTCTGCGTCTCGACAACAGGTTGTTGAACTTCGTCGTTTAATTCATTCGAATCGAAATTATTATCTTTGGCTAGTCGCGAGTGTTCCGGAATTTCTGCCGTATTGGCCGAATATGGTGCGTCGAAATTTTCGTTTTGATGTTCCGAGGATCCGTAATTGGTCTCGTAACTGAGAAAAGGATCATCTGCTCCAAAGAGTCGGGAGTTCCGATTTAGTCTCGAGAAACGTTCATTTGTCGGATAGTTCTGAAAATTATTAAGGTAATTGACACTGTCGTCCTTGTACCTGAGGTCTCTTCCACGAGTATTGTAATCCGGATAGTAAGGTTTCAAGTGTCTGATCCGATTGCTACGGTGCGACGTAAAATTCATCGCTTGTCGTGCGAATCGATCGTTAAGATTTTTCGACTCGGCCAGCTGTATCGGAATTTTATTCGCGGCGATGTCTTGGAGAACTTCGTCGTCGCTGTAATAATCCGAATACTCGACCCCTTGGTCGCCTGGATTCTTTTTCGACGGATCCTTCGTGGTAGTTCTCATCAAACGATCGATCATTTTTTCGCTTTCGATCTTATGCGATTTTTGGGTGGTACTCAAAGGCGAGGAAAAATCAACGTAATTGCTGTCGTCGACTTTGACAGCGCTAACTTCGACGTCCGATTCGGTGGACAATTCGTCGCGTGATTTCTCGCCGAGAATAACTGGATTATGCTTAATCATAGAATTCCCCCTTCCGTTTGATTTCTTTGTTAACGCGTTAATGCCCCTTTCGGTGTCCAACGTTCTCTGAGTAAAGGAATATTTTTCGAACGTTTATCCGATGCGTAGTCAAATTGACCGCTTGGGGAGGCCATGATAATTAGTGGAAAATTGATGAACGAAGCTTACCTACCTTAGAGGATCCTCTCTTTAACAAACCAGGTTGCTGTTTTCTGAACTTTCGGTGATGTCTGAAAAACAGGAAAATATAGCAATTATATACTGCTATATGTTGACAACATACAATAGAATTCCATTTATATGAACCCTATCGGAGATTAGACGGTTCATACGATAGGATAAGACTGATTCTCCTCGCTATTAGTGAATTTTTATTCGTGTAAATTCTACTGTATACCAAGATCATTGATATCAACGAGATGTGTCCTGTTATATGTAATTGCCAAATATATTTACGTGTCTGAATGTCGATAGGGTAACAACTTCTTTCACTACCTTTTTCTCTTCTTCTTCTTTCTTTGTCCCTTGTGTCTCAACACTTTCCGGTGTCTTCTACCTTCGGCCACCTTCGAGTCAGTTTTCGATACTGTTGGCATTTTAATACTCCCACGAAGAGTTCCTTTGGGCGCAACTCGCGAAAGCTTCCTTATAGTCTCTTGCATCTTCGGAGATTTGAGCGCGTCCTTGGCCATTTTGTGCGCTAATCCTCCGCCGCCTTGTCTCGGGATTCTGCTCTTCATGAAACTGACACTACCACGACGTACTATCGAATCTTGATCGCTGGAATATCGGCTATTCTTGTTCGATTGCCGCTTCTCTACGAGACCTGAATCTTCATCGCGAACGGATTTCTCTTTTAAAAACATAGAACCTTGTCGATGCGATTGGGCCACTGCTTTGTTTTCTTCTGACGGTACGAACGATAATTTTTCGGGATTGGTTTCGACGCCAACTGCGCTGATTAGTAGCGGAACGATCATGGTCAATCTGTTTTTTTGGTTAGCAAAATTATTCAGATGCATTTTTTTATTTTGTAAAAAGGATCGATGATATATTATTTCTATTTGAAATTGTTTTTGTTCCGTACCTGAATAAAGTTAGCAGCATTCCTCCGCGAGGTAAATCGATCGAAAAATTAGTGCTGGTGCCATTGAATCGGCGTACTCACGATGGATTTAAGCTCGTACTTCACCGCGTCGATTCATGACAGTTATTCCCCTTCGTTTTCTGCCTCTCCTGTGTCAACGTCTCGTGATAGTATCGTTATTAAATCACAGGAAAAATGGTCGTTCACGCGCGGTTCTTCCGACACGTTGACATATCCTCGAGAAAGGTTCGCAGAAAGCGCTCGCGCGACTTTCGATGCTCGTTTCTCCACGACCAACTTTTGTCATGTCGTATTCACTAGGAAGAGTAACACACTTCAAGAATTGGCGATTTTTCAAATATCTGCAAAAATTAATCGTCAAAACGAGAATTATTATTTTCTATTACGCGAGTGTCATGATTTTTACCAATAAAATTCTACCGTTTAAAAATGTCACAACTTGAAGGATTGGTTTTACATTGTTTTTATTGCATAGTAAGAAATAAATGCGAAGAATAATTTTATCAAAGATCCTTAAAATTTAGAGACTGTTGCTTAAAGAAATACATTTTTTTATTACGATAGATTATGAAATAATTAATAATTTTCTACTGCAAGGTTTCTAACTCAAATCGATTTCCTCGCATATTTACTTCCAGCAAACTGACGATATTACTTTTGATGTACGATTCTCTTTGAGATCATGGAAATGTTTCTTCGGGTTTAAAACGATTGTTCATATTCCTCTGTTTCCTTCTTTAAACAAGGTTTCAGTGCAAAGTGGTCTTTGAGCATCGTGAAAAGACTACAAACTTCAGTTCGATCCATTTGCTCGTTTCGTATGGCACAGGCGTGTACTTAAATCTACAGAAACATGTTCCACAGGGACGTGTGGGTACGTGTGTGCCGTGTGCGTGTTGCTTTCGCATAGGGTCGATCTACGTGCGATCAAAGCGACTTGGAGGATCGCCAAGTACACGCGTCGGCCTCAATTAGTCAGATATTATGTACGAATGTCCTACACGCGGCATCTTTGCATTAATAACACGGAAATGAACTTATAGCCGCGCGTGTGTCGTTTCGGCACAACGCAGTCTTTCAATCTTTTTATCGTTCCGTCTCGGTTAGCGCCGCTTCATGCGAAACATTTTTGGAGTATAATTGCGTTAGCAATCACAATAATTCTACGATGCAATATGTATGACATTAATGACTTTTTAAGATGATACTTGAGAATGTAAGACTTGTTGCTGCTTTATTTGCGACAAAGTGATATTTTATGTTGTACTTGGACAGTGAAAGAGAGTAAAAGAGCAGACTTTATAACGTTTCTACGGGAAATTATTGCTTCAGACTAAAATCCCATTTATCTAAACTTCGCTCATTGTAACGAAATCCTAATAGCTTAAAAACTTTGCTATTTCAATATTACATTAAATTAACTCTTCCTATTGAATCTATTTGTCTGAACTTACTTGTGTAAAACTCTAATTACGCGAATGAAATACCATAACTATAAATTGTGCCAATTTCTTATATCATCAAATATTTATCAAATTATATATTTATCAAATTATTGCAGGATAAGATGAAGAAACTGCAAGTATACGACATCGTAAGCGAATTTATTTATACCAATACTTCATCGAAGCTGAAAAGGGCTAATTGTGATTTGTCTGGACTAAATGACAGGTGTCTAGTTGCAGGAAGAAAAACGGGACATATCTTGCCGGTCGTAAAAGTACATCGACAGCGAAACCATGTGGTGCACGTATTAAAACCAAGTCAGAACACAAATAGACTCCGAACGATCCGTCGAAGTACCATCGGCGCCGGACAGAAGACGGCTGTGAATAGCAAAAAGGACGACTGACTGCAGCTATAGACTGGCTGCCGTAGAAATTATGGTCTGTACAACGCATCGCAAATACAACGGACATATCAGCTGTGGACCAGGAGAGAAATCCCTGGAGACACGTTAGGCATCGATTATTATTAGAACCAGCCAAAGCACAACCGATCTTCGTTCGTCCGCCTCGTCGACGATATTGCAAGCGTATCCAATGGTGCAGATAATTCGCGTCACTGCACTCTCTGAACCACCCTGAAATTTTTAATTATAGTACAGAGGATGCATAGTGTCGTGGAAGAAAGATTAAGCGGGAAGAAAAAATTTGAGAGTTTGATCTCTATACTTTCTATTACTTTTAATCGAACGTTTAGTGCACGAAAATTTGAAAATTTTTACTTTTTGAAAGTTATGCTTTCTGTTGTTTTTCATCGAATTTTTAATGCACCAAATATGAAGATTTTATGAGTTATGGTTCCTATTACATTTTATCGATTCTTAAATGCTCCAAATTTGAAAACTTTATGATTCGCGCTTTCTATTTGCTTTCTCTCAGAATTCAAAATTGGAAAATTTCATGATTACTATTTATAAATGAGTATACTATAAAATAATTAATAAGTCTTATTTGTCGACACGATTAAGGATAAAGCAAATTGAGAGATAGGTGCGCCAATGCCATACATTGAATTCTATGCACATCATGACGATGACAAAGCGCTCGTCACATCAAAACAATTCTGTTTACGAACAGCGCGTACAGTTTGAGATAGTTTGTAAAATAGTAAAATAATCACGTTAAACTTCGGCTAAATCGTAAGACGTCGATGATCGCACGAATTAGACTCGCAAATTATGCTTGTGAAATGGACAGTATTTTTAAATCGATCGATGCCCATCAATTGCGTAATCGAGTATTTCTAATTATTTAATCGAACCTTGGCGCGCGTACAGCTGCTTCAACGCACACGATTCGAAATGCGAAACGATAAGAAATTAATTACACAAAGAAGAAGAATTTAATATTTACGACAAAAAGGGGCACGCTTTTAGACGCACATAATGGCCATTGTCGATAATTCACAATTGTGTAACGATCCCTCGTTAATTACTCGAAGAACCCTTGGCTCGCGTACAGCAACGAGAGGATGCTAGAGAGGAATACCAAAGGTCGCCATTTCTGCAAACGAATACTTTTCTATTGTATCATTAGCAAAATTGTCTCCTAAAATCAAGTACAATACTATCTTAAATCTTCAACCCACTTTTCTAAGATTAATAGCTACTTCTGTAATTTTTCTATAATTCCAAATTTCCTCAATTTTACTCTACATCATTTACCATTTCTATCAATAAAACAATTCTACCAATTTCCGTAACGAAAATTCATTACGGTAATGCTTTAGATCGTTAGCCTTCTCTTTTAAGATTTCTATATACTTTCTTTTTTAATCCTTTAATTCGAAATATCCTCGATTTTACACTGCATCGTTTTTCCATTTCCATGAACCTTCTCTTCAATAAATCTTCGACCAATGGTTACAACGACATAAACCAACAAACGAAATTTCGATGAAACCGGTGCATCGAACAACAGGTGCGTTGTTCCATGAACTACCTCAAGAAGAGAAGATGAACGAGGATGACGACGACTAGAAGGATGCCAGAGCGATGTCGATGCACAACGCACGGTTATAAGTGAAAGAAACGAAGAAAGGAAAGAAGACGACGTGGGCCACGATGAAGAAGACGAAGAAGAAGAAGAAGAGGTAGAAGAGAAGCGTGGAGGGTGTCGGGACGCCTTGCGGCTGGCATTGGTAGCAGTCTCGAGATAGCCGCCGGCTGGCTTCCTCACCGCCTCGGGGGATTTATTCGGGGATTCCGAACGCAAAGTGGTGAACGATATATCCAGTGGCTGATCCATCGATTCACCGTGTACATCCAGTGATCAGCGTGTTGACGAGGGTCGCGATCTACCTTCGTTCGTCGACGACAAAGAAACTCGATAAACCGACTCTGAATGTGTTTAGCTGGAGGTGAGTCCGTCTAGCATTTTCACCAGCTTCTTTTTCGTACGTTCGTCCTTTCCTCTTTCGCTGGTCATCGTGTCAGCTCGTCGTCGTGCTATTTTCGTGAGTGTTGTGCAAGTGTCGATCTCGCATTCAAGCGGTACACGAACAGCAGCGTGCTGGCTTCACGCTCGGATCCACCATTCGAACCCCATTCCGCCGGGTTCCTTGAAGGTTTACAACTTCCTCGTTCGACCATCCCCTGCTAGACACGACTTAGTGTCTCTCTTTCACTGTTATCGACAGATTTTTTGTTATTATTGCGACTGGCCTTGGACGATGTTGCCTGTGCTCGGTGAATTTCGACCGATTATTTCGGAACTCATGGTGGATGAGCGGCTTTCTCAGAAGTATCGTCTTCGAGATATCAGTGACGTGCAATTGAAAAATAAAGTCTGTTACAAGCGAGGCTGGTATGTTATGAAATGAACGCGAGCGCGGCCTTGAATTCTCTATTGCGCACCGGATGATTAATTTGTTGCTCGAAGAGGGTTAGGGTACAATTATAAAATTGTACGATTGTGTCATTACATTGTAAATTACGTTCTGGATAAAGAGTAGCGTATCTTTTCGATTAACAGAGATATTTTGATGACTATCGATAGTTAAGAAAATTGAGAAAGATCAGGGAAGATTAAGTTAGCTCAAGAATGAAGACAACGTTTGTTCAACGAGGAAATTCATTTCATCGGTTCTTATCAGACGATAGAAAGTATTCGCGATATTTATGTATATGGAGCCTGTCTTATCTTCGACGAGCTGTCGGCGCGGTGACAGATATGGAATGCTGTCAACTTGCCATGCGGAAGCACGCGAATAGGGTGTAACAAATCTTCTACTGATTATCGCTCGTCTGCTGCGAAAACTTCTATGATTAATAGCTTTCTCTCGCGTGGAAATAACTGATCGTTTTCGTTTTCTCGACATATTTAGTTAAAGCAACAAATAATTGCACAAACGTCGACTCATCTTTCGACTGTACATCTAACTTCTCATGTAATACAATCTATTTAATGATTATTTTTAACATCAGTCTTTTTAAGCTTACGCTTTAGCTTCTCTCTCTCTCTTCTCACTCAAACGATTTATTGAGAGGAATACAAAGTTATATCATAACTGTAGTCGAAACATCAAAGTCTTCTTAACGGCATGATGATACTGGTACGGCTTTGATCCATCAACCTATGCCGTGAAACTCGCGATGAAATAAAATTCTGTGTTACATGCCCAAGGTGCGTCGTAAAATAGCTGTGCCATTTTGCTGGCACAGTTTCCACCGCGACACGACTCGTCCAGTGAATTAAACCGCGAACAGTCCAGTCGAAGGCCAAGTTTTTAGGTTCGCGGAAAGATGACTAAACGAGCATGACCGCGATGAAGGTAGCCCACGCGTTTCCAAGGTACGCTACTCAAAATATCTAACTGCGTTATGTCCTCTTGAGACACAACAAGTTGCTACAGCGCGCAATAACGTAAATCATTCAATAACGCAAGTCATTTTCACGATATGATACTTAATTAACATTGATTTTTACTGTACTTTCATCGCTCTTCAACAAATTTTTGTCGTAGAATTTAAGGCTATTCTGAATATACATGAACGTAAATTGTACAGTATTCGTGGCTTTTCCGCTTCTGCACCATTTCAACGTCTAAAAAAAGAATTCGATCGAGTCTACAAGCTAGTATCGGCTGTTGGTGATTGAATTGGATTAGCAGAACAAGTTTATTTTCATTTGATGGCATCAAAGGAGATGAATCCTTATCGAGGGCGTAATGTTTACTTCTTCCTCGTTGTCTTTAACAAAATTGGGACTAAATGATCATCAAAGAGTTAAGGAGTAATAGTTAACAAAATATAAAAACATTATTTTTTGAAATTACTAAACTTTATTAACCTCATTCTTAAATATGATAAAAATATGATTTTTAAAGTTATTTTTGATTTAGTTTAATTAAATTTACGTTACAATATTGCGTATAATTTACATTTTCAATTCAGTTAGATTTATGAAAGGTATCGTACGAGTATATTCTCGCTGAACGGCGTTAAAACAGTCAATTCAGACTGTTTATCAAGCTGGTCCGATAATACTTCCTCCATCGCGTTGTATGAACCAGCGTAAAGCTTCGTGTCTGGCGCGTGGATTTCGACGTCGAAATCAATGGCGGAAGTGACCCGATTAGCGGCGAAATACAAGAAAATGCGGCCAACATCGTGCGGTGCTAGGTGGCCAGCCAATCAGACGAACGAATACGGGTGCCGCGTGTCGGAAATAGATTTCGCTTAAACTAAAGGTTGATCCACCGACGCCACTTTAACCATCTACGTACAACGTTCGATTTATCCCCCATGAAATCGATCGAAACTTCCTAGTGACCGCCACACTTTTCATGAAATATTTAAATTTACCGCCCAAATACGCGGAAGCAACATCTATATTGTGTATAGTAATATTTATAGCATTATCGTACAGTTGTATAGCTTTGCTACATTTATTAAACAGATGTCTGAGATTTGATGACAACGTTCTCTGTTTAAATATGTGATTTTTTAAAGTTGTAAAGTAAAGAAAAATATATTGGTGAAATCAAAATTGCGCGCTAAAGAGAACTGCGCATGGCTCAGTGCGCAAGCGTAGTACATGATATAAATTCCTTTGTATTCCTGCGTGTTTAAATTGCATAGAAGAGCTGAAAAGATATTGTGAGAAAAAGTGTGATAGTCATTACGCTTTTGTATGCGTTTGATAATGGATTCGAAGTAAAATATGAAGAGATTAAGGTATGAAATGGATTTGTTTTCTTATGACACTAAATAGAGTATAAGTGATGAATTTGGGGTTATGAATTTGTATAATTGATCACTCTATATTACTTTCTAGATATTATATTGTTAATAGAAAGAGAAAATATGTAATCAGAAAATGATTTAACAAAGTCGATAAGTTACCTACTGGTCAAGAAAGATTTTACGTCTTCACTGAAATCCGATATTTGAATCACCGTTTAGATTGAGATGGCAGCACTACCATCGTAAACGGAGATTCAGAATTAAGAACATAAATTAAATATTATAACTTAAAGTTCTTTTTCTTATTAATTTTTAGAATGATAGTGTAATGTGGAATTCACCGCAATGGCTTCCAACACTTCAATTACGTCCAAATCGAAACAAGGTAAGTTACACAACGATTCGTACGATAAAAGATTCACATCCAAACAAATTGAAACATTAAAATTTTAAATGCAAGACAAACAGTAGAGTTTTAATAACACCGTTGTTAAATCTGTGTACAGAAATTTCAGCGGAGATAACTCGAGTCATCAGACGAGAGGGAATCACGATCGAGTCGTCAGGCAGGGTGAGTTATGCTTTCATCAATTCCAAACATTACCTCGTAAAACATTTAGTTCTCACGAGTAATAGAAACATTACCCCTAGAGAATAATATCAATGACAATAATTTCACGAAGGGAACGGCTATTCCTCTCTTATTATCGGAAGCTTCTTCCTCCTATGAAAGTGACGTATAGCGCGCAAACTGGCATTGCGGTTTTACGTGCTCATTAACTGAGCATTCTTGAAGGAAACAACGCGAATAAAGGGCGGAACATCAAACGTTTTTGAGTAATTGGCTAAATGGCAACTAACAAGACGTATATGCCTCCACGCTAAATACGTTACGTCACGATACCGCCATCTAAATTAAACTAAAACCAAGGCGCACCGCACGAAGGTAGATAGAATATCTGGTTCGATGCCAAAGACTGAAGACAACCAAGAACTCACCGCCATTCCAACTACTCCCGCAATGCACGAACACGTCTCTCATTCTTCTCGGCGATCATCTCCCTCTCCCCCCGCACCGCTTCCTTTTCTCTTCAGCTTCTGTCTCACCCCTTAATTCAGCCAAGCAGATTCTTTTTTTCTACCGAGTCCCCGACATGATTTATACGAAACGCATTCTGCCGGTGTTTCACGCTTCCTGGAAGGCCAATCTGTTAACGTGCCGGTCCTGGCCAACGGCGCGCATGCCACTCGATTCCGAAACGTCTCGTTTCCATCCTTAATTAGGCCTTAATTAATTACAAAATATCTAGCATTCTTTGGTACACATATTGGAAGCAATATATTATACTTGCTTGCTCGATCCAGTTAAGGCGATACTGCTACTAAAATGAGACAAAATATGATTCGTGGTAACGAATAATGAAAAAATATTACTTGGGTATAGCATTAACGCTCAAAAGACGGATCACGTAGTTCTACGCTTTTACTCCTAAAACGTAGATTTACGTTTTCAATTATGATTTTACGTTGAACCTTTTGGTTCTGGGGCTTGCATGTATGCTTCCTCTCTCGTTGTTATGTTAGTATTTTAAGATGAACTGAACTTTGCACTTGAAAATATGTGAAGATATAGAGAAATATCGAATAGTGAAATTTCTAAATTAGAAACTGGCTTAGTAATCTAATAGCTCTTCGATAATTATTATTCTTGGAACTCTGTCAATCCTCTGGAACATGCAGCAAAGATACTGTTACTGATTTTGTTAATCCACTTGCATGGAATTTTTATACCAAACATAACAAACAGTGATCGCTCATCGCGTGACGGAGAAAGTATTACATATCTTCTAATACTTCTCGCAACTGGTGAAATGCAAACCTGATCGTTGCATACGTTATGCAAAGCAAATAATCCAAAAATTTCTCTTATTATTCATTCATCTATTTGTTCGTTCGTTGCCACTTATCCAAATGAAGCGTATTAATATAATTTCATACTTCTACAATAACATATTTTCTTGATATCTAAATACTTTGAACTCTGGAGTTATGAATTTCGCAATTCCAAACTGTCTTGTGATCTACAGAAGATTGTATTTCGCTGTATTCAATATTTTCAGGTCATCTGCAAAATAAATTATCCAAAGGAAATTTCAAAAATAGCTTGATTCTGGAAATACAGGAGCACCGCTCGTCAGCTTCATCCCTCATTTCAAAGCTCTAAAATATGAAGTTCACCGGACGAACATCACAGTCGTTGGAACAGGCAAAGTCGAGTCAATTGACATATATCCAAAGGACCTAATGATCCATAGCCGAGTTATGTTTAGATTTGGCTTTCCTTTAATCATAAATCACCAGTTAGATCGGTTCTTTGTATAAAATTCACGTGGATGGCGTTATACGCAACCATCTAGCTCGGATAAAATCATCGAAATAGAATCGTCTCCAAGGTGATTTAAATTAAATTGTAATTTCGCTTAACGTTAAATAATTCTAACATTTGCGCCTTTAATCGGTTTTATGTTTAAACGATTCAATCGATCCTGTCGTTACCCTTCCACCAGTTGTTGAACGATTTACGCGATCGCTTAAAATATTCTTCCTGCTCGATCGTCATACAAATTCAATTTATGAAAGAAGAACGTAATAGGTGTCATAAATAGTTTCTTTATCGAATGCGGATCCAATGAATCACGCACGGTGGCGTTGACACGTTGAGTCTCATGCAGTGAAGAGTTTGGCAGACGATCAAAATCACATCAATGTGCCAATAGAAATTGTGACGCTGCTGCTTCACGTGCAGGTTTAACAGTTTTCAGTAAACGATAACTGGTTGTCAAACGTACGTCTGGCAACTTAAAAATCGTACATCTTCATATTAAATCATTGCCGATAGAAACGAGCTTTCGAGGTTCTCAACGATGAAACGAATGGCACGCGCAATTTATATTATTCACGTAAATGTATCCGATGACTCACTGCAATAGAAAATTAATTTGTTTGGTTTTTACAGTGTGCTTTAAGTTAAAATTTCTTGTCATCCCTGTATAACTTATCGCCGCCGAAACGGCCAAAATTCAACGCACGGGCGACTTCTCGTAAATCAGCGCGAACCTTGGAACATCCAATTATTGTCTGGCTGCAAGTTCAAGCTTTATCGTAAATCGTTCCGAACAAAATGGTTCTTAGCGATTGTTTGTTTCTATAAAGTTATGAAACGTCTGGCAAATGAAGGAAATTGATATTTCCCTCTCCCCCTCCTCTTTTATAAAGAATTATAGCTTCGGTGTAATAGCATATATAATCTAATAATATAATAATATCATCGGGTAAAAACGATTAGAGCAATTTTTGATTTTGTATCATAAATGCAAGCCTCTAAACGTAGCTGTGCTTCAGACGCCATTTCGCAAAGACCTTAGACATTTCGTTCGTTTCAATGTTATAGTCTGAGAGAAACATCTTATGCTCATTTTTCCACGTAAATATCATTATTCTTGATGCAGTCGTAGTTGCCAACGCTAAGACAGTCATCAGGAAATTAATAACCAGAACAGAGTAATTTCTGTTCGGTGTGACTATATTGTTACTCTTTATTTACGTTCCACATTCCACAGTTTTTGGTTTTAAACATGCACATTTCATCAGTTGTATCATTCCATCCACGCATATTCCCTTTTTCTTCGCACTGTTATCATAAATTTACCGAAATCGCACGCGCAATATCAAACGTCGAAGTCACATGGCAATGTGTCAATTCCATTTCGATACTTTGCAAGATGCAAATGATGTTTAGATTCTTTGACACCTTCTGCCGTAATACATCGCGCGTATCGAAATTTACTGGCATCTTGAAAGCGAAAATTCGGCCGATAATCACTGAAAAATGGTAACAGGTGCCCTATCCATCTTTTGTAAATTACGTTTCTGACACTTGTGCGCGGCAGATTTATCACGCGGTAGATCACTTGCATCGCTCGATGTACGCCGGAATAAATAAATTCCTATTCGTTGAATTAATTACAATGGGCAAGAGGAAATTAATAAATTGCGACCATACGAGTATAGGTAACCTTCTTATTAAACATTTTTGACCATGTTTAAGGCATATATTTGTTTGTTACCTTTGTCGATTATATCAATTGTAACAATTGTGACTGTACATTTTGCGCACTCTAATTCACATCAAAAGAAACGCTGTTACACAAATTTATAATAACAGGTTTTAAGGGAACAGATGCTGAAGAACAGAAACAAAATAACTATGAAAACTAAAAGCAGTGAGAAGCATTATCGCCAATTTATGGTTTATGTCGATGTACTATAAATAGCAAGGATTGTTCATTTACGATCGTTTTCGTCTTTTACCCTACGGTTTTCGCGGAACAATTCGGTGGGTCGATAATTTTAGAGGATCGAATCGGACGAACGATATTTCATATCGTGACCGTAAGTAGGTCGCGAGAATAGTTTCTCATGCGTACAGCTCGAAATGCGGCGCGATTTATATCAAATAATGACGCAACGGTCCTAAAGAAAGAAATTGGGCCTGAGGTAGGCGTTTGTGGCAACAATCGGATCGCTTGAAATAGTCGACATCAACATTGCCCTTTTCGCTGCTTGTTTGTTAAATAAACCTTGCAGCCGTCCAGTACAGTTACCGACGACCAACTGCAACAACTTTCTATTTTTCCAATAAGAAAGCGCACGAGCATTAGAAGGTTCCATCGGTGATTTCATTGTCCTATATCGAACAATATTTTCGTTGGTGTTTTCATAAGATCCTATCAGGCTTTTGCATCTATGAATCGCACATAGCGCGATCAAAACACAAAATCACAGTTTAGTCCATTCAAATGCAATTTTCAGACCATATACCTTCGTGAATACGAACTTGGTGTAATTGGCCTGTAAAGAGTATTGGATTTTCATAAAACTGAAATCAATGAACTCATTCAACTATATAAAACGAAATAGATATTCATAGGTCATAGTCTTTATTTTCATCTTCAAGCAAGTTGTGCTTATTGGCACCAATTATTTCAGGAAAGTATTCATTACGTAACAAGTTGGTACGGATGATCCTTACTTTGATCCAAATGTAATCAAACTATACACGTTAAACGAATTATGCTCAGAGATACACCGTTTATCCCAAAAAGATCTTCGTTACCCAACAACCTAATACAATTGAAAACAGCGTCCACCCCGATCATTTTTACTCTGAGACGAAATTTGAAAAAGTTACATCGAACGATTTATATTTATCGATACGTTATGCAACGATGTAATATTACTCATCGCCTTTCTCTCACCTGAAGCTTTCAATTTCTACTCGAAATCTTCGCGTTTCACCCTAAGGACTACCTTCACCTATAGCCCAAAATGCCGCCAAATTAGAACTCTGAGAACGGAGTTCCTCCGCGGGGAATTCCCTCGGTGACGCGGGAAAAGACACGGTGTCGTGGTGTCCGCGGAACACGCAGCTTTTCACGCGTGTGTACACCCTTCGAACGCGCGATACGCACAGCTGCGGATCCGTGTACTCCGTTCTAAAGATGTATTGGAGAAGTGTAAGAAGGGTAGCTATTTCTGGTCGTGGGGAGCCGAGAGACTCGTCGCGCAAACGGCTCTTAGCCACTTCGTACATCGGCTAGTCTGGCGTTCGCCGCGTATCGCAAAACGCTTTTCGTAAGGAACAGCACGGGAACTCTGCTCGACATGACACGCGAGTCTGATTCAGAGAGACAGTGATCGTTGGGACAGGAATCAGGGGGGTTGAACACAATTATTTAGTGAACGAGAAAAATAAACGAGTGCATGGAGCTTGAGGGAAACGCGGAACCTTTCGATTCTCTGGAAAATCGAATGACATCATCGTTATTTACGATTATCATTGGCGACGAAAGAATGATCCATAGAAGAATTATATTGTAATTGATCTATCGAAGCGTTCTCATTGAATCTCGTGGCTAGTTTGCAACAAGATTTCTCTGTGATTATCGTCGTTGGACGTTGACGACCAAGAGATTTGTGGGTCCAGGATCGTTGATCTCAAGAAAATCGATAATAATCCAAAGAACTTGAAATTGACGTACATTTAAAATACTTTTCGCGTATTTCTTTGTCCTTTGCTCGTTGACTTGTTAAAGGAGCGAAAGTGCGTACCGCCGTCGGATAACAGCAGTTGATCGTCGTCGACGCGAATGTCTGACAACCGATACCGAGAGGACGAGTGCAGTGCACCGACGTGAAAATAGATGGGTTGGTGGTTGGTGAAGATCGGTTGGTGAAAGTGACGAGGTGGAAATAGTTTGCCGCGCCGAATCGCGCCGGGGGAAGATAAATAGGACTTGCCACCCGTAGTTATCGTAAATGAATAGGAACCGAGAACAGCTCAACGTTTAGCGACCACCTTTGAGCGTATGGAAACGGTGTGGCGGAACGATTAACGCGTTCATTAACATCGATACAAGTTACCTGCTCGACCACAACGAAGCACCAATGAAATTCTGCTAATCACATGCGTTAAAATTCAAAATACGCTCAAAATTATAATACAGTCGATGGATATTCTTTGATTCCACGATAAAGTTATAAAGTGATTTATAAATAAGGTATCAAAACACAAAATAAGCCCAAATATGATATAATCTGACGAGAAAATCGTGAAACAGGTAATAACCAACCTTATTAAGAAAGGAGAGACAAGAAATTTAAAGTAAGCCCAACTATAATACAATTTTAACGCGATAAAATCGCAAAACAACTCGTAACTGAATCATGCAAGACATTTCATCGTGAAATAAGTCTAAAACCAACACAATTTCGCGATAAAATCTTAAAACAGCCGAAAAATAACGCGAATGAGACAGAACGACGTTTGACAATCCGGTAGGCAAATATGTCAGGCTACGTTTTATCAGTGGTCGAAGCCTCACTGACGATCTAGGCGTCTAGAAGCTGCTAGACAGCCAAAAATTCGCGCACGAACAAGGTGAACTATTGCACGAAGGGGTCACTTTGGTGAGCCTCGAGGGAGAGCAACGCCACGAAAAAAGTGGCTCTTTTCTACGACGAGGAAATCACCGAATTGGCCAGCTACCAGGGGACGAAACGAACGAACGAACAGCTCCCACGGAATCCTCGTAGGCATCCCGTACGTAAAAATAAACCGTGCCTCGACGACGAGGCACGAGCCACCGGCTTCGGGTTCGACGAAATACTTTTTAACGAGCACACGATGGAAACGACGTGGAAACCTCGAGAAGAGAAATTACGGTAAAAATAAGTCCATGCACATTGACGCGTCGGCTTAAGAACCAAGCAGCTTACGAGATTTGTTTTACCAGCTCCAAGAATCACCTTCGTTCTAATCGATCAACGGATATCGTATTTGCTAGATAAATCAAATGAATCGTTTTGGATCGGGCCGTAGTTTGCTAGATGAGTGGTATGAATCATCCTCGAGAAGAAATTGAACGCAGAATTCGCATAAACGACCTTTGCAAGTAAGCAGAGGCTCTTTATTTTAAGAAGCTCCTAGAGGATCTCTGTAATTGAAACCAGAGAAAAATAGAATATTTTCGTCATAGTTCATTGGCAAGGAAACTGCGACCTTTTCAAAGATATCTTGACACAGTGGGGATTTTGGATTTAGTTATTCGAGGTGCGTGCAAGATAAAGGATATTTGCGGCGAAGACCCGCCAGTATTCATGAAGTTTGCCAGTCGCGTGGTACTCGACCGGAGTCACGAGAGATTTCGTCGGTCGCCGTGTGAACGAATTATGGCGAGGAGGGGACAATGTGAACTGTTGATTCACGCGTCGACATTGGACTCGCTAACTGACGTGAGCAAGGAGAACGCCAAGGGGAAGTCGCGATTGAATGATCAAACGCTAGAATCCGTGGTTCTCGTGGATGAAATGCCAAGATTCTAGCAATTGGCGTGGATAACAAAGACTTCCTAACATTTTCGGATAAGCGAGCATCTTTGTATACCATTCTATATATAATCTATTAATTCTGTACAACATTGAACTTGAACTATGAAAATATCGTCGAATATCTGAAAGGGAAACAAGGTACAAGACAATTGAGAAAGTAAAAGTAAACAGAATCAAAGTTAACGAAGAATAATAAAGAAAATCGATTAAATGAATCTTTAAGAAGCTCCACAAGTGGAGACGAACAATGTCCTTTTGCAGGATAACAGGTAGAAGCAGGGGCCTCCCTAAGCCAAATTACTTCCCTCTTTTACCACCGATCAGTCCAGCTGATGCAAAACGTTTCTGTCGGATCACTGGCAAATCCTACGGTTTGCCTACTCATCATTACATTCCAGTTTTATTGGGTGTCCACGCCCACGACAAATCGAAATGCAAGATAACAAACGCTTCCGGTCTAGGACCGCACCATTACACAGCTGGCTTCGTCCTGGGCGAGAAGAAGAAACACGTGATCCTCAAGGACTATCGCTACGTGTTCCCTATCTTGGAGGGAGAAGGAGAACAACAGAGAGTTCTAAGAGACTTGTTAAACACGAAACATCCCCCTGTCGAAGAGGAACAGGCAAAGTTCGTATACACGGTGGGAGAAAGAAGATGCAGCCTGGTATTTCCATCCAGACTGGAGGCTGCGGTCAGAGATGGCGATGTAAAGGACGTGATGTTATCCAGAGACTGCGACACAGTTTTGTTCAGACTGAAACAAGGGAAGAATGTTTCGGTGGATTTCAAGAATTTAGAGGATTTTGAGAATCTTTACGATGGGCTTGGACCGAGCCAGGAAGTGGTAAAGGAAAGAGAGAGACTGGAGGCCGAGGCTAAGAAACGAAAGAGAAAACGACAAGCTGGTTTAAGTTATGCCAAAAAAATTTTCGAAGAGAAGGAAAGGGCCGCTGAAGAGGAAGAACTAAGGCAGACGAAGCAACTGAAGCTTCGTAGCTTCAAGGAGGAAACGAAGGAAGAAACATGGAAAAACGTGAACTTGGAGCAGGCTAGAAGCAGAGCATGTAATTTTATCTCGGTAACGAGCCCTCTGAAGGGTGCAGAGAAGTCTCTACCAGAAACTTTGGATTGGAACTCGTTCCAGGATACTAATGAAGCATCCATGCAACCAATCGTGGACAAATTGCCCACTCCTATAAAAGTAAAGCCACAAATCGTTGAACAAAGTGCTACGTCTTCGTGCACTAGCCCTATCTCAGAGAGCACAGGAGGATTCGAGGCGATATCAATCGTGAAGCCATTGACGTCGCTGAAAATAGAACCCGACGCGGCTCTGCAGTCGGCCATACGGAATATTCCAACCAGTGACTTGAAAGAGGTGTCTAACGTAAACGTGAAGCTTCTACAGGCTGGTGACGAGGCGATAGAGCAGCTACCGAGAGTAGAAGAAATCCCGGAATTGGTGCAAAACCTGGGCAAGGGAAAGGAGACGACTCAGCACAACGTGAAAGGTCTGAAATTAGACATCAAATCCGCGCAAAGATTTATCACCGGGCAGACAGTGCAGACGCCGAACGGACCTATTTTTGTACCTGGCCAGACGCTGCAAACACCTCAGGGTCCTGCGTTCGTTCCTGGTCTAACCGTGAACACTCCTGACGGCCCTCTTCTCGTCCCTGGACAGATCCTCAACTTGAAAGAGCAAGATAACAAAGAAACGCCCGTATTTATAGCTGGACAGACACTGGCCACGGAACAGGGTCATCGATTCCTTCAGGGTCAAACCTTCCACACCAACGAAGGAGCCAGATTCGTTCAGGGTCAGACTGTTCTAACAGACGATGGTCCAAAATTTGTCGCTGGTCAAGTGTCGAAAGATGGGACCTTCGTTCCTGGTCAAACCATTCTTACTCCTGATGGACCTCGATTTATGCCTGGTCAAACAATCACTGACAATCATGGAGAACAGATATTTGTCCCGGGACAGAGCGTACAGATCGATGAGTCGTGGGAATTCATTCCTGGACAGTCTATCGAAACTCTGACTGGAGAAACGAAGTTCGTTCCAGGTCAGACGATCCCAACCTGTCAAGGACCACAATTTGTACCGGGACAATACGTGACTTCTAATTCTGGAGAAAGTTACTTCATGCCTGGTATAGTCAAAGATACTAAAGTAGGTTCGACTTTCGTTCCCGGTATGACTTTGGATACTCCGAAAGGACAGAAATTCGTGGAAGGTCAAGTAGTGAGGACACCAGTAGGTGAAAAGTTTCTACCAGGAAAAACTAGGATAACAGATAACGGAATCGAGTTTGCTGCAGCTAGTACGTTTGACGAGGTTGTGTTCTACGATGCTGGGCCTGTTGGCATGCCTGTTGATCCGAAAACTACCAACGTTTCTATCCAACAGAGCGAAATCTTTGGTCACATGGTGCAAACCGACAGAGGAGTAGAATTCTATCCAGAGAGCGAAAGAAATTTACCCGAAGGGAAAAGAATAGTTCCTGGTCAGTTAGTGAAGGGGGGGAAAGACGGACCTCGGTTTGTGCCTGGTGTGATGACGGAAGATGGTTTCTTACCCGGTCAGATAGTAATGACAGAAAAAGGTGAGCAATTCGTTCCAGGTCAAGTAATCGACACCAGTACCGGTCCTAAGTTTGTTCCTGGTCAAATGGTGGAGACTAGAACGGGTGCGAAATTCGTTCCTGGCCAGACCGTGGAGACTGGGGATGGGCCACGTTTCGTACCAGGTCAAATCGTCGAAACTAAAGCTGGCCCCACTTTTATTCCCGGTCAGGTGATTTCCACGGACGATGAAGGTTCTAGATTCGTACCTGGACAAGTGGTGGATACGCCCGAGGGACCAAGATTCGTTCCAGGTCGCGTAGTAGAGTCTGGAGAACTGGGTGTGACGTTTGTACCAGGTCAGATAGTTCAAACTGAAGAAGGTCCTCGTTTCGTAGCTCCAGATTTGACTGACACGCCTGAGGGTGAGGTAGAATTCTCTGTTCAAGGATTCGAGGTCACTCCTGAAGAACTAAGATTACTCAGGCCTCAGAATTTGCATTACAATGCTCATGTTCAGCATCAGGGAGAAACTAGCATAGATGCAAGGATGCTTCGACAATTATCAGAAGCTGGTTTGTCCGTGGGAAGAAAAGTAGCCACAGATTTGCCAGCTGTGGATGTTGATGTAGATCCAAAGGCGGTAGCTTTGGAACAAGCTCTCGTAATGGCGGAGAAGCTAGGTTTACATGGTACCACCGCAGTGAAAATGGCACAGATAGTGTCCACTGTGGCTCAACTAGCTAAAAATATTGCGATTCAACAGGAACAACAACTGGAGGAGAATCACATCGAATCGAAGTTGATGAATGGTACGAAGCCCCCCGTTATAAATGGTAATAGGAATGATAATGGAAACGAAGAAAGACGAGAAAACGACGAAGGTGGCTACTGGTTGAAAGACGCGGTGAAAATAGCAATGACAAGCGCTGTCCTGGCGATCACCAGTCAGTCTATGGAAAATGGTAACGATTCTAAACAAGATTTCGTTTATTCTTCCATCAGCGAAGCTTTCAATGTCCTTTTACGTCAAAGGAATATTAGTATCGAGGAATCTGTGGAAGAGATCCTGCAGATACTTCTAGTTCCCCAAAATCGAAGTAACTTGTGTCAGTCTGCTCTGTTAGAGTTATTAGAAAGTAAAAACAATAAAGTGGACATTTTGAAATCCACTGTAGGCAGCCAGTCTCTGAAAGAAGACGTGGTACTGGACAGGTTATCTATGGTTCTCGAGGAAGAACACGGTACAGATCTAGTCGGCCCGGCGTTCAGAACAGTTTCTAAAAACGACCCGGAATTAGTCTCTCGGGTACTTCGAAAAGTATCTGAAGAAGTTTCCGCAATTGTCACGGAGAAAGAAGCGGCTGAAACTGTTCACAAGGCCATCGTTCAAGCAGTCAGAGAATCTAGTGAAATTCACGTTCAAGAATTATTGAACGACGAGGGAGAAAACGTTCGAGAGATGCTTCTGCAGGCTGTAGGATTGGCCAGAGCTCTAGGTATGTCTAATATCGCCAGTAGCTTATTGGCAGTGATCAGCGACGAAAAATCAACGCGAGCCCTAGCCAGTGACAGAGTGACGCTGGATGTTTTAAAACGACTGACAGTGATGAGGAAATTAGCTGAAGAGAGGCCACCGTTTATGAACGCTTTAACACAGTTGTGTAGCGATCCAGAATTGGCCAGAACTGACCCACGATTGAGAACTCTTGTCAGAGAGAGCGCAGCTTTGATGATCGTACCCGAAGAAGGTCCTCTGCAATCGTCAGCCGACGTACCTTCGGTTCTGCTTCAGTCTGACAATAGTTTAGCCATGGAAGAATTCCTTTTAAGAAGAAACCATAAGCCATCGTCGATTTTTATGATTTTAAAACAAGGCATACAAGCTGTGGTACCCAGAGAAGCTTCTAGATCTGTTTTAACTGGAGAAGTGGCTTACACGGTTCTCGACGAGGATGGAATTCATTATTTTGAACCACTCCACGTTTTTTCCGCGCTCCAACTCACTCGTCCAACCGCGCATCGATTTTCCATGTACTGTTGTCCCGTTGCGAAGGAAGAGGATATGGATGTTGAAATGTTGTCCACGTACGGGACCATCTCGATGGCTAGTAGCCTCGATGGATCCGGTACTGGAACTTATCAGAGACAGGAGTGTAATGGCATTGTACTGTCGAGGTCTGATAAGTCATTTGGATATTCTGGGAGCAGAGAAAATACGCCGAGTCTGAGGAGATTAAGCAACTTTCAGGACAATTGCTTTGAGCGGGTAACGTAATGAGAAATAGAATTTTACATTAAACAGAGGACGATAAGACGAGATTTTGATAAATTTGTCCCCCTAACGTTCTTCGAAAACAGGTGTACCACGAAAATTTGTAGTCCTATTTTCTGCCATTAAACACCGCTCATCTTGTATTTATTTTCAAACAAGTCACTGGACAAACAGCACGCTTCACGATAAGATATACAAACTTTAACTTCTTATTTTTTTCTAGAACAGGTGTTTTTTAGAAACCACTATTTCTATTTTCAACCTACAAAATTCACAAGTCCTATTAATATTTCGAATTGAGTCACTGTGCAAACAAGATCGTCCAAAAGTTTACTTTCTTTGAAAACAGATATTCTTCGAACCTTCCAAACATTTCATACACCCGAACCATGATCGAACGAACTGTAGGAAACTATAGAACGCGTGGCCATTTAGTAAATCGATCATTTAGTAAAATCATTTCGAAATTGCGCTGTTACAGAAATCATCGGACAACTACATCGTGGTGAAGGACTACAAGAGCGAGACCGATGGATTCTCCGTGAACGTCGGCGACATCGTCGAGGCGCTCGAGTACGCCGACCCGGCCAAGTAAGCGAAACCTCCAGCTTCATAAAATCGACGGACAAACAAATTTCCACGCGATCGTTTCGCTGGCGGAACGTTGACTTCGCGCGAAGTCCGACCGTTCGTTCGCGTTTAAAGTCTATTTCCGTGTACGCAACGTGCGCCCGGGCTGAAAATAATCATCGCCGCATGTCGTATATAGTCTAACGCGTTCAAACGATGCCGATACCGTGTGCTATCTGTCACTTTTACCAAACGCAGTTTACTTTGTTCTAATTAATGGCGAACGATCCAGTGGCACGTTGCGAATCAAAGTGGCTGCAATTAACTGCAACGTTGTTACGCTTGCAAGCTGCATGTGTTGGATGGAATACCGTTCTTCTTCTTAGTTCAAATGTTCAATCTAAAATTTTTTCATTTTCCAAGACGATTTTTAATGTTGAAGTTATATAGTTGCATAGGTTGTATAAGTTGTACGAATTGTTATGAAATAAAGTTAAATTTGAAGAAGAAGTAAGATGATACAAAGAAGATGAGGAAACATTAGATTTCTTCAATTGTTGGAATGGTAGATAGAATATTTTAAGTATAGAAGTGGTCGCATATCATAGTACACGTATCTTTCTTCTTTTCTGTTAATACAACTCACAACTTCAACAAACTCTTCGTCAATCGAGTATCGATGAATCATTTAATCAATATTAGAAGAAAGATAGTTATAATATATTTTCGGATTTCTTTAATATAACTGCCAACTACTAATTCTTAATCGTTACTTGCGAGCAAGAGTGCACCGTTGTTTCCATAAAACTAAATAAACATACATTGTTAAAACGGACTCCAAACTGACTAAGAGCTACTACAATTCTTCTCCCGCGCTTATAATTCTTAAAGAAGAAACTAATATCGCCGACGGAAATTGTTGAGAAAATAAAGAGATCCTCTGACAAAGAATGAAGCGAAATCACATGGTGTTCTGATCGTAAGCTGGAAACGCTCGATGGAAGATTTTCCTGTACAATGCACGATCAAACGTTGCACGTGTGTATTAATAGAAACGCATTCGAATGCTGAAGACACGAGGGAGAAATTAAGGCACGTTCAATTTACGTGTCAAACGTGAAAGATCACTCCGTGGACGTCTCCCCTTTGTTTATTTTCGCGGCGATATTTTTACGCGAAACGCGTTTTCGCCGGTGCGTTTCTCTCGCGTTTATAAAATACGTCGACGAGTGCCTTGGATACGAAGCAAATGGAAAATTTTGGACCCGACGGGTCGCACGACGAGAATAATGCTCGATATAGTCAGGTCGTTGCGATTTTGCATTGTTCGTTTCGGCAAATGTACACTTTCCATATCCATAACTTTTATATACGTCGCAGTGTGATATTTTGACAATCTAAAAATAAACTTTGATAACTATCCATAACGGTATTTAAAGATTCAGAGAAAATGAATAACAGAAAATTCACATCGCCAGAAAATATAAATATTCGTCTGTAAAAGTATGTAGCCCATGGTGATGTTGCATCGCTTTTCTTCCCCCTCCCCCTCCCTCCAGTCTAAAATAATCAAACTGTTTTTGACAATAGAACACAACGGTGGAAACACGATCTTGAATTGTCTTCGCTTGTACACGCTATAAATACGCTGAGCAAACCAAGTAACAAAGAAACCGCAAATGCCTGACGATCTAAACGAGGTTGAGCCCGTTGCAACGAGATCTTGCTTTTCATTTAACGAACACGCTAATTCGCTTCGGTTAATGGAAAATGATGTTTAGTCTGCATGAAGCTGGAAATAAAATAAGAAATGGAGCACGATGGACGGGGCTATCTCACTGTGTACACGTTTGAACGTGTTATAGAAAGATCAAGTTGGATCCTGATCTGGAAATCGGTGGCGAGATCGGCGAAATGTTGGACAATTCCGCTGCCTGGCACAAATTGTCGGTTCGACCCCGTCGAAAGTACGCAGATCCCCGTGCTAGAAGCATCCCGAGGTTCTCCTCGGACAACAGCCTCCAGAGGTAAAGTATCAGCCCTTTGACTGTGTCGTAAGATGACGAAGAATTCGGAATAAACGATTCAGAAAATAATTATCTCTTTATTTCGAGATTTTCTACATTTCTGATATCAGATATAAAAAAAATACACGCTTTCAACTTTTTATAGAAAAGAAATATTAATAGTTGTACGATGAAATTGAGTTCTGGGAGAAGGAAAGAGGACACGATGAGATTGTAGCTGGAGAAGATCAGTATGAAAAGAAGAAAGAGTTCGTTTCAAACGAGTTCTAGAATGATGAAGAAGTGAAACCATTTCTCTCCCTCGAACACGAAATCGTTCGAATCTTCTCAATTTGTATGTTCAGATCGCTGCAATATCTGGAGGAATCGCATATTTAGCTATAAAAAGAATATCGACAATCACAAAGCGCAGGAGAACTTGAATATCTTCATCGAACAATGAGAGAAATAAATCTAAGAAGATGTTCTATAGAAATCGTCAACTTGAAACAATTCTGCATTGAACTCGGAAGAGCCAAGGACGCGTCATCGCTGTCCCTTAAAGCTGTGTACGAGTGACTGAAATATACGCCAAACAGGTGCAGCCTATTCAGTAAATCACGTTTCTTCAACAGCCACTCAGAAACTAAATGGAGCTGTTGCTTTCACATTTATTGGTACGATCGCCCGATCACCTGGACGAAATAATTCGAATTTACGCGTGACCAACCTCTAAATACAAACGAAAGATCTAAATATCCAAATCAAAACCACGAGTGACAGGCAAATGAAACGCATGGAAAGCGGAAATTTTCCATCGAACGAGAAATATCCAAAGCAAAGGAGCATTTACGTGGACGACTAAATCCGTGCACGAAATTATAGCAACGACAGGTGCTCCGGTCAAATAGTAGTCTCCAAACATTATGTTAACGGTGAAGCCAATGAACTCATCGTATTTCATCCCCTGAGATTACACGGAAACGGTTGTTTAAGTGGTCACGATATTATCAAGCACGAACTGTTTGCTTTTCGTGGGGAAACGCACCCTCTATTACACGAACATTTATTATGCGGATCTTCGACCACCTTTATTGCTCTTTCACTTAGAAATCGCTGATTTCCGCGTTTTATCATTCAGACGCAAGTTATCGAAGTTATGAATAGTAAGTTAGTAAGTTAGAAATATTTGTAACTCTTCAAATTCTTTTTATGTCGAAGATTGTCTTATTAGGTTCGTTAGATTCCTGACAATTCTTGGATTTCATTTTGTCTTCGATTCTCTTAATATTTCAAGCTTCCGGAAATTCGAAAAAGATTCGAAACTAGTTTTTAATATTCGTAGACACTTTGAATATTGTTTAAATAGATGTCATAGGTGAAATTTAAAAATCCAAGAATACTTTGAACCATATATAAGAATAGAAAACGATAAGGAGGAGTTAAAAATGGAAGAATACTATCCTTCGTCTGAGATTGAAACTTTTCAAAAGTAATCAACGATTTTCAAAGATCTAAATTTTCATCTATGTTTCATTTGCAACAAAATAAGGAATGTTAATCGATATTAATACCTGCGGTCTCTGCTTCGGTACGTTCGACTGTCATCTACGGATCGCGATGATTTAGGACGACGTTAACGAAGATAAAACGTTTATGAATGTCTCGAAAACCGATGATACGTCGGTAAAGTACTAATGATTGGCTGTCAGCCAGGATAGATTCGAAATCGTGCGACATGCTTATAAATTATTGGTTAAAAGGGTGTGATCAGTTTGAAAAATACGTAACGTTATATCGTTGACCTAATCTCAAGGATGTTCTATTCAACGAGAACACGAGCATTCGCTTGTCGTGCCACTAATAGCTGTCAGGTTTAAGAAAATACACCATCGATTTGACGTTAAATATTGCATCAAAGTAAATTCCAATTGCATAATGCATAACGCCTGGCTCCACTTGACTGTCAGAAACGCTTGATTCCAACGAAGGCGAAATACCAGCCAGTTCTGAAAATAGGTTCGCGTAAAGGTGAGGTTCAAGCGGAAAGTTTGATTTGCCACTTTGGCATCGGCCTCGTTCAATGGATCGCGAATTATTTACTATCTACTACATCTACCTGACCACGTAAATCGACTCAGTTGTATCGTTTTGTGCATTTTCCTACACTTTATAAAATAATAAACCAAACGTCTGTTTCAAGGAGATCGAGTCGACTCAGGGCTCGTTGAAAAGAGTTCTCCCTGTCCAATGTTAGCTACCAATTTTCTTAACATTGACTACCAGTTTTCGAAATATCGAGGAAAATACATTCTTCGTTCCCTAAAAGAAAATATGGGTGAAATATTTTTTTGGAAAACTGCTTTCTGTAAAAGTTTCGTGAAAATTAATAATTGACAGTTGCAAAAAATTCATTATCAGAAATTATTATGTAGATGTAAGATTAGATAAATGAAGAGGTACATTTTGTGCGATAAACAGAAACGTTTGGAAGTCTTCCTTATTCCTGCGATGGAAATAGAGAAAGATGCGATTAATTAGAGGAAACTTTGCACAGATCAAAATATACTTCGTTATGTATTATAAAGAATAGCTAGATGTTAGAAATGTGTGGGTGTGGAAAGTTAAATTTAAGTTTAATGACTAAGGCGACAGGCCTCTCTGTATGCGTGTATTCGTCGTTCATTCAGCAGAACGCAAAATTTGTTGGCGGCCCGTTCTATCCATTAAGCCTTGAATTTATCAGTACCATTTAAAGCGAACCGATTATACTACCGGCGATGAGAATATGTTTGGACTAAATTTACCTCGAATTCTTGCGAATTAATCGAATGCATATGACATTAAATTTATTCTTTATTAGAAGTAATTAGAATATTGCGATATCAAAGAGCAAAAATATATGAACCGCATGAACTTGACGTGTCTGGCACAAAATTATACATCATAAAAGATATCTGTTAGACGAAGAATGTCCAATATTGATACAAAAACAAACTACATTTGGATATCCTTTATTCAGTCATTTTTTACATTGGAGAACGCAGTCGACTAATTTCTAAATTCACCAATAAATTCTGCTGTCGGTAATATATCTTAACTTCTAAATCTAAAGATTTATATTATACCTCAGTATATTAAGAAAGTATACAGGACTATATTCTAAGTAAATAATTCGTTTCTACAGAGTGTATGTTCGTACAGCAGACTCAAGGGAAGGATGGCTGCCCATGTCCATCTTGATGCAAACGGCCCTCAGCGAGGACTCAGCACTTGGACATCGGCCGGAAGACTCTCAATATCGACGAGAGTAAGTAATTCTTTCCTCTCTAACAATATCCTTTGTATATCAATGATCGATTTCTCTAGAGCTGTAGTGAAAGAACTGGTGGAAACCGAGGAAGAATTTGGCAGAGATCTTCAACAGGTCGTTGAACGTTACTTGAAACCCCTCGATAATCCGGATGTTCCACGGATCGTACGCGACAACAAAGATATCATCTTCACAAATCTGAAGCAGATTGCCGACTTCCACAATACGTACGTATACTCGATGAACCAGGTTGGCCAAGGGGAGAAATTCACTGCGACACAATCGGATTGAACATTCGTTACAAAGGCCCCACACGAGACACGATCTTTCTCTACAAATTCCATTTGATATATCAAGCCCGTTTTACGTTGCTTTGTTGTTATTTGAGCCGACACAAGTGTTATTCGAATGTCTACTCGCAAACTATGGCGACAACTCACGACAGATGTTCTTCATTAGAATCAAAGCGAAAAGAAACACATGCACACACAAGACACGTCACGCATGCTCGTCATTAAATCGACATCAAAGACATTATTCTCTCTTTAGCGAAACGATGTGTGAGCAACGTAAGTCTGATAACGATGTGCATACTTTGTGTGATCGTGTGTTTCGTGGCAGTTAATCTTATTGTATGTTTAATTCAGCAAGGTATTGCTTTTTCAAAAGTTTTGAGCACCCTTCTGTCATCGTTTTATGAGCACGCTTCGATTGACTCTGCCAGTGTCAATTCATTCTTCCAAAAGTATATTTCGTTATAAGAATGTGTATTATCATAGAAACACGAGGTATATTCCTTGGATCGATTTCTCAGTAGAGTGCGTCGTTTATAGTCGAACGATATAAGGAGAGTGATTTCGCGCGTAATATTTGCGTCAAGTCCAGCGTTTCAGTAGAGTATTTCATCTATAGTCAGACGTTATAAGGAAGAATGATTTCACTGAACGGCTGTCTCTAATCATAGCGTTTCTCGTTAAAGAAAATTCGATTCTTATCCTTACTAGCCCAACTAGAAAATAAAATATGTATTAATTCACTCGTGCCCCGTCCCAATATTAATTAATCATCATTTCACGACCTCCCACTGGACGTAACTTTTCGTGGATTAATCTCAGCATAGAAGAAACTATATTGGCGTAATTAAATCATGGAGGATTAATGGACGTAACTTAATGTTGTTGCACCCTATATGTCGCACTGAAAAAAGAAGCCGAGAAGGGCGCAGCCTTCAGCACGTAGGCATGGTGTGTTTTTAGCGTGAAAATTAATCGGTACCTTACTTAGATCGTTCGGCAGGGTGTTGATCGAGGGTGTTAAGTATTATGCGGATCAGCCACGTATGCTGGGGAAGACTTTTCTACGATTGGTAAGTTTGAAAATCTTGCCGAAGTATATCTTAATATGCTGTAAAGACTTGTATCGAATTTGATGTTTAAATTATTCGTGGCTTCAGGAAAGGGATTTCGACAAACATGTGGCTTACTGCAGAGACGAACCGGCGGCCCAGGAGTTCCTTCAGATGAACGACGCGGTACGAGATTACTTTGAGGTCAGTCACTTAATTAAAGATTCAGTAAAATATCTCTATAATCTGCTGATAAAAGAAACTCGATTATTAAATACGATTCACTGACGCGATTATTATTAACTCAAGAGCAGAAATTACGAACAACAGACGTGTAAAATGGACTTATCCTACTCATAGTAGAGAGCCGGATGGTAAGAAAGATTTCTGTTCATCGACATTATAGTTTGGCGTCGCGACGCCAACGTCGATAATAACGTTTGCTCCAAATATAATGCAGTTATGACAATTTTACTGACATGTTCTATAGATAGTTCTACGCATTTTGATAATTTAAGATTACTCTCCATAAGTAAGAACATAAACTCCTACTATTTATAAAACATCGTTGCGCTGCTCTATTCACCTTTCATACTTTATTTACTTCTTTCCTCCTTTTTTTTTTTAAAGAAAAAGAATTATTTTTTTATAGACCATCTTTGACATAATAAAGGACAACGTAATCGAAATGAGGATCAGAGTTCAAGGATTTTCCATGACTGAAGCACACGTTTGCATGAATCGAAGAAAATTTCGCAATTACATAACGAGCGGGGGGTAAGCGGGCGTCTATCCAGCCCTCGAAATAGCTTGGTTTATTCTTAACGGACGGAACATCTTTCGCTCCTCTTACTTATGCACGATAGACTCGCGGCGAGACGCGTGCCACGAAAAGAAAAGGAAGAAAGTGGCCACGTTATCGGCTGACGACGTCACCGTTGCTGTCATTACACGATGACAGCAGCCACCGTAATCTCTGCTCGACGAAAAAACGAATTGCACGCCTCGAGTGTCTCAGCTGTACATCGTCGATCCGATGGATCTTCAAATTGTACTGTATTCTTGTTTCAAAATTTATTAGCATGCCTTCACATTGCTTCTTTTCTTTCTATTTAGATTTCATTTTAATTACATCTATAAAAATATGAAATTATGTAAACAAATATCCGCAGTCCAGATAAAAATGTTTATGAGAGCGAACTTTGACTCTCGATTCGAATTTTAGAACATCGAAAGCTTAATGATTAACAACAGAAGAAAGTTTTCGTTTCGAAATTAATAAAAGAGCGATGATCCAACACGCAAACGTAGGTGGTATACTACGCATAGTGTATTAGAGTACTTTATTATTTCAAGTATGCTGCTCGCTTTTTTCTCGTGATTCGCCCCGTTATTTCTAGAACTTGACTCAAGACCACCGCGAGATTTTCATACGATATAGCTGTCGTGTATGAATATCATTTAATGACCCGAAATTAAAATTAGATTGCGCGATATTACCTTGCCGAACGTGTCCGATTTCAAAGTGAAACATCTTAGGTACATTAGGGTTTCTCGTAGCTTACTTGTACTTGTAACACTCGAACTTGTCCACAAGTTTCTCTTTCTGATTTGATTTATCCTTATTACCATCCTCTTGCTTAAGGTGTTGATATAGAGAAGATATGTTTGAGAAATAAGCAATTATATGTTCATTTGATTCATTTTAGGACTAAAACACTCGATGACAAAAGTTTTTCCACTCCGTTTATTAATTTTCATTCTCTGAATTTATCCTTTGATTTTTTAATTTACTATACGAATACGTTCTTCGCAGTATCTAATCGTCACAGTGGTAGAAGATTATAGTCTTAAATTAGCAAATTCTTTTAATGAGAAGAAAAACAGAAGAGGTTTCTACACACTGAAATATACGTATGCAAGATTGTTTACAGAATTTATAAATAGTAAAACAATGCGTATAACTTAAGTCGAGATATACCATTTTTATACTGTACGTTCTAAGGACATAATTCTTTCAAAAAGAATTGTTCTATACCAACATCGTTCACTAAACGTCTCTTCCATGTATCAAAAAATCAAGTTGAATCCTCAGAATTCCACGCACAAGTCAATTACGTCAAAAGCAAAGAAGATTCTCTGTCTTCTTGCTAGTTTCTGGAAGAAGATCAGAATAGTGCGTGTGAAGCAAAAGTTCTCGACGATCTATAGAACTGTTCACGTTGTTTTTGTGCGTGGTCAGTCCACGAGTTCGTCCGGTGCGGCGTCTAAGTATAGCCGTGGCTGTATTGGTCTCCCGACTAATGTTTTTCGGTAACCACCGACTGTGGATCCCCCTCGAGAAAGAGGATCGGTGGAAGAGCAGAGACCTGGTCCAGTCTGCGACCAGCCACGGTGTCCTCTTCGAACCAACGACTCGAAACACGAACAACGGTGTTTACCTCCCTTGACCTTCGTTAAGGTGCGTCAGCCCTTCCACCGTCCCTCTACAATTTTTTTCAACGTGGACCTTGCAACTTCTTGGTTGGTGAACCACTTTCCTTCGAATACTTACGATTCTATAGGAATTTTATTCTTTGGTGAACAAGATTTTTTATCATTTTTATAGACAAGGTCTTTCCGATTCCTTGAGATATTTTGTGCCTTCGAGATGATCTTTGGAATTGCTTCGTTCTTTCTTGTAAATGCTTCGATACTGTGAAGATCGATATAGACATTTTGTTACGAAATTCGTTTAATTTAATCGATACAGTGTCAGTGATACATGTGACAGATGATTTACTTGGAATTTTCGATAGTAGGAGACACGTAAGTTACGGAGTTTCGAATAGAGTAGCAAAGGTGCGTGATAACTATCAATAAATTATTAATCAAAAATATTCTCCACCTTGATATATAACTCCTATATCCCTAGATTTGCCTAAGCTGATCGACAGGAAATATATAATAGTTGCGTGGAAAATCCAGTCGCATCCAAAAATACGCGTCTCTTCATCCTGGTGTCGAATTACGGCGTCGAACAATTCGGTGTTCTACGATGAGAAACTACAATTGCCAATTTTCGATCGATCTCTTATCTTCTTTCTACTCCACGACGAACAATCTTGAACGAATAATATTTTCAAATTTGAAAAAAATAATATTTTCAACCCTTTACGCCGGTGTTTAAGGATCTTGGACGTTTTGAACTTTTTAACGTGTTTAAAATTATACAAAAATCTTAGGACAATATTTTTGCGCAACGTGTTATTTAAAACGACGTAGAATAAAGTTTGGAAAAATGTAATTATTTACAGGAGCTGAGCCAGACTCTCCGTGACGACAAAAGCCTATCGGAACACTTGAAACTTCCGATACAACGCATAAACGACTACCAGCTCCTGCTCAAGGTAACGTTGCTCTTTAACCCGCTTTTTTATCCATTCTTTACGAAATCTCGCGCTGAATGGCGGAAGATTGTTAACACGGATCCAGATCGAAAATACATTTCAAGGGTGTTATGACAGAAATACAGCATGGCTAGTGTATCTTTTGAAAGCATTCCAGCAGTTTTGCGCGAACTTGCACCCGCATCGCTGATTTTCGTATAAAGTTTTCGCTGAAATTCGATAGGACACTCGACGCGTAAGCTCGGTATCGATGTCCCTATTCGCATGATATCGTTTCGAACATAGTTCAAACACGTTTATTAGACGCTCGACGATAAATTCGACGCTTTTGATAAACTGTCGGGACAATGAAAAATCGCGAGAAACGTGCATTATACGTTCGTATAATGTCGTTTTCTATTTTCTCCGTTTTGTTGTAACAGCAGAGAAGAAAGTGAATCACCGAATTCCTACGTCGTGTATCTAGTTTCTCTTTTATTTCATACACGTGTTTCTTGGTTCTATTTTCACTGGAATATGAAATTGACAGAGACAAAGAGAGAGGAAAACTTTTGTATTACGTCGATATCTATAAACGGAAAAATCGACCTACTGGTGACGCGAGACACGACGACCTGTAGAATCCGCACGTGACCTATATCCGCGTCGAAATTTCAATCTGTCAGATAAAATTAGCCCGGCGCTAAAATACTTCCCGATTCGCCTTGAAAACGCATTCCAAACGAATAATTATTATTTCAGAGGCTCTTTCTTCAAAAATTTAAATGCCATCCCCGTAAAATAATAGGAAAACGAAAGAAAATAATTAAACTCGGTGGACAACTTTGATCGAGAGGATCGCGTGAAATGGCACGGAAGAATAGGTTACACGTGATCGATAGCGATCGTGTTATTGCTCGTACATATAATCTTGGTTTGTTACCTTAAACCTTTGGCTTAAGCCACAAATTGGTCTGGGCCGGTTGCCCGGAACATAAAGGTGACGAGAGGCGCTGAGGACGTAACGCGACTGAGTTAAACTATTTTTCAAAATATCTTCAAACCTGTTCGAGATAGTTCAATGCAACTCGAGACTTCGTCCGTGGTATTTGTGAAAAGGTAATTCGAACGATTCTATCCGAAATGATCGAAGAATTATTTTGCAAAGGTAAAATGTATAAAGAAGACTCTATTTTCATGTTATGTAGTAGCTTACGAAAGTACTTGGACAGTTACCATGAAAACTTTTATGCTTATATCGTATGTGTTATGCGGAATATTTTGAAGTATTTTACGCGAAATAATTTGAGATTAGCGCTGTGACGAGACTATCATACTCGATTAACACACATAATATATTCATAAAGGATTTCTACAATCGTTGGAACATTTGATAAGCTACCGTATCCGATCGCGTCTGCGCTCGAGATCTGTCGAATATTCGATCGACCTGAATGGCATCGTTTCACTTCCATGATACGGTACGCTTGGATATAGATCAAGGGAAGTCACAAAGTTCGTCGTGGTATAGTTGCAATGCGGCAACAGAACGCTTCGTCGTGGTGTTGGAACGAGTGGGCGCAGTACGGATTTAGCGAGCTAAAAACGGGTCATCTTCACGACGTGTTATCTTTCCCGCCGCCTCTCTGTCATAGAAAAACCGCACGCAAGATCTATTGAACTGAACAAATGAAAAATTAGTCTTCAACCGCTCGTGAACTCAATACTGTTAATTTCAGTTTGAGACTATGATGTATTTTCGACTCACATTGCAAATATTTTGATTGGAAAAATCGCAAGAGATGAATAGCATCTGTTTTATATTCGAAAATTTCCAACAGATTTCTACATGATTTAAATGATGTTTGCAGGAGCTGGTGAAGTATTCGACCCGACTAGGCGAAAACTGCGACGACCTCCAAAAGGCTTTGGAGTTGATGCTAGGTATCCCTCATAGGGCGACAGACAATAAGTTCATAAGCAATATCGAAGGGTATAAAGGAAATATTCACAAACTTGGCAGATTACTCACACACGTCAGTATATTTCAAGTGGACTCTTATTGATCGTGATCATATTAGAATATATACTTTGATAAATTGCTGTAACATGTGATGTGCGATTGACAGGAGTGGTACACGGTGATTGACAAGGACGGTAAGAGCAAGGAAAGGTATCTATTTCTCTTTAAGGCTCGCATACTCGTCTGCAAAGTCAGACGAATATCGGAAGACAGATCGGTCTTCGTCCTCAAAGACATTATTCGAGTGAGTATTCACCCTTAGTAATCTTCCTTAATCAGAAACTTCAATGATTATGAAATTACAAGTTATTAAAGGCAAATCATAACTTGTAAGTATAAATATATATAATAGAATTATTTTTCATGGAAATTAAATAACATGTAAAAAAAATGGAGTAAAATCCTTAGAGTAAAGAAGTTATTGTAATCAATATGATCTCTATAAAGAAATTATACCCCGGCTAGGATAGTTAACAATAAGACTAATTATGATAAAGAATCATCCATTATTCTATTTATCTACTTATCATCTAATGTCAATCTCAGCTACCGGAAGTAGAGGTGAAGGACCATCCAGGTGACATACGGTCTTTCGAACTACACAATCCAGCGAGCTCAGCCTACCCCATTACGTTAGTAGCCCATAAGGATCTAGTGAAGGCCTACTGGCTGAAAGAAATTCGACAGTACGCGAGTGACGTGGTGGCACTCGCTGAACACGCTGCAGATGACTTACAACTGACAGAAGTGCCAGAAATCAAGGAGGAAATTAAAGCAAATCCAGGCAGCCCTCAGAAGGCAACAGCAAACCCAGGACCAAAACCTTCAGAGGCTAATCCAGGACCAAAACCTTCAGAGGCTAATCCAGGACCAAAACCTTCAGAGGCTAACCCAGGACCAAAGAAGGCAGAAGCGAACCCGGGTCCAGAAAAAGCAAATCCGGGACCAAATCCCGGCGAAAAAAAGAAAGACAATCCAGGAAATCCGGAGAAAGCTAAAGTTGAGGAAGAAGGTGCAGACATGTCTCGAAGATATTCTTCCAGTCGATTCAGCAGCTCTTCGAAAGTTGTCGAAGGTAAAGAACGGGTAGTTTTATTAGATTCATCGAGAAGTTTTTGTTTCTTTAAAAAGAACGGAATAATTTTAATGAATTGTTTTAAGTAAAATTTCTATCAATTCACACATAACAAAGAAAATCTAATTTCAGAAGTTTCTAGAAGCAACTGAACAATTGAAGCAATTCCTTTTGATTGATTATTAATAGTTGTTTGTATTTATCTGTAAAGAGTATTCTTCAGTATCCAGTAGCCAGAGTGCGGCATACATGGAATCATCCATGAGCAGCGCAGTAAGGATGGAGGCGAGCTCCTACCAAGCTGGTGGCAGTGCGGTAGAAACCAGGTCGGACACCAAGAAGATCGAGAGTGGTAGTGGAATAGGGAAACCTATGTTTGTCAAGACTCTCGAGGGATCCAACGTTGAACGTAAGTGATCAGATATGAAAGTAGTTATAGTTGAGATATAGTTAAGAGATGTAGAGTAGTTCGTAACTAAAAAATAAATAACATATAAAGGCTTCAAGAATATGTATAATCGGTACTAGATTTTATAAATTCATTGGAATACGGTCAATAGATTATCAATGGAGAATGAAAGTATGTGATTACAAGTAAAGGAAATTTGCTCGAACGGGTGACATAAGATCCATTTTTACTGTTCTAGCGATACCAGAAAATAACGTGGAATTGATACGCGCCGTAGGTAAAGTGACACAGAATTTGACTACTTTCTGATCATCCGCTGTATTGCACATTTTTTTCTATCAATCTTCTGTCATACTGTATCAAGAATAGTTTCTACTTTGTTCTTCTTCTTATATTTTTTCTTCTAGCCAGCTGAGTAAAATTGCTTCAACACATTCCACTAGGCGGTTGGTCAAGCTTCAAATTAATCCTAGATGTTGTCTATCATTCACGAAAATACATCACAGACTCACGTTACACTTCACACTTTCATATTTTCCTCTTTTTATATATTAGAACACTGGCACACTTGATGATTTAACACGATCTGCTTTATTGTCTACATTTTTCAAATAGCTGTTCTTTCTGTGGTTGCTGTATTATCTTCTTTTTTATACGTATTTTATTTTATATAGAAATTTTTTTATATAGGAAAAGCACATTACACACGCAACACGCTTCCGATCATCAGCCAGACAAAATGAAGTATAAATACAAAAATTTGTGAAATACTAAACATTTGTAAGATATTCGATACATCCATTTTGTAAATTTTATAGTAGTCTCCCTCCTCCGTTCTTGCATATGAACGCAACAAGAATTACTTCAGTTCTAGACACTGTTATATCCGATGGGAACCTCCTACAATTCTTTTGTATAAAGATCAAGTATTTTTGACTGTACCATATTGTATATAAATTTTTCAACTCGATGTACGATAACAATTTGCCCTGTGTTTCATTCATCAATACTTTTTAACAATTTTATGAATCATTGCTTTACATAGCTGGAGAAACGACTTCCTTCGAATGCACTCTATTGCACACCGATGCAACAACAAGAGTGCAATGGCTAAAGGACAACAAACCATTAGATGATAGATTAGCAGATCGTCTAACAGCCTCTGCGACTGGGAAAACCTTCAAACTTCAACTTCAGAACGTTCTCGAGTCGGATTCTGGCATTTACATCGCTAGAGCTATGAACAGTGAAGGCCAGGCTACTTGCACCGCTCAACTTATTGTACAAAAACGTACGTTTATGACATTTACATGCTATGATAGATAAAGTACCATGTAAAAATTAAAAATTGTTCTTCTTTTTTAATTTAATTAATTTTAATTTTAGTGACACCTGAAGAGAAGAAAGCAAGAGCAGAAGCTAACGCACCAATCTTCTTGGTGCGATTAAAGGACACGGAACTCTTGGAAAATACTTATCTGCGTTTCATGGTGAAAGTGAAAGGAGATCCTAATCCTGAGATGAAATTGTAAGCTATATTTTGTCAGTTATAAACAAAGAATGATATTCGAAGAATGTGTTTAGTTTATGTCTTTTAATTTGTTTTTAATACAGCTTCAAAGATGATGTTTCAATCGATGTGAATCATCCGCGTGTAAAGATCGTCACCGAACAGGCGGACAAAGGTTTCTACGAGTTAGTAATCGCGGACGTCCAAAAGCAGGACGCTGGCAAATATTCATGCACCGCGAAGAATCGATTTGGAGAAGCTTCCTGCGAGGCAACTGTAACTGTATCGGATGATAAAATGTTATACCTTCCTGAAGACTTCCTCGAACCTGGCATGGAACCCCAGTTCACCTGGTTACGCGATGGAAAACCTTTCGACCCAGAAGAACGCTTCAAAGTACTGTTCAAGGACAACGAAGACACCTTGGCTTTAGTATTCCAACATGTCAAACCTGAGGATGCTGGTCTTTACACTTGCGTCGCGCAAACTAGTACAGGTAATAATCCATTTTTTAATAATTTCATAGGTTTTTTAGACTTTAAACGTCCATGTTGTATGACACAATCACAACATGATCTTCAAGTGACCAATTATGCTCCAAAAAATATCTTCAGAATTGTATTAATTAAAAAAACTCAAAACCCAGGTAACATTAGCTGCAGCGCAGAACTAACGGTGCAAGGTGCGGTAAACCAGCTGTTGAAAGATCCAGAAAAACCAAAACTGTGTTCAGAAGCCAGGCATTCGGAAGTAAGTGCTGGCGGATCTGCCATGTTGGAACTACAAATCAGAGGATATCCAAAACCAGACATCAAATGGAGCAAAGATGGAGAGGAAATCGTTACTGGTGGAAGATACAAGTACCTTTGGGAGGATGAAGAATCTATGTCCTTGGTAATCAAGAACGTCACTGCCAAGGATGCAGGCACCTACACCATCAAAGCAAAGAACGAATTAGGCGAAGATACCACTCAGATCGAGCTGATCGTAAAGTCTGCGCCAAAAATCACGAAAAAGCAAACTGACATGTCTGTGATCATCGACGAAACGTTGACGATGCTCGTGCAAATCGAAGCCACGCCAGCACCAGAAGTTAAATGGTACAAGGATGGCCAAGAATTACGGGAAGACGGTCGTATAAGTATCATTAAAGAAGGCAACGAAACTTATAAGTTAACAATAAGAAACGCTCGTTTGGACGATGCTGGGTCCTACTCGATTGTTGCACGAAATGAAGTCAATCAGACGACAGAAATTTGGAAGTTGAAAGTATTAAGTCCACCGAAGATCACGAAGGGATTAGGCGAACCACAAATTTTAGATCAAAAAGGCACTCTTACCTTGTCCATAGACGTGGACTCACTGATGCCAGCTAATATTAAATGGTACAGAGATGGAGAACTGCTTGTTGAAGATAGTCGTATAAAAATGATTCAGCAGGGCAAGACATTCATTCTAAAGATCACTGGTATAGTAAGCGAGGACGCAGGAGATTACAAGGCGGAAATCTCCTCCGATCATGGAACTGTCACTGATGAAACTGTAATCCAGGTGAATAGAACAGCGTCATTTTTAAACGATATTAACTATTTTTTAAATAAGAGAAGATTACTACTTTTCATACTTAATTTACGACACTTAGAATAATCACGATCATTTCTCGTTTTCCAGGTGAATGGTCTTCCACGATTCAAAACGAAAATGTACGACGTCACAGTCAACGAGGGCACGAAGAACATCGAGTTCAAGGTAGAAATCGGTGGATGCCCAAAACCGAGCGTCCATTGGTATATCGGCGACATGGAGATCACGGAAAAGAAAAAAGACTATGTTCGCACGGAGGAAGGCAATTTCGTCAAGTTAATCATGTCCGAAGTTAAAGCTGAAATGAAAGGAACGTACACCTGCAAATTGAAGAACGAATTTGGCGAAGTCAAAAGCAGTTCTACGTTAATCGTAAACACCAGACCGAAATTGTTGAAGAAGCTCGTCGACCAAAGAATCAACGAAGGCGATACATTGAAACTGATCTTTGAAGTATCCGGTACGCCAGATCCCGAGGTGAAATGGTACAAAGATGGCAAGGAGGTTTCAACGGACGCGAGAATTAAAATTACGAGGGACAGCAAGCGACAGGAAAACTACGATCTGACGGTGACTTTAGTGAAAGGTTCAGACGCAGGCATCTACGAGGTTCGAGCAGAAAACGAGCTAGGCTACGTGACTAGCAAGAGCAAAGTTATGATATTGAGTAAGAATCCAAACAGCTTTTCTTATTCTGTAAATAAAATAGAGTTCGATTGTTGCGCTGCTCCGTCGTTCCTGTTCTTTACTCGTTATTAAAGAAAAAGATTCAAAGAGACAATCGGCAAGTTCGATCTTATTGACGTTAGAATTTTCCAGAATTAACAGAATTGATGGGGCAGCTCATCAAACGCCTCGCATACCCCTATACATTTTTCATTTTTGAGAAACTTGCCAGCGAATCGTCGTGCGTTCGATTTTCCCCATATTCAGTAAGTACTTAAGGAAAGGTACGGTTTCATGTTCGGTTTGTTGTTCATACCGATGTGACGAATATAATCTCTAAAGCACAGAGAGAATAATCTCGCGTCACGAATCCGACACTGACATGAACCTTTTGTTCGTACCTTTATCCTCTTGTTTCTGTCCCCTTATACATGTATCTCATGTTTTCCGTGTTTTCTGTTGTTTTTTCTTCTGATAAAACCAAAAAAACCATTCTTACGACGTATTTGTATGTACACCTGTACTACTGTCACTATCATACGTTGCCTATTCTATTTCATACGTTTGTAACGAATCTTCATAGAGTTCATCTATGTCCCCATATGTCCCATTGTGTTCTGAAACAATCCCAAAATGTATGAATTCTATAGCGAAAACGGAAGAAAGCGTGGAGGAAAAAACGGAAATGAAGAAGGAGACCGTCGAAAAGATCAGCGTCGAGGAAGAGGAAACGAAAGCACAGAAAGTCGAGGAGGAGGAGATTGAGACGAAGGAGGAACGCGCGGAGGAATCCGGATCGGAAGGTAATCGAAACGATCGTCTAAACGAAACGATAACAAACGATCGTCACATAACACTGTAACAACGAGTGTAACAGGGAAAGAATATTTTCTATAGTCAGTCTGCTATTGAAACGCTTGAAAGCTCTAAAAATCTGTCTTCTGCGATCGACGCGATGTCGCAAGATTTTGGTAAGACTTTTGAAACGTTCCAAGAGAACGTGTCGCGTTTTTTGGTCGTTCTTTTTCCTTTCTCAATCTATTCAAGGGAGTAGAAAGATAAAAATAGTGCGTTTTGTGTTTGAGTATACATTTAAGACGCAAAGCAAGCGAGCTTCGTTATATCCTCTTTTTTCTGTTAACATCATATACGTATATAATTTTTTTTTCCTTTTTCTAATCCATCGAAATCCTTGCGATAGGAGCTTAATTTTGTATCGCTGACACGATCGAAAGGCAAGATATAAAAAAATACGAATAGCCTTGCCGATATGCTAATTGATGTTAAAACGATGGCTGATTAATCGTAGACGTAGAATCGTAGCCCAAAAAACATGTCTGATAAATTCAGGTCGAGTGAAACTGGAGAAACAAAGCGTCCAAGTAATACGGGGCCAGGGTGAAACGATCACGATCTCCGTGGCCTCCACGACGACCCACGAAGCTATACTCACAGGTAAATTTCGCACACGCTGAACAACTACTCGCTATTTACATTCATGTAACCATCGTCGTAAACGGGAATTTTGTGACTGAATTAATTCAGAAAGCAATTAAAACAAAAATTACGATACTAAGTAACAATTATTTTGACAAACTTAATCTTCTGCGGCTTCTAAACGACTCATATAAACATATTGAGAAGCAAAGATTCTATTTTATTTTCTATGAACTATAAGAATATCCAAACAAAAGATGTAGCTTGAATATTTACCATTTTCGTTTACCACAAAAATTTCTATAAAATCGATAAACGATTCAATTTCGAATAAAATCTTCCACGTCAGTCACAAAATCCGTACGCACGAGAGCATAAAATAACGCCACACCGACCAGAGATTTCACGAGCCTCGATCAAAGTGAAACTGCTTTCGAGTGGCTATAGCTCCTCTACCGATCAGAGGAGACAGATCGTCGCGAAAGTCGTCGAATAGCACGGATCGTCTCTGCTCTCTAGTAGGTAGTAGTCAAAAGAGCTGTTGTGACCAGTCCAAGCGTTCACAGGTCCCGACGAGAGCCACACGATCAGCAAGATGACCGCGACAAAGGTCGAGTGCCAGGAAACGAACACGGACGGTCCTGGCGTCGAAGAGATTGCCACCTATAGCTACAGCGTGCAAGAAGAATCCGTCCAGAAACCACAAAACGGCGTGTTAATCGAGGAATTCTCGGAGACCAGCGAGGATAACAGGTCGAGGCTTCAGGTGAACCGTGGTGTGTCGATCGTTTCTGTTTCGGACGACGAGTCGACTCTGAAGGCGATTTCAAGAGACGTCAGCACCGAGGACGTGATGCAGTGCGCTGAATTATCCGAAGACGTGAAGTTGACGAATGGATCCTACGAAGAGTTCAATGGTAACGGCCGTCTGCCTGACGAAAAGCTCCTAGACGACGCGAAACCTTACAGAGCTTCGTTAATCACGGAAACCATCATGGAGGAACGGTCTCTGGAAGAGTTGCCATCGGAGAAAGTGACACAGGAAAGCGTAAAGCTACCCCGATCCGCTGTCCTTGAGAACGGTGATTCTTTCAGGAAGATGTCCTCCGTGGATCTAGAGCAACCACAGACTCCTACGATCGAGGAAAGCAAGTTGACGAAGCAAAAGATCGAACGAGTGAATTCGACCGCGGAAAAAGTTGTCGAGACGAACGTGGAAGAGCGTCGAGGATCTGTACAAAATGGACTTTCGAGACAGAGCTCGAAAATAGAGAGAATGGACTCGACGGAATCGAAGAAAATATTGGAAAGATCGGTATCAAGGGAGAGCGCGTTGAAGGCTGCTCAAAGCGGTGATGAAGAGGTCGACGAAGAGCTCGAGGCTCTTCTAGATCGCGTTAAACGGCAGCGCAGCGTTTTGGACGATATCCTTGAAAAAGAATCCTCCAGAGACTCAGGTACGACCGGATTGCTCCATCGGCTGTTCGAACGCATTCGTTCTGGCAGATCGGCAGAGTCTAAGATCGATTATTCGCAGCGTTCTTCTGCCATACTTTCTACACGCTTCCAGCATTGTTCCTGTGTTTTCCTTGTTTGTCTCTGTGTAATCTCTTTCAAGCTTTGTGTTAATCATATCGAATCATCATATGTATGTTGCCTTTGCATGTTAACACCTGACGAAGCGCGTAAGAAAGTTTAATCCTTCTCGATTAATATTATTTTCTATTTTTTCATTTTACCGTTTATATTCTTCATTGCACTAAAATTATAATGCAAGAGGAAGCATTAAATTTTGTCGGCGCTTCTATACTCAGTCCAGACACTTACCGCTTATACAGCGCAAGAATAATCAGTCGAACCTGGCTGGAACTGGGTACTTTTCGTTTTCATCAAGGTAAGCAATTAGAAAAAGTACTAGACAATTTCAAATTATAAATACAACAAAACTAAATTAATTAAATTAAATTACATTAAAAATTAAATTAAATTAAAAAATAAATTAAAATTAATTTAATTAACATAAAAAATTGTCTGGTATTTTAGATTTAAAAATGTATAAAATAACAAAGCAGCACGTGGCGCAAGCGCAAGGACGCACTAGATGCACGGCAAAAACGAAAACGAACTTTTAGATCTGACCATCCAGAATCTAGTCTTCAATTGTTCGCGAAAAACATCCTAATCTTGATATTTCCCAATTAGCGCCTCCTCACATCATCGAAGCGACCCTCAGCGATAAAACGATCTACGAAACCCAGACGGTCGTGTTCAGCATCAGAGCGACGAGTTTACCAAGGGCCGATGGAAAATGGTTCAAGAATGGGAAACCTCTTCGAAGCGGAGAACGCATCAGAATCACCAGCGCTGGAGAACTTTTTACTTTGGAACTTCAAAAGGCCATTCTCGAAGACGAAGGAGTGTACACATGCACGTTCGCGAACAAACTTGGCGAAGTTATGGTCGAAGGATATTTGACTGTTGAAACTGTGGACGAACTTCGAAGACCCAAGTTTACTGAACCTTTGAATGACGTGGATGTGGCGAAAGGAAAGACCGGAGAGTTCAAGGCTACGTTCACTGCTGATCCTGTTCCTGACACAACATGGTATATTTCATCATTGATTTTTTAACAGTTTTTACACTTTTGTATTGGTTCTTTAAATATTATCCGTGATTTGTTAGTGATATTCACGGTGCTATTTGTACATTATTTATCAGTATTATTTATAATACTACTTATTTTATCCCTATTTCCTTTGCTACTGCTTCACAATTAGGATATTGGGTACGTCATTGATTATAAGTCATAAATTATCTTTAGCGACACTATGTTAAATAATAAATTCAAAGGAAAAATAGCATAAATGCACTTTGTGCCAAAAAATGAAATAAATATAGAAACATGAGTATTTATTCAGAAAATATTGTTACGAATTTTCAGACCTTTATGAGTATATGTAATGATATATTATAATGTTAGAAGCATGCAAGTCCTACTATTAGGACTTCATTACCACATTCCCTCAAACAGCCATATAACTTTTTATAAATTCATGTCGCTCGTTTAAAAAGGTACTTTAAGGGTGAAGAAATCCCACATGACGACATGCGACTAAAGTTCACCACGCAGAGCAAGCTAGCAAATGACAATCTAACCAGTACTACAGTCACTTTGAGCGTGCCAAAATGCTCGAAAGAAGACACTGGAGAATACACGCTGAAACTGAAGAACAAATACGGCGAAGCTGAAGCTAGCGTTAGTATAAATTCAACATCATAAAGAAGACTCGTTTGAGCTGAAAATATGTAAATATTTGTTACTGTAATCAGGCTTTCTTACATCTCCTTCTTCATCCTGAAATTGAAGAATTGAAAGACGTTGTCGCGTCCGTTGGAGAATCATTTACATGGGAGGCCATCGTTAAAGGAAATCCAAAACCTGATATCACGTGGACCAAGGATGGTACAGTCCTGGAGAAAGGAGATAAATACGATTTCGAGGAGGATAGAAGGAACAACAAGTTTAAACTTATCATTAAAGACGTGGAAATCGAAGACAAGGGAACTTATCATCTTACAGCTAAGAATTATCTGGGTGAAGCGACTGGACAAGCAACCCTAACTCCACACAGTGAGTATAAAAATTTATCTACGTAAATACTGTTGGCTACTGTTCTATGTTAACTGCTCGAAAATATTATCTTCGTCATTGTGTCGTGAGAAAGAATTTTTAATTATACAATTCGATTTTCAGCCGAGACGCCAACCTTCCTCAAAGACTTGGCCAATATAGAGTGCAAAGATCGCACAGATTTAGAACTGAAAGTTCGCGTAACCGGTATCCCCAAGCCAAAGCTAACCTGGCTAAAAGATGGTGAAGTGATCAAAGAAGATGATCGACACAAAATTACTACACACGTAGATGGCATCGTGGACAGCACTTATTCCATCACGACATTTTCTATAGACGATGTTGGAAAGATCAAATGCCGGGCTACCAACATCGATGGATGCGCGCAAACTGGTTGTAATTTGACGATGCAATTGATCTCTCCTAGCTTTATCCATCTTCTGCCTAAAACAAAAGAAGTGGACGAGGGTGATTGTCTGGAGCTTAAAGCGAAGATCGATGGTAGCCCTGTACCTGATGTAGGTTGGTATAAAGATGGAGAGAAGATCGTTCCTGATGAACACATGAAGATTGAGACACTTCCGGATGGCAGCACTAAATTGACGATCGATTGCGTGAAACCGACAGACTGTGGAGCTTATAAACTCGTGATGTCCAATTCTACTGGCGAACAATCTTCGTTGTGTGCCGTGGCTATTAAACGTGAGTGACGTTTTACGATTAGGTGAAAAATCAAATTAGGGATTAATTCAAAGTTAAACAATTAAATTCATAGTTAAATCTTTTGGAAATTCATTTATATTAAATATTGATGAGGAAATGAAATTAGGAATGAATATAATAATAATAAATATAATTTCAGCTGCAAGGAGAAAGCCATCTTTCTCAAAACCATTACAAGATGCCAAGGCTACCGTAGGACAACCACTGAAACTAGAAGCCCAAGTTGTTGCTTTCCCGAATCCACAAGTTCAATGGTTCAAAGACGGCATACCACTACGGCAATCGAAAGAGATATACTTCATGAACGAACCAAACGGTATTATCGGTTTAAGGATCGATTATGTTCGTCCGGAAGACGCTGGCGTATACTCGATGACTGTCTCCAATTCGCTCGGTGAAATTACTGGCTCCGCCAAAGTAGAGATCGAAGAGAAAGAAAAACGACCAGAATTCATAACCACGCTTCAACCATTGAATGTCGTGCAAGGCTTCCCGGCGAAAATGATAGTCAAACTTCTAGGCAAACCAACACCACAGCTTCAGTGGCTGAAGAATGGCGAAGAGGTTCGTAAATCATCATGAATTCTTCAAATCTTGAAAATTTAAGAATGCTTTTCCCTTATTTTCATCAACTTTGTGTTTTCAGCTGATACCTGATGGAAAGCATATAAAGGCTGTCGATCTGCCAGATGGAACTCAGGCGTTGGTCATAGACAAAGTGACACCAGAAGACGCGGGAGAATACACAGTGATTGCAAGCAACACAGAAGGCACTTCATCTTGTACAGGAACGATAAGCGTTCTCGGAAAACTTCTATCCGATCAACCAGAAGAGAAACCTGGATTTGTGAATCCAATGCGAGACGTCTACGTCGAGGAAGGTCAACCATTAAACTTATCTGTTTCTTTCACTGGCAATCCCGTGCCAGAAGTCAGCTGGTCCAAGGACGGTGCTCCTCTGCAGCCATCCGATCGCTTAACTGTAACTTGCGATGGAAAGAAGACAGAGCTGGAGATGAACCCTTGCGAGTCCGGAGATGCTGGTGTATACGAATGTCGTATATCGAATCCACTTGGTGAAGACTCTACGAAATCCACAGCTAACATCAGGAAGATCTTCCAACCGCCAAACTTCTTGCAGAAGTTCAAGGATCTACAACAATTGCCTTCGTTCGATGCCAAGTTCCTAGCTCGCATCACTGGCGTACCACGGCCGGATATTACATGGTACTTCAATGACAGACCGATCTTAAATGATGACGATAAATACAAGATTAAACGTGACGGAGATGTTTGCTGTTTGTACGTGAAAGATTGTACCTATGATGACGCCGGAACGTACAAGTGCAAAGCAGTTAACAAAGGTGGTGAAGCTGAGTGTGTAGCGAATTTGACAGTGGTTGATACAATCGAGAAGATACAGAAGGCTGAGCCACCATCGTTCTTGAAAAAAATCGGTGATTGTGAATATTATAAAGGAATGGCAGCCAAATTTACAGCCTGCGTCACAGGTATCCCAGAACCTGAATTCCAATGGTTCCACAATGGTACCAAAATGTGGCAAACCGATAGGATCAGGATGAACCAAGAAGGCAGCTTGTTGCGTTTAGTTATAAACAATGCCGACGAATTGGACGCGGGAAAATATATGTTAAAAATATCAAACCCTCATGGCGAAGATTCTTGCACCGCGGACTTAATTTACGAATCATTGGAACCACGACCAAAGAAAGCTCTAGGAGATCAATATGCAGATTTCGACAAGTACCGTAAGTCTGGCGTTCCATTACCTTTGGCCGATCGTCCAATTATCAGCAGAATGATGGATCGTCATCTGACACTCTCTTGGAAACCATCCATCCCCATTGGACCTCGCATTCCAGTGACGTATCAAATAGAAATGTGCGAACTTCCGGATGGTGATTGGTTCACTGTCCGCACAGGTATTCGTAGCTGCGTGTGTGACATCCGTAACCTTGAACCCTTCAGAGACTACAAGTTCCGTATCCGTGTAGAGAACAAATACGGAATCAGCGACCCTTCACCGTATGCGCAAACGTATCGCGCGAAATTGGAGCCAGATCCACCGAAATTCTTCCCTTACTTGCCTCCTGGCATCGACTTCCGTCCGGAGACCAGTCCTTACTTCCCCAAGGACTTCGACATCGAAAGACCACCTCACGACAATTACGCTCAAGCACCTAGATTCCTTCGTCAAGAACACGATACTCAATATGGTGTAAAGAATCACAATTGTAACCTCTTCTGGTTCGTTTATGGCTATCCAAAACCCAAGATGACCTATTATTTCAACGACCAATTGATAGAGTCTGGTGGAAGATATGATCAGAGCTATACGAGAAATGGACAAGCCACTTTATTCATTAATAGAATGCTCGAAAGAGACGAAGGAATGTATGAAGCTGTCGCGACTAACGAACATGGTGAAGCTAGACAGAGAGTTTGGCTACAGATTGCCGAGTACCCAACATTTATTCAGAGACCGGAGGAAACTATTGTAATGGTTAGAAAAACTGGGCAACTAATGGCTAAAGTTATTGGTGTACCCTACCCGGAGATCAAGTGGTACAAGGACTGGAAACCTCTCACTACCTCTTCCAGAATACGGATCGAATTCACCGAACCAGACACTACGATTTTAACCATCAGCGATACTATTGTGAAGGATGAAGGTTTATACTCGGTGAGCGCAAGAAACGTGGCCGGATCCATTTCCTGTTCCGTGATGCTGCACGTGGAAGAGAACGAGCACGAGTACGGATACAGAACGTACAGGAGGAAGTCTGATATTAAACCTCATCACGATAAGCCTCTCGATGAGTTCTACGACCTCGGTGACGAGCTTGGCCGTGGTACTCAAGGTGTCACTTACCACGCTGTTGAAAGAAGCACCGGAAAGAACTTTGCGGCCAAAGTCATGCATGGAAAGAGAGAACTCAGGCCGTACATGTACAACGAAATAGAAATAATGAACAGTCTGAACCATAGGAAATTGCTGAGACTGCACGACGCTTATGAGACTGATAAATCTGTCACACTGATCATGGAACTAGCTGCTGGTGGTGAGCTAGTGGACACTTTGACGAAACAGGCATACTACACCGAAGCAGATATTGCTGGTTATATCAGACAGTTACTGTGGGGATTGGATTACATGCATTCGAATCATTTTGCTCATCTTGGTTTGACGCTCGGAGACCTGTTGATCTCACATACAGGCGGTGACGACCTGAAGATCTGCGACTTCGGGCTCGCAAGAAGAATTTCACACGCGAAATTAATGACTTTGACATATGGTATGCCCGAATACGTGGCACCGGAAGTTACCAACAACGAGGGAGTGTCCTTCAGTACGGATATGTGGGCCGTTGGTATTATCACGTACATCTTGCTTTCTGGAATTTCGCCATTCAGAGGTAACAACGACAGGGAGACGATGCTGAAGATCAGAGAAGGAAAATGGGAGTTCGATGATCGTTGGGAGAACATCTCGGAGGAAGCCAAAGATTTTATTCGTTCTCTACTGATGTACAACGCTGATAGAAGAATGGATGTCAAGGCTGCTCTTGCTCATCCTTGGTTGAACTATGCTGACAGACTTCCATTTGACTTGTACAAGATCCCGTCGGAGAATTTGAAGAACTATTACAAACTGTATCGCGATTGGTATAACAACGCTTCTTGCCGCACATGGTTCCGCAGACGCAAATTGAATACAGCCTTCGAGCACCCATCTAGAATGGTCTATCCGCCTGGCCAAAAATACACTCCCGAGCCCAGCGAGGAAAGACCATACAGTCCAATAAAGAGACCTCCGGCTAAACCTTGGGAGAACCAGATTGCTACGAGGGAACCGATTGACACGGAGATTGGAA